>NC_041385.1:308710262-308800362 GCF_002162155.2 Triticum dicoccoides | reverse complement strand
AGATCCGGATATTACCGTGGAGCTTGTCAACGGGATATTTTATCAAGCGAGTTGCGATGGCGCCTCAGTGGCCATTATTGCCGACTATCCCGGACTGCTACCTACGTCGCGTGTAAGCCAAGCCGAAAAACCCTATCCTCTGAAAAGGACTCCTTTCAGATGTCATGCCTTACCCTTGAAGTGTCGTGTTTTTGCAAAGACGACGGGCGGAGCCCGGGGCCGAGCCCGTAGGGACTCGTCAGCCACGGGCGTCCGGATCGGGCAGGTTTAAGAGGAAGGCGGTACGGGTCGACACGCCGCTACAGAGGTAAGGCAAAAACCTGTGCTGCGATTATGGTATTTTGGAGTATAACAGCGCCCTTGGTGTCCGGCAGGAAGAGGAGTAGCTGGACTATATCCGGGGATCCCGCCAATCACGCCTCCACCAGCCGGATTCCAAAACCGGCTTTGAGAGCGGAGGCGGGAGCGGGGCTGATGCCGCATAGTTCTCCGACAGCAGACGCGGATATGCTCTCGGCCACGAATTCCGAAGTAGAGAGCGCCATGAATCACCGACACCGACGGGCCATACTTTGGAACAACATCTTTTCGGAAGAGGCATTTAACGCCTTGAATTTGGGAGACGCATACATCCGAGCTGCTCAAGGCGGGCTTGCCCGAGCGACGGACCAGTATACCAAAGATATACGGGTAAGAAAGTTTGATAAGCATGTATAGCAGTAGCCCCTGACACTTGAAACGGTTGGAATAACTATTTTAAGGATCAATTTATGCACAGGTCCTTGTAGATAAGAATGAGCAATTGTCTCGGGAGCTGTAGGAGTGCAAGGCCCAGCTGAGGGCCACAGTTGCCAAGTTAGAGGAATCCCAGAAGCCCTCATCTAGTAACATTTGTCTCAATTGCACAAAGATTAACCAGTTAGTAAGTGGCTGGTATGATAAGTCTAACAGAAAATTCTGCAGAAAATCCCGGGTTGAATCCGGAGGGCGTAGGAGATGACGAGTCACATCTCAAAAGGCAGCTAAAGGCTAGCGAGTGCGTTCTTACGCAAGTTAGGCGGGAGAAGAACAATCTTCAAGATGCCAAAGTCCAGCTGGACGTGGAATTAAAAGACGTTCGCGCTCAGCTGGCGGACTCCGTTAAGGAGAACAAAAGGCTTCGACGCGGCATTTATGGTAAGTGCCTAGACGAACTATAGTATAGTTCGGCGAGGAAGTATATTGAAAGTTTTTTTCTTGTAGGAATGTTAACAGGTTGCCCTGAGGAGGAGATGCCCTCATCTGCAGGCGATTTACTGCAAGACCTCTCAGAACTGCACGAGCGAGCTCGGCAGGTGATGCAGGGCGTTGCTCAGGCCTTGTGGCCATCAAGCTTCCTGCCGAATGGCATGCGGGAGCTTGTGTATATGCTTCAAGGAGCACGGCGGCACTTCTGATTGTGGAAGATGTCAGCCTGCCCGCAAGGTGCAAGAGAAGCCTGGGCAATGGTGAAGACGCGCTACACCAAGCTGGACCCGAACCATATGGCCGAAGTTGGACCGGCGGGGCCAGATGGGCAAGAAATTCCCGTGAGTCTGGTATATGACCAGATAGCATTAGCCGCAAAGTATTCTCAACAGGATTGTAAGCTAGATAGCCTGTTGAATGGTATAGAGGAGGAATATAGTCAGCTCAAGTGACTGTGTAATTCAATGGACATAGGTAGTCCCTAGCCGGATTAAAATCATTTGTCATGGCGGAGCTTTTCGCTTCAGCCCCCGGATCCTACAGTCAGGGGTGTGTCCTAATACCCGATCAGTTATACAGAACCGGGGTATGCGTGGAAACCAGGTGTAGGGGTCATAAGTGCTTGAACAGACAAGTACCCAACTAGTTATATTATATTACGTGGATAGTAAGAAACATCTTCCAGGGAGAATAGTTCCGTTAGGGGTTCCTTTCCCTGGGTACGCATGCGACGATGCACATGTCCGGACTGCGAACAAGGGCGCGGGATACAAAACTTCTGGGGATTTACGTTGTAATAAACGAATACATCTTTTGTTCACCGACCGAATATTCTCTTAAGGACGCTAGCTTTCGGCTTCACCCAGTCTGAGGTACACATCCGTCTTAACCGGTAGTAACAATCGTAGAGTTGCTCCCCTTATGCCCTAGCCGAATTAACGGGAACGTAGGGCATAAACACAAGAGCCAGGCAACCCAGCTTGGCCACATCTTAAGTCATATCGATGCATATAATGGTGAAGAAAAGGCACATATGGAAAAAGAAACGCATATGTGATGGGCAAAAAGCCATTAGAGTAATTAGTTTTAGCTTCCGTATAGGAAGCCCCCAGGTATTACTTACACACATAGTGCGGCCGGAGTGATCCGGGAGTCCATAATGTATTGAATACTTTGTGTGAAGAGGAAAAAATGTCGAGAAGGGAAAGGGGAGGGTGCATAATGAAAAAGGAGGGGATAAGGAGATGAACACTGAGTTCGGCACTAGGCGTAGAATCTCCGAAGTCTGGCCGCGTTCCATGGGTTCGGCTCGAGTCTGTTATCGGATGCATAACGTAAGCGGTACGCTCCTCCGGTGAGAACTTTGTCAATGACGAAGGGACCTTCCCACTTGGGTTTGAGCTTGTCCTTCTTCTTCTCCGGTAGGCATAGAACGAGTTCGCCAATATTATAAGTTTTGGCCCGCACTTATCTGCTTTGGTATCGTCGAGCCTGCTGTTGATAGAATGCAGAGCGGGCTTTTGTGATGTTGCGCTCCTCCTCCAGGGCATCCAAGTTATCCTGCCGATCTAACTCGGCTTCCTTCTCTTCGTACATGCGTACACGTGGCGAATCATGTATTATGTCGCAGGGTAGTACTACTTCCGTGTTGTACACCATAAAGAATGGTGTATATCCAGTGGTGCGATACGGCATGGTCCGCAGCCCCCAGAGTACGGAGTCGAGCTCTTCGACCCAGTGCGTATCCGACTCTGTCAAGGATCGCACTAGTCTGGGTTTGATGCCGCTCATGATGAGACCGTTTGCGCGTTCGACCTGGCCGTTTGTTTGGGGGTGGTAGACGGAAGCGTAGTCAAGCTTAATGCTCATTTTGCCGCACTAAGTTTTCACTTCATCGGCTGTGAAATTTGAGCCATTATCAGTGATGATGTTGTGGGGGACACCGTATCGGTGTACGACCCCGGATATGAAGTCTATTACTGGTCCGGATTCGGCCGTTTTGACTGGTTTGGATTCTATCCATTTGGTGAACTTGTCCACCATGACCAATAAGTTTTTTTTCTTATGGCTTCCCCCTTTAAAAGGTCCGACCATATCCAGCCCCCAGAACACGAAGGGCCAAGTTATGGGGATTGTTTGGAGAGTGGTAGGGGGCATATGACTCTGATTGGCAAAGAGCTGGCAACCGACGCAATGTTGGACAAGGTCATGTGCGTCTGCTCTGTCCGTCGGCCAATAGAAGCCTGTACGAAAGGCCTTGATGACTAGTGCTCGATCCGCGGCGTGGTGCCCGCCCAGTCCGGCATGGATTTCAGCCAAGAGCTGCCGCCCTTCCTCTTCGGAGATGCACCATTGGAGCACTTCGGTCACGCTTTTCTTATAGAGTTCCCCTTCATGGACTTTGTAAGCTTTAGAACGCCGGACGATGCAGCGTGCTTCATTTTGGTCTTCGGGGAGCTCCTGCCTATTTAGGTAGGCCAAGAAAGGCTCAGTCCACGGGACGATTACAGCCATGATTTCGTGGGCCGAAGATGTTATTTCGGTGGTAGAGCCTCCAATTATGTCTGATGGTTCGGAATCTGGGGGTGTGTTTGGATCCGTGCTAGTATTGCCGGACTCCCCTTCCCATACTACGGCTTGAACAACCTTTCCAGGAATATGTTAGGTGGGACAAGGTCGCGTTTAGCGCTGATGCGGGCAAGGACGTCCGCCGCTTGATTGTTTTCTCGAGCCACATGGTGGAATTCGAGCCCCTCGAACAGAGCTGACATTTTGAGGACGGCATTATGGTAGGCCGCCATTTTCGGATCCTTGGCATCAAAGTCTCTGTTTATTTGTGATATTGCGAGTTTGAATCCCCGCGCACTTCTAGGCGTCGGATGCCCATAGAGACTGCCATCCGAAGACCGTGCAACAGAGCCTCATATTCGGCTGCATTGTTGGAGTCTGTGTATAATATTTGGAGGATGTACTGGACCGTGTCTCCGGTGGGAGACGTCAGGACTACACCTGCTCCCAATCCGGCCAGCATTTTAGAGCCGTCGAAGTGCATGATCCAGTTAGAGTACGCGTCGTACTCTTTAGGGAGTTCGGCTTCTGTCCATTCGGCGACAAAGTCGGCCAGTACTTGCGACTTGATGGCCCGCCGTGGTTTGTATGTTATGTCGAACGGAAGGAGCTCGATAGCCCATTTAGCGATCCGGCCCATAGCATCGCGGTTATTTATTATGTCGTTGAGTGGTACTTCGGAGGCCACCGTAATCGAACACTCTTGAAAGTAGTGTCGTAGCTTCCGGGATGCCATGAAGACCGCGTATGCTATTTTTTGATAGTGTGGGTATCGGTATTTGCATGGGGTGAGGACCGTGGATACGTAATAAACCGGCTTTTGGAGCAGGAATTTGTATCCGTCAACTTCTCGTTCGACGACGAGCACTACGCTTACAACTTGATGTGTTGCAGCTATGTACAGCAGCATGGGTTCGCCGATATTTGGCGCTGTTAAGACCGGATTACTGGCCAATAAGGTCTTTATTTCGTCTAGTCCGGATGCGGCGGCATCCGTCCACACGAAGTGTTCGGTGCGCCGGAGGAGGCGGTAAAGAGGTAATGCCTTTTCTCCTAACCTGGAGATAAAGCAGCTCAAAGCAGCCACGCATCCAGCTAGTTTCTGGATGTGCTTGAGGTCTGTTGGTATAGCCAATTGCGACAGAGCTCGGATTTTTGCCTGATTCGCTTCAATTCCTCTATTGGAAACAATGAAGCCCAGCATTTTCCCCGAGGGGACGCCGAAAATGCATTTTTCCGGGTTCAGCTTGATGCCGTATGTCCGGAGGTTATCGAATGTAAGCCTCAAGTCATCTATTAGGGTTTCGACGTGTCTTGTTTTTATGACCACGTCATCCACATATGCCTCCACTGTTTTGTCGATTTGCTTTTCCAGGCATGTTTGAATCATGCGTTGATAGGTTGTGCCGGCATTCTTAAGCCCAAAAGGCATAGTGTTGAAGCAAAAAGGGCCATATGGCGTTATGAAAGCTGTTGCAGCATGGTCGGACTCTGCCATCTTTATTTGATGGTATCCAGAGTATGCGTCGAGGAAACACAACGAGTCGTGTCCCGCTGTGGCGTCGATGATTTGATCGATGCGAGGGAGGGGAAAGGGATCCTTGGGGCAAGCCTTGTTGAGGTCTTTGAAGTCGACGCATAAGCACTAGGATTTGTCCTTCTTTGGTACCATTACCAGATTTGCCAGCCAATCCGGATGCTTGATATCTTTAATGAATCCGGCCTCAAGTAGCTTGGCTAGCTCTTCCCCCATGGCTTGCCGTTTGGGCTCTGAAAACTGCCTTAGAGTCTGCTTGACAGGTTTGTATCCTTTTAGTATATTAAGGCTATGATCGGCCAATCTGTGCGGGATGCCCGGCATGTCCGATGGGTGCCAAGCGAAAATGTCCCAATTCTCGCGTAAGAAGTCTCGCAGTGCGGCGTCCATTGCGGGGCTCAACTGTGTCCCGATGGAAGCTGGCTTCATGGGGTCCGTTGGATGGACTTGGAATTTGACTATCTCATCTGCGGGTTTGAATGAGGTGGACTTGGGTCGCTTGTCGAGTATCATGTCGTCCCTGTCCACGGTAGCCTGCAGTGTTGTTAATTCTTCGGCTGCTAGGGCTTCGGATAATACTTCCAGGGCTAGTGCTGCGGTTTTGTTTTCAGTGCGAAGTGCGACGTCCGGATCACTGGCTAGAGTGATGATTCCATTGGGTCCGGGCATTTTAAGCTTCATGTACCCGTAATGGGGTATAGCTTGGAAGCTTGTAAACGCGTCTCGCCCTAAAAGGGCGTGGTATCCGATGCTGAATGGAGCCACTTGGAATGTGATTTCTTCGGACCTATAATTCTCCGGGGTGCCGAATACCACATCGAGTGTGATTTTTCCCGCACACCGCACTTCCCGACTAGGGATAATCCTCCTGAAGGTTGTGCTGCTTTGTTCAATGCGGCTTTTACCAATTTCCATCTTGTTGAGTGTTTCTTCGTAGATCAAGTTTAATCCGCTTCCGCCGTCCATGAGTACTTTAGTGAGACGAAAGCCGTCCATGATTGGGCTAAGGACCAGAGCGGCTGGTGCCCGGACAGTCTGGAATCAAGGTTCATCGCTGGCATTGAAAGTTATAGCAGTGTCGTTCCATGTGTTTATTTTTGCCACATGGCAGATTTCAGCGGACCTTCGATGAGCTCGCTTGCGCCTATTGTTTGATGCAAAAGTCTCGAAGACTGTTAATACCGTATTGTGTTCGTTGGCGGGATATTGTTCTGCTTTATGGCTTGCAAGAAGATCCTCGCCACTTTTTGCAACCTGCCGGAGTATCGAACATGCCCTAAGGCTATGAGTTGGTGTTGTGTCCGGAGTACTGTGGAGTTTACATGGCCAATTGAGCCATTCTTCCAATACTGTTCCCTGCCCTGGGGTGGGCTTTGGTTTCTTGGGGATTGGATGAGCCGACTTACGAGAGTTCGCCCGTTTAGTTCGGACAAAGGTTTTGGTGAGAGCCAGACTATCCCAAAATTTTGTTTGGGTTTTCCAGGCGCTTTCCATCGCACAGTACTTCTGTACTATGGTTGTCAAGTCAGCAAAGTGTACTATGTCACGGCGACTTATAGCATTAAGATTCCTTTGTTCGTAAAGTTTTTGCAGAAAAGTGAGACTACGTCCTCCTCGCGACAGTCCTTGACCTTGTTTAGCACAAGGAGGAATCTGGCCCAGTAGCGATGTACTGTCTCCTGGGGCTCTTGCCTAATACGGGAAAGACGGTTTAAGTCCGGGTGGGTGGTTGTAGCTGAATCCGGATTCTGGTCCGATCTAGCGCCCAGAGGCATGGGAGCTTCCGAGTCTGATAGCTCGGGATCCGGGGTGCTACCCAATTTCTCCGGCCCAATGCCCAATTCTGAGTCCTGCACCCGGGTCATGTCTTCCCTTGACCAGGTGTCCGGCTCAGGGAGCTCGGTGATCTGGACATAATTCGTCCTCAAAATTGAGGGGTAATCCGTGTGTGGTTCCTCCACTACCGCTATCTCATGGGTGGCAGGCGGGGATTTAATGTCCCTTTGGTCGGGTTTAAGCCCGATCTAGTCATAGTCCATAGCGACTCCCAAAGTGGCGATGTGGTCCAAGAGCTCATTAAGGGAGGAGAGCTCTATCGGATCCATCTGTTCGGCGAGTTCCGAATTGACGCGAAGGTTATGCGTGATGACCTGAGAGGCCATCGTCGGCGCAACCGCCGATGGGGCAGCCATGATGAAGCCGCCAATTCAGAGAGTTTGGCCTACAGCCAGCGCACTCTTAGAGGTAATGTTGTCCTTGACAATGAGACGAGCCATCGAGCCTTGTAGCGACGACACAGAGGAACTCTCAATGAAAGCACCAATGTCGGTGTCAAAACCGGCGGATCTCGGGTAGGGGGTCCCGATCTGTGCGTCTTAGGTTGATGGTAATAGGAAGCAAGGGACACAATGTTTACCCAGGTTCGGGCCCTCTCGATGGAGGTAAATCCCTACTTCCTGCTTGATTAATATTGACGATATGAGTAGTACAAGAGTAGATCTACCACGAGATCGTAGAGGCTAAACCCTAGAAGCTAGCCTATGATGATTATGATTGTAATTGTGATCAGCCTTCTAAGGACCAACCTCTCCGTTTATATAGACACCGGAGAGGGCTAGGGTTTACCCGGAGTCAGTTACAAGGAAGGAAATATAATATCCGGATCGCCAAGCTTGTCTTCCACGCAAAGGAGAGTCCCATCCGGACACGGGACGGAGTCTTGAGTCTTGTATCTTCATGCTCCAATAGTCCGACGAAGTATAGAGTCCGGCTATCCGGATACCCCCTAATCCAGGACTCCCTCACCTGCTGGTACCTCGCAGCTCGGAGCAAGGCTTGGTGATGGCGTTCCTCCCCCAACACGAGGTCCATCTCCGCGTAGCGTCCTGACGCGCCTCATTGAATGCCAGGACCCGCGGGGAGCGATGTCTGACCTCGTGAGGGAGGACCGCCTCGGCTCTGTATACGAGGAAGAAAGGGGTCTCGCATGTAGGCTTGGTCGCGGTGGTGCGGATGGACAACAACACGAACGGAAGCTCGTCGAGCCAGCCTCTGCCGCAGGCCTTGAGCTTTTTTTTTGAAGCTCCTTGCCTTGAGGCCCCTCAGGACCTCCGCGTTAGCATGCTCGGCCTGGCCATTGCTCCGCTGGTGCACCACCGAAGCATAGCATATCTGCGTTCCAAGGTTAGCGCAATATCTTTTAAAGAGGTTTCTCATGAACTGGGAGCCATTGTCGGTGATGATGCGGTTGGGCACCCCGAAGTGGCTTACGAAGCCCTTGATGAACTTGACTGCAGAGCCGGCCGGGATGGTGCGGACAGCCTCCACCTCCACCCACTTGGTGAACTTGTTGATGGCGACATAGAGGTAGCGAATAGCCCCCGGGCGCTCGAGGAAACGGGCCCAAGATGTCCAACCCCAAAACTGCGAATGGCCACGAGAACGGGATGGTCTGGAGGCCCTGAGCGAGCTGATGGATCTGCTTAGCATGGAATTGACAGGCATCACAAGATCTTACCAATTCAACGGCGTCATTGAGCGATGTGGGCTAGTAGAACCCGCTGCGGAATGCCTTGCCCATGAGGGTGCGTGATGAAGAGTGATGCCCACAATCCCCACCATGAATGTCAGCCAGCAGCTTGCACCCCTGCTCCTTGGAGATGCACCACAGGGGGACATCGTTCGGGCATCTTCGGTATAGCTCGCCATCATGGATGCAGTATGCGGTGGCCTGGTGGGCCACCCGCTCTGCATCCTCTTCCTTCTCCGGTAGGGTGCCCTGTAGCAGGTACGCATTGAATTCCTCAGTCCAGCACCCCTCCTGAGGCTCGAGTGCGAGGAGCAGGCGGGCCCCTAAAGCCGGGCCATAGGCCGGGGCGCCCGTGGTGGGTGCCGCGGGAAGTTCCTCCTGAGTCGGTGCCGACTCGGCAATGGGGGGAACTGCCGATGGCCTGAAGAGCCGCTTCTCGAAGACGCCACGCTCCTGGGGGAGGCGCCGGGACGCCCTCTTAGCGATGTCGTCCGCCTCCTTGTTTGTGCCACGCGGCACGTGTTGCAGTTCCAAACCTAAGAATTGCTTCTCAATTTTGCATACCTCCTTGAGGTATGCCTCCATGTGTTCGTCCTTCAGCGTGTACTCCTTGTTGGAGAACTTGATGAGGAGCTGGGAGTCGCCCCCGATGGTGAGGCGCCTAACCCCCAGGGCAACCGCGGCCCTGAGCCTGGCTATCAGGCCCTCGAATTCAGTGATGTTGTTGTAGTCCTTCTCGCCGTGCTGGAAGCAGAGCTGCACGGCATAATAGAGCTTGTCTTGGGTGGGTGAGTTGAGCACAGCTCCACCACCCGCGCCCTGACGTGCGAACGCACCATCGAAGTACATGACCCAACCATCAGGCGCTTCGTCTCCTGGGGTGAGGGAGCGGTCCTCGCCCACTTCTTGACTTGGTGCGTCAGTCCATTCAGCCACAAAAGTCAGCGAGGGTTGCGCCCTTGATGACTCGGGTGGTGCCGAACTCCAGCTGAAATGCCTGCAACTCAATGTTCCATTCGGCAACCCTTCATGTGACGTTGGGGCTTCGGAGCACCCTCTCCAGAGGGTAGGTTGAGACGACCTTGCTAGGGTGGCCTTGGAAGTAATGGCGCAGCTTCCTGGAAGCGAGGAGGAGTGCAAGGAGGAGCTTCTGCGGCATGGGGTAACGCGACGCAGTACGGTGCTGACGAAGTAAACAGGATGCTCGATGAGGGAGGAAGTGTCCGTCGAGTTTTGTTCCTCTTGAAGTGACGGAGCCTTAGGAGTCTCGTCTTCTGTTGCTTTAGGGGCTCCGACCTCGGGAGCTCCATCTCCTGAGGGCGGGGCGCTGGCCTCAGGTGTGCTATCTTGAGGTCACGACGCCTTAGATGGGTGCGCGGCCCCGTGCCGCACCCTTGGCTGCATGTTCCTCGCGGACCACCACCAACGATGCGCTGGCTGAGTATGGCGTGGCTGCCAAATAGAGCACTAGAGGCTCGAGCGGGCGAGGCGCCACCATCACCGGTGGGCTTGTGAGGTACTTCTTGAGGTCTTGGAAAGCCGCATCAGGGCCTGGAGTCCATTAGAACAGGCCCTTCCTCTTCATCAGCTTGAAGAATGGGAGGGCGCACTCGCCTAGCTTGGAGATGAAGCGCCCAAGCAAGGTCATGTAGCCTGCCAGCTTCTGCATCTCCTTGAGAGTTTGAGGCGGGCTCATCCTTTCTATTGCCTTGACCTTCTCCGGATTGGCCTCAATTCCTCTGTGCGACACCAGGAACCCCAACAGCTTGCCTGACGGGACACCGAATACGCACTTCTCGGGAATAAGCCGCAACTTCACCTCATGCAGGTTGGCGAACATCTCCTACAGATCTCCAACAAGGGTTCTTGCCTCCCGGGACTTGACCACTATATCATCAACGTAAGCCTCTGCATTTCTTCTGAGCTGCTTGCCCAAAGCGATGTGCATCAACTGCTGGAAGGTTGCTCCGGCATTACGCAACCCAAACGGCTTGCAAGTGTAGCAATACACCCCACACGGGGTCAGGAAGGCCGTCTTCTCTACATCTTCCACCGCCATCTTGATTTGATGATAGCCTGAGAAGGCGTCTAGGAAGCACAGTAGATGGCACTCGACCGTGGAGTCGACAATCTGGTCGATGCTAGGAAGAGGAAATGGATCTTGAGGGCAAGCTTTGTTCAGGCTCGTGAAGTCAGCGCACATGCACTCTTTTCCGCCCTTCTTGGGGATGATGGCTGGGTTTGCCAACCACTCCGGGTGCCGCACTTCCTGGATAACACCGGCTTCTTGTAGCTTGTGGGTCTCCTGGACAATGAACAACTGCTTCTCCGGGGCTTGGCGCCGCGCCTTCTGTTTCACGAGGGGCGCATGGGGGCACACCATGAGGTGGTGTTCAATCACCCCTCCCCCCCCCCACGGGACGCCTACCAGGTTCGTTGCTTGCCAGGCAAACACATCCTTGTTTGCATGGAGAAGCTGACTAGTGCCTCTTCCTGGTCTCGGGGCAGACCAGCGCCTATGGTGAAGGTGGCTCCTGACTCTCCGTCCTTGTCGACCGATGCTTGCTTCGTCTCGGCCCGGTCTTGAGAGAACAATGGCTTCTTCTTCACCGGGGCAGCCCCCAGGCCCTCCGGAGCGCTCTCCACACTTGGTCGCGCGGCCGCCGCAGCCTTGAAGGCGAGCCTGAGGGCTGTCAGCGCATCCCTAGTGTCTCCCGCCATGGTGATGATGTCGCTGCTTCCTGGCATCTTCATGACATTGTAGCCTGGATGAGTCGCCGCCATGAACTTGGCGAGGGCCGGGTACCCGAGGATGGCATTGTATGGGAGCCCGATGCGCGCAATGTCGAAGTCGATGAGCTCGATGTGGTAGTTGTTGCGCGTTCCAAAGGTGACGGGGAGGCGAACCTGCCCCACGGGACAGGTGGAGCCGCCGACCACTCCAGAAAACGGCTTGGTGGGGAGGAGCCGGTCGTGACGCACGTGAAGCAGGACGAACGCCTCCATGGAGAGGACGTTGAGGCCAGCGCCGCCATCGATGAGGGTCCTGATAACCGCTATGTTGTAGATGGTGGGGGTGCAGAGCATGGGCAGGGCGCCGGCCGTGGTCTTGGGGTGATCTTTGGCGTCGAAGGTGAGGTCGGCCTGGGGTGCCGCCCAGCCCAGAGGGGCCCCTCGCAGGGGCGGGGAAACCCCCATCTGACAGAAGAACTGCTTGATGTGGCGGTTTGAAGATGGCACCTGCGACCCGCCGAGGATGGCCGCGACGGCATGGTGCGCCGGGATAGCGAAGCATGCGGCGAACAACTCACGCAACTCCTCCCACGAAGCCACCGAAGACTCCGGTAAGCCGAGCAGCCAGGTGCGAGGCATGCCCGCGAGTGCCATAGGGAGCCAATTTGCCATGGCCTTGTCATCTCCGCCCGCTGCCCAAATGGCCTCCTTGTATGCTTGGAGAAACCCCGCAGGGTCCGCCCCGCCGTCATAGCGCGGCGGCAGCTCCGGCCTGAACTTCGGTGGCCACCGCACCTGTCGGAAGGCGGGGGGGAATCCCGGAAGCCCATGACGCCCCCGAACGCGCCCGATGGACTAGCGGAAGGAGCGGCGCCTGTCGTGGAATTAACACGTCAGATGTCCTAGTGAGACGACTTAGTCGTGGAGCCACCGCAACGAGGTTAGCTTAAAGGGGTTAAACCGGACAAAGGACACGGGGAGTTTATACTAGTTTGTCCCTTTCCGGTGAAGGTAAAAGCCTACGATCTAGTTGAGGTGGAATTGATGGGGTCTCGATGAGCAGGGACCGAATCCGCTTTACCTATCTCTCGAGTCGTTGTTTCTTGTCCCTGAACCGCCGCCGGGTCGTCCCTTTATATACAAAGGTTGACGCACGGCAGTTTACAGAACACCGAGGCCAGCTCATACACGTGTCCGACTCGGTTTCTACCTTTCCCTAACTTACAACACAAGTTATACATCTCATGGCGGTTTATGACTATGGGCCCTAATCCGCCCTTGGGCCCTAGGCCTCTAAGCTTCAATCGTAAAGCGCCAAATTCATTGTCTTCATGGTCTTCAATACGAATGAGCACTACCCGGCCCCTCCTAGGCGGTTTATACTCAGTAGTTATATCCCCAACATTAGGCCCCAGATTGATTTGAACCTTTTCATGTCAATCTTCAACATTTAGGGAAAACTCCTTGAACATTCTCGTATGATCCTTGTAAACCGCCATGACGTCTCCTCCATATGATCTTGGTAAACCGTCGTGATGTCATCTTCTATGATTATAATAAATCGCCGTGATGTCATCTGTCTATAAAAGACGTGTAAATATATCCTTTTCATTAATGACCCTCCAAAAATCGAGGCGACAGCTGTGTCAGATATCCATTTTTTGGTTCCTTGATTCCCACGCCTGTCACTTATCCCTTCGCCTTATAAACACGACCAAGGGTCATTCTTTCCTTTCCCCTTCGTGCCTCTTCGCCTCATCATCCTCCTCGTGTCGCTCCAGAGCTCGAGCGCGACCGCCGTTGTCGACCTTCGCTTCTGCACCGCCAACGGCCGCTGCATCAACCTGACTTGACCAGAGAAACGCGACACCCTCTCCGCTGTTCAGTAGCGTCAATAAGTACTTCTCTTCTCATGTAACAGATCTGCATTAGGGTTTCCGCCATTCATCAGCGTTCTTCATCTGTTCCTCACTTTCTTCTCTTAGATCGCGTAGTTTGTTCTGAATCTGATTTTAAAAGCGAGGCAAGAGTAGTTTAGCCTCCGTTTCCAATCATAGAAAATAACCTTCTCTACATAAGATCCCATCTGAGCATATACGTTCCTATGCTATCATGACTTTAGGTTCAAAATTTATCTCCTTTTTAGAACTGCGGTAGATCCAAAATTACAACACCAACTTGTGAAATCTATTTGTACAACACTTAGGAATTTTTTAGATATGTAACTTCCACACCATTGTAGGCGGTTTATGTTTTTAGAAAATGATAACCCGCCAGGTACCATTAGCCCTCTTTGTAAACCGCCAACTCCTCCTTGATATAAAACTCCAGTTTATCATGCGCATAGGTTTCAATTTGTTTTCCTGTCTTTAAACCGGATTGTTTGCATCAATCAAAACCTTAAATCGGACTTGGTCCTATTTTCCAACTTTCGTTCAAATGGCCAAGATGTTTTGTGCTTGCAATTGGGTCCCTTCCCGGGTTACGGAAGAGCAGTTCACTGGGTACGTTGTGACTGGCGCTTTGGCGAGCAAGGAAAACATCCACTGGAGAGTCCCCAGTTTAGAGAATCCTCTTGAGCCTCAGGATGGAGAAGTGGTTGTTTTTACTGACCATTTGAATCAAGGTTTCAGCCCTCTCGGATCAAAGTTCTTTTGTGATGTTCTTGCCAGCTTCCAACTCCACCCTCAAGATATTGGACCAAACTCTGTGTCTAATATTTGCGATTTCCATGTGTTTTGTGAGGCCTATCTTCAGGAAGAACCCACAGTTGAATTCTTCAGAAATTTCTTTTATTTGAACCGTCGCACAGAATTCACAGACGGACCCAACACTGAGCTTGGTGGGATGGTGATTCAAAAGAGGAGAGATGTCAATTTCCCTCACGCCAAGCTTCATAGTCATCCCAAGGACTGGAATCAGACTTGGTTTTACTGCAAAGACACATCTCCATCTGGAGAAAATCCTCTGCCGGGTTACTGCCCTCACCGTCTTAGCAATACTCATCCGTTCCCTCAAAGGCTAACTGCCAAAGAACGGTCCAACTATGCGCCACAACTCTCCAAACTCAGAGCCTTTATGGCCAACGGTTTAATAGGTGTTGACTTTGTCCGCTGCTGGATATCTTGGAGCGTTCTGCCTTTAAGCCGGCGCCCCGGTTTAATGTGTGAGTACACGGGGGACTTAAAAGATCCTCAACGTCATATTGACATTCAGTTAACAGAGGAAGAAGTTACTGAAGCTGTTAAGAAAATACTGAATGAACCGGAAGCTGTCTAGAGTCAAGTAGGGCTCAGTCCCTTCTGCACTTCTAATAAACCGCCAGCTGTAAGAATTGCCTCATTTTTACCTTTAATCCGTCCTTTCTTTAAATATTCCTTTATAATTTGTTGTCCATCTGTGCAGGGTGATGATCCTTTCTAGAAGAAGAAATCTCAAGATAAACCGGCCAAGCCCCAGGATAAACCGACAAGAGCACCCCGCAGCATGACTAAAGCTATAAAGAAGCCAGCGAAGAAGAAAACCGCCAAACCCTCTGATGTGGCCAATGATGAAGAGCTTGATAACCCGGACTCAGGTAGAATTAGATTCTCTTGGTTCTTTTTTCATACACCTCATTGACAATGATTCTTATCAGGATGATGCGGAAGCTAGCCACGCTAGTGAAGCAGAGGTAATTGTTCTATCCTCCGATTCAAATCATGTGCCAGTACCAAAACTTCGTCGAGCAGTCCAGAAAGTAAAACATTCACACCCTCTTGCTCATTTGGATCTGCACTTTTCTTCGAAGACACAGCAGCAAGAAGCTCGCCCCACCACCCGGCACAGTGGTCAAGTGGTTACCTCGTCCTGTTTACCATATTCCCCGGTTCGCAAGCATCATTAAGAGGTCTCTTGTACTTCTAATAAACTTTATACCAAGGCAGGTTACTTCTGATATCCTCTTAATCCGTCTGAGTCGAATTACCAAGGCACTTCCAATTCCTCCTCAGGCGATTCATCAACTACACAGATGCCTCCTCTCAAGACCGTCCCTGGGTAAGCATAGTAAACTCAGTTTTGCTCTCTTGCATCGGTTTATTGTACTGACCTCTGTATTTGTTATTTTTAGTGCCAAAGCCAGACTTACAAAAAAGCCAAGCTGACTATACCAACTGATGATAATCCGGATACTGAACCGGAGAGGACCTCAGAGGCTATTAATCAACATGCTGACATTGATCTAGATGACCCGGCACCTCAGGGTCAGGATACTTTTGCTGATCCACTAGAGGCAAATCCAACAAGCCAACACGCTGATCCGCCAAGCCCAGCTACCGAACCACCAAGCCCAGCAAAGGCCTCTGATAAACCACCGAGCCCAAATAAGACAGCTGAAAGCACGACAGATGATGTTGTGATTACTGGCTTTGGCCATACCACTCCTGGCAATCCTGTCGCTTTATCAAAGCACAGTGCAAAAGAAGAATTTACCGCTATGGACAAGGGCAAGTGGAAATCGGATTTTTCAAGCTATGCCCATCTCTCCGCTCAGGGCATCCATTCTGGATATCTAAACCGTCTGTACACCAGTCGTGACTATGAAGCCGGTTTAGTAAACCTAATGAAAGAGCGATATGAGGTAAACACTTGTTCCTTTGAATAATTTCTTTTTTCCTTATATCCTGCTTCAATGATCAACTCTAGTAGCCCCCAAGGGTCGGTTCATCAATACGAATGTGAGATGGGACTTATAATAGGAGAATATTTGGATTTTGCTTGTGTAGCCCTTGTAGACCGGTTTATACCTTTTTGGATGAACCGGTATATCTTCTGTAATGTAGTTTCAAAAATTCATTCCAGTTATCAACATGATCCGGTTTATTGTCAGAACCTGGATAACCTTGAGTTGAACCGATATGCATTAGCCCCCAAGTGCCAAGTATATAACTTGTTGTATGCTTGGGACTTAAAATACCAGTTGATAAAAGCAATCCGCATTAGCCCCCAAGTGCCAAGTGTATAACTTGTTATGTGCTTGGGACTTTTGAAAAAAGTATTAACAACTTATTATCTGTCTTTTGCAGACTGACTTGAGCAACAAAGATTCCCAAATCGCCGATCTCCAAGAAAACATCAAGTCCCAACAAGCGGAAACTTCAAAGGCCAAAGATGAGTTGAAGGGCGCTTTAACAGCCATGGAGCAATTGAAGGATGGTTTCAAAGGCGAGCGAGCAGGCTGGGAGGCTGAAAAAACCACTTTGCTAAAACGGGCAGAGGATGCTGAAGCGGCCCTTAAACCGGTGGCAGAAGAGCTGTCTGGCTTGAAGCGGAAAATCAATGCTATGACTTCTGCCATCTTTGGTAAGTATCCTTGTACTGATCGGTACTTAATCTTCCTTGGAACCGTCGGTTTAACAACAATATTGTAACGGTTGCAGGTAGCCGTGTCGCCCATCTTGGCTCAGATATGCGCAAGAAGCTGAAGGCTGCCTATACTTCAATTGAGCAGTTATATACCAGCGCTCAACGAGTTATCTGCACTTCTTCATACAATAAACCGCCACCAACTTTAATCAAGGATACATTGGCCAAGCTCTCCATGACACCAGCCCAGTTAGAAGAAGTGAAGAGATCTGCTGCAAGGGCTGGCGCTTTATCTGCACTAACTCGGGCTAAAGCTTGGATAGCTGACCTTGATCCGGAGGATATTGGAAATGGTTATCCGAGTCAAAAAGAAGATGGGTCGGAATTTGACGAGGATGCCCTTAAAGCCTTGACAAAGGACATGCGTCCTCTTGCGAGTAGATTGGCCGAAGAGACTGATTTGTCTTTCCGCCGGTCCATCTATGATGCAGACAACAGACGGATCGATGCATCGGTTTATGAAGCCCAGAATTTAATCCCGCCAATCCGTAAGCATACTTATGCCCCTGACGTTGAACCGTCAGATCTTATAAGTGATGAAGCTGTCTTCCGAGCTTTGTTTGGAATTGACTGGGAAACCATTGACTTCCAGCCAGTGGGTGGGGAGGCGGAGGTTGAACCGGCATAGGACGATCCGCAATCTTCACATCAAGCTAAAGCAGAATCATAACTCGGAAGCCGATTTATCGCCTTACGCACTGTCCTCTGTACGAAAAACAATTATCCTTTTGGGTGTTTAAAATGCCTTGTAATAGGCTAGCTTGAAACACTTGGTCTGCTATGCCATCGTGCATAGCTTGAAACACTTAGTCTGCTATGCCATCGTGCATAGCCACTTTCCTGAGACTGTCAATCTGTCATGATATGCAATGTTTGCTTATGATCTTTAACAGTGTTATGCAATCCTGTTTTCTGCATATGACAAACTTAAAATTGCCTTGGCGGTTTACCGTCGGACGGGTTATGATACCCAATATAAAGCCAGAGTTTATAACCAAGGATGTAAATGAAATATGAAATATATCATACCTGTGATGTTGAATCACATCGTTGGTTTACCAACTATTTGTAGTAAGGGTGATAACCCAAATCTTGAATGTTGACAACTCTCACCATGCCGTGCTGGTTTATAAGAAGCCACGCCGGGTTATGATAAACACCGGATGGTCATCCTGGCGACTTATAGTCAATGCTAGACTGGGTTGTGATAAACACCGGTTTAAGATTGGTTGTGTACTAACAACTGATAGTTGAAAGCCACACCGGATTAATGAACACCGGGTTATATTGATAACTTATAGTCAGGCCGGGTCAATAGACGCCGGTTTATCTCAAAACCTTATCAAAGGAGAAAAAACTTGGAAAAAACAAAAGCGAATGAAAACTTGTAGTCGAGGCTTTTCAAGGGCTGCCAGGCCCAAATTCGAGGCTTTTCATGGGCTGCCAGGCCGATGAGTTAAACCATTTTACAAAGCCTTTTAAGATGGAACTCACATTAACCAATCGTCGTTTTAACTTTGACAAGTTCAGGGTCTGTATAAGATTGACTTATCAAACATTCGACGGGTCATACCAGGATTACTTAGATGGAGTGGCTTACTTGATGAAGGCAGGTTAACCTGGGGTTTTAGGTGAATACACCTGGCTTCCAAGCCTGGCTTGATAGCCTATTACAAGGGTCCTTTCAAACTCTTTGTTGCTGTGCACAAAGAGCCCCCAAGTAACATTGTGAGATGTGCTCAATGGGTACCTATGTTTGAGCTGTGCGTGGCAACAAACTCTCTTTGGTCCCTTGGGTGTGAAGCTCCCAAACTTTTTTTATATGGCTTTATAAGCCGATTTAATGGGTAACTAGAACTCCGCTTTATAAGCATAAGCCCCCATGTAACCAAGAAGACATATAAGACGAAACGGCAGAGGCCCCGCTTTAGCAAGGATGCCGATTTATTTATTGATCATAATATGTACATTGTCAAAAATATATACATAGTAGGAGCATGTGGCTCAGGTGTAGTAAGGCCGAAGATGAGCTATATTCCATGGCCGGCGAGTCTCCTCCTCTGACTTGCGTGAGTCTTTGCGCTCTCGAACATAGATGAGGTAGTATGACTCATTGTTCAGATTCTTGCTGACAACAAAGGGCCCTTCCCAAGGTGGAGACAACTTGTGCATGTCAGTCTGATCTTGGATGAGCCGGAGCACCAAGTTGCCTTCTTGAAAAGTCCTGGTTTTAACCCGGCGGCTGTGATAATGCCGCAAATCTTGCTGATAAATCGTCGAGCGAGCTGCTGCAATATCCCGTTGTTCATCTAACAGGTCCAATGCATCCTGGCGTGCTCTTTCATTGTCCGCTTCAAAGTAAGCTGCCACTCGGGGCGAGTCATGGTGAATATCACTTGGGAGAACTGCTTCCGCTCCATAAACCATGAAGAAGGGTGTGTAACCCATAGATCTATTGGGGGTGGTGTTAATGCTCCATAAAACGGAAAGCAACTCCTCCACCCAACAACTCAGCGTCTGCTGCAAAGGGACCATAAGCCGGGGCTTGATACCCTTTAGGATTTCCTGATTAGCTCTCTCCGCTTGACCATTGGATTGGGGTGGGCCACTGATGACACATCAAGCCGGATGTGCTCACGTTGACAGAACTCTTCCATAGCTCCCTTGGAGAGATTCATGCCATTATCTGTTACAATGTTGTGTGGAAAACCAAAGCGGAAGATCACCTTTTTCATGAATTGAACCGCCGTGGCCGCATCACACTTGCTCACTGGCTCTGCCTCTACCCACTTGGTAAACTTATCAACCGCCACCAGAAGGTAGGTCTTATTATCCTTGGACCTCTTGAAAGGCCCAACCATATCCAGCCCCCAAGTTGCAAACGGCCAGGTGATTGGAATCATCCTCAACTACTGAGCCGGAACATGAGCTCGACGTGCAAACTTTTGACAGCCGTCACACTTTCAGACCAGATCCTCCGCATCAGCATGAGCTGTTAACCAGTAAAAACCGTGCCAGAAAGCCTTAGCCACCAAGGATTTTGAACCGGCATGATGACCACAATCTCCTTCATGGATTTCACGCAAGATCTCACAGCCTTCTTCGGGAGAAACACAACGCTGAAACTCCCCTGAGACACTGCAATGATGTAACTCGACATTGACAATAGTCATGGACTTAGACCGCCAGATTATCTTCCTGGCCAAAACTTCGTCCTCTAGTAACTCGCCCCGGGTCATATACGCTAGGTATGGTACTGTCCAGTCCGGGATAGCATGAAGAACCGCCACCAATTGAGCTTCTGGGTCCGGAATAGCCAGATCCTCCTCCGTTGGTATCTTGACCGACGGATTATGTAGAACATCAAGAAAAACATTAGTCGGCACCACTTTAAACTAGGATCCGAGCCGGCTTAGAGCGTCCGCCGCTTCATTCTTGCGTTGATCACTGTGCTCGACCTGGTAACCTTTGAAGTGACCGGCAATGATATCCACCTCACGTTGATAAGCCGCCATAAGTGGATCCTTAGAATCCCACGTACCAGATACCTGCTGAGCCACTAAATCGGAGTCGCCAAAGCAACGTACCCGGATTAAGCTCATCTCCTTAGCCATACGAAGACCATGGAGCAAAGTCTCGTACTCAGCTGCATTGTTAGTACAGGGAAACATTAAGCGGAGAACATAACAAAATTTGTCACCTCGAGGGGAAGTAAGAACCACTCCAGCCCCCGAGCCCTCCAATTGCCTGGACCCATCAAAGTGAATAGTCCAATATGTGTGATCCAGTTTATCCTCCGGTGCCTGCAACTCTGTCCAGTCGTTGATGAAATCTACAAGTGCTTGAGACTTGATAGCAGTGCGAGGCATATATTTTAACCCGTGAGGCCCAAGCTCAATAGCCCACTTAGCGACCCGGCCAGTCGCCTCCTTGTTCTGAATGATGTCTCCCAATGGGATGGCCTTGAAAGTATTGCTTAAGCTTCCGGCTTGCCATAAACACTCCATACACCGGCTTCTGCCAATGGGGATATCTCTATTTGGACCCGATAAGTACCTCACTGATATAATAAACCGGCCGTTGAACCAGATATTCTTTATCAGCCTCCTTGCGCTCCACCACAATAGCCACGCTGACAGCTCGGGCATTAGCAGCCACATATAATAGCAAAGGTTCATTATCGATGGGGCAGCAAGAATGGGCAGTTTGGCTAACTGCCTCTTCAAATCCTCAAACATCGCATCAGCAGCATCACTCGAGACAAAGTTGTTGTCTTCTTCATCATCTGATAAAGCGGGATCGCCTTCTCCCCCAGACGGCTGATAAACCGGCTTAGTGCTGCAATGCGACCCGCCAACCGTTGAACATCATTGATACACGCCGGTTTAGCCAGGGACGTAATAGCCTTGATCTTCTCCAGATTAGCTTCAATCCCCCTGTTAGACACCAGAAAACCCAAGAGCTTGCCAGCTGGCACACCAAAAACACACTTGGCCGGATTATGCTTCATTTTATAAACCCTCAGATTATCAAAGGTTTCCTGCAAGTCAGCTATAAGTGTTTTTGCTTTCCTAGACTTCACCATGATATCATCCACATAAGCATGAACATTGCGCCCAATCTGATCATGAAGGCAATTCTGCATACACCGCTGATAAGTCGCCTGGGCACTCTTGAGCCCAAAAGGCATAGATACATAGCATAAGGCTCCAAAGGGAGTTATAAAAGTCGTCTTCTCCTGGTCCTTAACTGCCATTTTGATCTGATGATAACCCGAATAAGCATCCAGAAAACTCAAACGCTCACAACCCGCCGTAGCATAAATGATTTGATCAATACGAGGGAGGGCAAAGGGACCAGCTGGGCAAGCCTTGTTCAAATCCGTGTAGTCCACACACATACGCCAAGTGCCATTCTTCTTAAGTACCAGCACCGGGTTAGCCAACCACTTAGGGTGAAAAACCTCCACAATAAACCCTGCTGCCAATAGTCGGGCTACCTCTTCACCAATGGCCTTGCGTCTCTCTTCATTAAAGCGGCGAAGGAACTGCTTGACTGGTTTAAACTTGGGATCAATATTAAGAGTGTGCTTAGCGAGTTCCCTCGGTACACCTGGCATGTCAGAAGGTTTCCATGCAAAGATGTCCCGGTTCTCACGGATGAACTCGATGAGCGCATTTTCCTATTTCGGATCCAAGTTAACACTGATGCTAAACTTCTTGGATGAATCGCCAGGAACAAAATCAACCAACTTGGTCTCATCAGCCGATTTAAACTTCAAAGCCGGATCATGCTCTGTAGTGGGTTTCTTCAGAGAAGTCATATCTGCCGGATCAACATTGTCTTTATAGAATTTTAACTCCTCTGTTGCACAAACCGACTCAGCATAAGCCGCATCACCTTCCTCGCACTCCAAATCAATCTTGCGTCTGCCATGAACTGTGATGGTACCCTTATGACCCGGCATCTTGAGCTGCAGATAAACATAACACGGCCTTGCCATGAACTTAGCATAAACCGGCCGTCCAAACAGGGCATGGTACGAACTTCTCATTTTGACCACTTCAAAGGTCAATGGCTCGGACCTTGAATCATAATCATCTCCAAAAATCACCTCCAGAGCTATCTTACCTACCGGGTAGGCCGATTTACCAGGTACCACACCATGAAAAATGGTGTTCGACGGTTTAAGATTCTTATCCGTTAACCCCATATGCCGGAAGGTTTCATAATACAAGATGTTGATACTGCTCCCTCCATCCATGAGCACCTTTGTGAACTTATAACCTCCAACCTGCGGTGCGACCACAAATGCCAGATGACCCAGATTATCAACCCGGGGCGAATGATCTTCTCGACTCCACACAATAGGTTGCTCAGACCAGCGCAGATAATGGGGCACCGCCGGTTCAACGGAGTTCACTACCCTCTTATGGAGTTTCTGATCGTACTTGCACAGACTAGTAGTGAAGACATGATACTGTCCACCATTTAATTGCTTCGGGTTACTCTGATAACCCGACTGCTATTGTTGTTGACTCCCATGTTGATTATAACCGCTTTGGGTGCCCTGATTGCCCTGATTGCCCTGTCCACCTTGGTTACCCTGAAAACCTGAACCGGAGTTACCTCCACCATAACCGGTCCGTGAAACCCGGGTCCTGAACCGCCGGACGGTCCATGATCATACCGGAAGAGATCTGA
Organism: Triticum dicoccoides; assembly: GCF_002162155.2. NCBI lineage: Eukaryota > Viridiplantae > Streptophyta > Magnoliopsida > Poales > Poaceae > Triticum > Triticum dicoccoides. The sequence continues at coordinate 308,777,158 of NC_041385.1, read as the reverse complement.
ATTTTTGAATTCTCGCATAATGAAGCAATCCTTCCATAGGTGCCTAGCCGGTTTATCTTGTGTCCCGTGCTTTGGGCAAAGCTGGTTCAACAGACGCTCTAGATTCATACCTGATCCTCCGCCCCGTGGGGGCGGTTTACCCTTACGGTGCTGATTATTGCCCTGCACATTGGTGTTAGCCACAAAGCCAGAATTATTATCCGCCTTGCGCTTACCATTATTCCCATGGCTCGCCTGGTTATGCTGCTGCCCTTTTGCGCCGACGTTCTTCTTTCCCTTCTCCGGCTCCTCGTCGTCAGACTCGGAATCCTTGGAATTATCAGAATCGGCATACTTAACCAAAGCTGCCATAAGTGTTCCCATGTCATTGCAGTAATGCTTGAGTCGTCCCAATTTCAACTAATGGCTTAAACCGGCAATTTCCCTCCAATGTTATGATTGTCGAATCAGCATTGATGTGGTCCGATGAATGCAGAATTTCCGAAACTCGGCGCACCCAATGAGTCGTTGATTCGCCTTCTCCTTGGACACAGGCGGCCAGATCCATGATTGACATGGGTTGCTTGCACGTGTCTTTGAAATTTGCTATAAACCGGGCCTTCAACTCGTCCCATGAACCGATTGAATTAACCGGCAGACTTTTCAACCAAGTGCGAGCCGTTCCATCCAACATCATGGTGAAGTACTTTGCACACATCGCTTCATCCACAACCAGCATCTCCATCGCCATCTCATAACTCTCAACCCATGACTCGAGGGGTAAATCAGCGGTGTAATTAGGCACCTTACGCGGGCCCTTGAAATCCTTGGGTAACCGCAGATTACGTAGAGCTGGGGTGAGAAATGGTACCCCCCAAGAGCTGAAAGCCAGTCCTCGTTCAACTGATGATGTCGGTTGAACCAGAGCGGGTTGATGATTTGCGTATTGTGCTGCCAACTGCGCTGCTAACTCTACCTCCTGACGTGCTCTACTATTGTTCACCACATCTTGACCATTCATACCACCGCGCGCCGGATTAGGCCCTCGAGGGGCGTCACAGTTCCGCGCACTGCTTGACACAGCCGATTCATCAATGTGCCTACTGTAACTCTTGCTCGGACGAGGGGTTGAATGTATTCTGTTTCGGCTATATGAATAAGCCTGCTGCTACACCATAGTTGTTTGAAGAAGATCCATGGCCCGTCGCGTTTCAACCGCCGCCAGTGACTCGCCCTCCATCGGAATAGCTGCCAATCGAGACGCCGCAGCAATCATGTTATCCAAAGGTCTAGGGAAGTGACCCGACGGCGGCGGCATGTATTGCGGCGGGTTGTCTGTTCATCGAGGCGGGTCCGTCACCCGTGGCTGACCCGGCGCTCCCGTCACAGGTGCCTCAGTCCGGTTCACTGCTGCCGGATCACTTGGTCCAGCTCCTGGCGTATTGAAGAGATTCATTCCTTCATAAACCGGTGGCAGATGAGAACAGTGCCTCCTCCTCAGCACTTCATTTGAAGCGTTCTGATCCAGCATGAGCCGGTAATTCTGCGCCTGGATCTGCTGCGACTGGGCATCTAAAGCGGCCCGTTCTTCAGCCATCCTGGTTTCCTCAGCCGCCAAGTCCTCCTTGGCCTGAGTTATCTGATCCCGCAGCTTTGTAACCTCCGCGTTATGCTGATCTTGAGGCTCCGGGGTAACTGTTGTGGTCAACAATGTCGTCCAGGCATCCAATAAACCGGATAGAACTTGAGCCGGCCGGCGCGCAGGGCCTCCTGCCCGGCTGCCGACCCGGGAGTCATTGCTGCTGGAGTTGAAGATTGCAATGTGGGCTGCATACTAGCCATGAAGATTACAACCCGGTTTGGCGGTTCAAAGGGGTCCGGAATACTGTCACCATCGGAACAGCCCCCGATCCGGCCGTCTTGCAATTGGTACAGTGACTCGGTTTCGCCGGTAGATGACTCGCCATCTGAGTAGACGACCGTCTCACCATCGGACACCGGTTCAGATTCCGCACCATGGATGAATCCTACGAACGCACGCTTCATGGCAGGCTGAACCCGGGCAGAACTCGCACGCTGAGCCGTCTCGACGAGGTCGGTGCAGATGTCCGGCTCAGGGCCCGGTTCGCCAATCTTGCCGATTAAAACGTGAATTCCGCCAAAGGGGACCCGGTACCCATACTCAATTGAGCTGGACTCGGGGCTCCAGCCTGCGTCGTTGATGTAGAGCTTGCCGCGACGACTCTCGGTCATCCGGCCAACCGCGTATCCCTTGAGTCCTTCAAAGTTGCCCTTCAAGAACTCAAAACCATCGTGCGATAGCCCCACGGTGGGCGCCAACTGTCGTGGAATTAACACGTCAGATGTCCTAGTGAGAGGACTTAGTCGTGAAGCCATCGCAACGAGGTTAGCTTAAAGGGGTTAAACCGGACAAAGGACACGGGGAGTTTATATTGGTTCGGCCCCTTGTGGTGAAGGTAAAAGCCTACGATCCAATTGTGGTGGAATTGATGGGGTCTCGATGAGCAGGGAGCGAATCCGCTTTACCTATCTCTCGAGTCGTTGTTTCTTGTCCCTAAACCGCCGCCGGGTCATCCCTATATATACACAGGTTGACGCCCGGCGGTTTAAGAACACCGATGCCAGCTCATACACGTGTCCGGCTCGGTTTCTACCTTTGCCTAACTTACAACACAAGGTATACATCTCATGGCGGTTTATGACTATGGGCAATAATCCGCCCTTGGGTCCTAGGCCTCTAAGCTTCAATCATAAAAGCGTCGTATTCATTGTCTTCATGGTCTTCAATACGAATGAGCATAACCTGGCCCCTCCTGGGCAGTTTATACTCAGTAGTTATATCCCCAATAGCGCCCGCCATGGAGATCGAGCAGCGAGGGTGAAGTGTGGTTGATGGAGAGGCTGACCTCCGACACACCCCCTACCTGGCGCGCCAAATGTCGGATTCCAGGCTCCGCAGACCACAAGAAAGGTTCGAACTCAGGGGCGTGTGTGAAGAACTCAACCTCTCTAGCCGACTGATCTGCTGCTCTCACGACCTAGCTCGATGAAATAGAAGGAGAAAGACACGGCAGTTTACCCAGGTTTGGACCACCTTGCGGTGTAAAACCCTACTCATGTGGTGGATTAGCCTCGCGGGGGGGGCTGAGGATGAACTAGTACAAGTAGAAGAACAGCCTCAGGAAGCTTGTTCTTGTGATGAGCTCTTGGTGGTTCGATGAGTTGTTCACCCGATGCGTTCTACGGTGGTGGCTAGGCTATATTTATAGTGGCCTTGGTCCTCTTCCCTCAAAACTTAGACGGGAAGGGATCCCACAATGGCCAAATTTGAAAGGGGACAAAAGTACATCTGATCCCGACGAAAGGTGGTCTTCGCCTGCAAAGCCTCTGATCATGACGTCATGGTAGGCTCGGCGATGACATCCCTCCTGCCGCTCTGGCGGTCCTGGTCTTGTTGCATGCAAATGGCAACCTTTGGCTGATTCCTTGGGAATCCACACCCGCGCTTGCCTCCTTTGCACCAAAGAGGAAACCTGCTGCATTGCGCCCGTTGGCGTGTGCCTGACCTTGGTCGTCATGGCTGATGTCATTTAAACCTCGCGAGGCTGGGTCTTGCATAGAAATCTCCACTCTGTCAGGAGGCCACATGAGGAGGCCACTCCCTCAGGAGGTCTTGATGTCGCCCGCCTCGCGAGGCTTTGCCCCTCGCGAGGGTCTTGTCTTGCCATAGTTGAATATGGGTTGTACCAGTCCATCGATGGAGCCACGCCGTGGACCGCGGGCAGGCAAGTCTGGGTACCCTGGTTCCCAGAACGCTGACACCTACTATTGCGTCTATCAAATGACAAGTCTACTGCATGCATTACAACAAAAACAGAATCACATAAAGCATAAAAAAGGAATGCATGGGAGAGGAACAAAACACACATTACAAGAGCACTGAGTTTAAAAGAGAACAAAGAAAATGCCATTAAATAAGAATAGAAGCTCATTTCTTTTTATTTTAAAAGGAAACATGAAGCATCTGGCACAAGTTTCCGATTAAAAAAGAAATATAGAACGACAAACATGACACTCTAATTACTATTTTTGTAAGAATGTTGGACCACGGTAACAAAATGCACACATCCAAACACAAAGTATATATAGTTATATACTACCAATTACCATGTCTAAAGTGGCAATAATGTGATATGAAATAGAATTAGATAGTACTCCATCCCATTAGATTATATTACTTACACTAAGTAGAAAAAACAGTAAACTGGGATCATGCTTTCTACTTCACAATGCTATAACATAGGGGGTATACCGGAAACAAATCAGTAATAGTAAATAGGAATAAAAATAAATTATTTTAAGTATTTCGTGCACCAGAATTTTCTATTATCTTTATTGGAAGACAAAATTAGCCTTTATATATTTTGGCTATTAAGATCACCTAGTGGAAGAATTCACATGTTATTCTTTCTGCCCATCCAAGGTTGGACAAGAAACTATGCACTATAAGTGCATCTAGTGCCCCTTAGTGATTTTGGTGTATTGAATACTTATAGGTTAAGGGACTGATGCGTTTGTGAGTGTACACAGGTATATAAGTCTATGAGGAGTTTGATATTTACAGAGAAAGTCGACCCCTAAAAATGAAGTTCTTCAACTGAAGACTTTGAATCTCTGAAGACTTTCTGAAGACTTTGAAAGTGAAGAAATTGGTGTGATCTTGAAGACTAGGCAATCATTTGAGGAACATGAAGCGTGAAGACTTTTGTTTTCGTAGTTTCATTTTCTCTTTCTCGAGTCATAGGAAACACCGTACTGTTAAAGGGAAATACTAAGGAAAAAGTTTCATGTGATGCTCAACTCAAAATCCTACACCTACCAATCCCTTCGAGTGAAGCCATTGGAAATCTCATACAGTTCAGTCATATTCTTCAGTGACAGAGACGAAGTTCTTCTGGTCTCTGAGGAATTTGTTCTGACTGAGGAGTTAGGAATTCACCAGTGTGAATTGCCTACACAGTGAGGAACATGGTAGCCCTGAGGATTTTGATAGTCAAAATTCCGACCGTTGTTGTGCTATGCGCCAGCGGTTCCAAAATATCTACCCACCTAACGGTCATATCAGACAAGGGCATTTATGTCTTATCATGTCGGGCTGCTCCCTAGGCTATAAATAGCTGCCCCCTTCAACCACTAGCTGGTTGGCTGCTCCGAGAGAAACTGACACTTGTCAATTGAGAGCATCCCATCCTCCGAGGACTTTGAGCGAAAATCATCAAGTGAGGAAAACCCAAAACACAACACCTACAAACCAAAAGTGATTGAGCATCACTGAAGAGATTGATCCTGCGTGGATCCGACACTTGTTTCCTTTGAAGACTGTGCTTCTTCCAGACGGTTAGGCGTCAAGGTCTAGAGCATCCAAGAGGAATTGTGGATCGCCGAGTGACCAAGTTTGTGAAGGTTCGGAAGTCACCTGAAGACTTACCACAAGTGATTGGGCGAGGTCTGTGTGACCTTAGCTCAAGGAGAATACGGTGAGGACTGTGTGTCCGGGACTGGGTGTCCTCGAGTTTAAATACTCAACCGCTCCAACCAGATGTACAACTGAGACAGTAGTTGGAACTGGTCTACCAAATCATTGTCTTCACCAAGCCTACTGGTTCTATTTCCTCAACTCTTTCATTTCCTCATGTCTATTGTTGTGTGCCTGTTCATATCTGTTTGAAGACTTTGACTGAAGACTTTCTCAATTTCCTCAGATCAATTTCTTCAGTCTGTCTGTCTTCTTCCTTGTGTTATCATGTGTTTACGCTTTCTGTACTCTGTGCTTGTCTTCATTTCATCATGATGACTATGCTTGTGTTCTGTTATGTTTACTTCTGAGTACTTATTCCGCTGCTAGTAGTTCTTCATTTAGGAATTTCCTCACCAGCAAATTCCTTAGTGAAGAATTCATAAAAATCGCCTATTCACCCCCCTCTAGTCGATATAACTCACTTTCAATTGGTATCAGAGCAAGGTACTCCCTTGTTCTGTGTGATTTTGGTTTAACCGCCTAGAATTTTAGTTATGTCGACCACAGGTATGATCAAGGTCTCTGTTGGGTGTCCTACTGTCGGTGTCAAAACCGGCGGATCTCGGGTAGGGGGTCCCGAACTGTGCGTCTAGGCGGATGGTAACAGGAGACAAGGGACACGATGTTTTACCTAGGTTCGGGCCCTCTTGATGGAGGTAAAACCCTACGTCCTGCTTGATTGATATTGATATTGTGGATGTTTACAAGAGTGGGTCTACCACGAGATCAAGGAGGCTAAACCCTAGAAGCTAGCCTATGGTATGATTGTAATGGTTGTTGTTGTGTCCTACGGACTAGAGCCATCCGGTTTATATAGACACCGGAGAGGGCTAGGGTTACATAGAGTCGGTTACAATGGTAGGAGATCTACGTATCCGTATCGCCAAGCTTGCCTTCCACGCCAAGGAAAGTCCCATCCGGACACGGGACGAAGTCTTCAATCTTGTATCTTCATAGTCTTGGAGTCCGGTCGATGATGATAGTCCGGCCGATGATAGTTCGGCTGATGATGGTAGTCCGGCTATCCAGACACCCCCTAATCCAGGACTCCCTAAGTAGCCCCTGAACCAGGCTTCAATGACGATAAGTCCGGCGCGTATATTGCTTGGCATTGCAAGGCGGGTTCCTCCTCCGAATGATAGAAGATTGTGAACACCAGGATAGTGTCCGGCTCTGCAAAATAAATTCCACATTCCACCGTAGAGAGAATAATATATACACAAGTTCAATCTGCTGACGTTTTTTGTGGCATGACGTCACGCCACTACCAAGCCATTACTTGAATCATTTTTTACTCTACCACCTCAGCGCATTTAGCGAAGCGGTTTCCTTGGCACGTCTTGTCGAAGCAGAGATCGTGTTTCCCCATAATCCGGGATTCCCATCAATACGGACGTGGGTAACCCAACCGCGCCCGTCGCCACGCCCCCTTTATCGAAGGCGAGTCCCAAATGGTCACGGAGACGGCTCTCGGTATTCTCCCTCTTTATAACGGGACCAAGGCTCGTTTCTTTTCTTCAATCCTCCATTGAATCCTCTCCCCGCTCCAAGTTCCAGCACCTAGAGCTCCAGATTCGAGCGCTTCGGACCTTCAACGATGTCCGGTTCCGACCTCCAGGGCCGGTGGATGCCCTCCTCCGTCACGGAGGAGGACGTACTAAAGCTGCGGGAGGCCAAGTACCTGGCTTATGAGATTTCGCACAGGTTGCCTACCGAAGGGCAGGCCATCCCCACCCCTGAGCCCGGCGAGTATGTCGTTTTTGTATCCCACCTCCGTCGGGGTTTAGGCTTCCTGATGGATCCTTTTGTGAGAGGGCTCATGTTTTACTATGGGTTGGAATTCCACGATTTGGCTCCGGAGTCCATCCTCCATATTTCCGCATTCATTGTCGTCTGCGAAGCCTTCCTCCGCGTCGCCCCTCACTTCGGCCTGTGGCTGAAGACCTTCAATGTGGCACCAAAGATGATCGGGGGGCGTCAAGTGGAGTGCGGCGGGGCGGCCATAATTAGGAGGGCCGATGCCCCGTGGCCCGCTGGCTCCTTCCAAGAGGAGCTCGGCCTGTGGCAGCATGAGTGGTTCTATATTACCGTTCCGAGGGGCCACAGACAAAAGCCGCCGCCCTTATTCCACTCGGGACCTCCACGACGGTTGATGTCGTGGGTCACCCAAGGGCTCAACTGGGGGCCGTCAAAGGACGTGCCCCTACTGCAGGGCCGGATTTGAGATCTCCAAACAAGGGAGGTTGATATGGTGGTGGTAATGCAGGTTATGCTAATTAGGCGTCTCCCGCCCTGCAAACACCGCCCTCTCCAGCTGTGGGAGTTCAATCCGGAGGGCCCACGGATTCTTCAACACTTCATGGGTATGACACCCCTGGAGATGTACAAATTATTCTTCGGATCGCAAGAGGCGCATCCGGAATTGACCGAGGATGCTGTCCTAAGCTGCAATCGCCCGGATACTCAAGTAAGTAGTTCCAAGTCCGGACATACCGTTTGTTTGCCTTTCGATGATTCGCCTTATGACCAACTTCCTTCTAAACAGGAGTGGACAGCAGAAGCAAAATTGATATGGTGTCCGGCCCCCCTCCCCGAGACCGCGCCGGATTCCGTGCTGGTCCGGATGCTTGAGGTTGCGCCTCTAGAGGAAGGCGAAGGGGAAAGCAGGAAAGCTACTGCCTCACCTAAGGAGGCTCTTGAAAGAGGGGGGATCGAGAATCCCTCCCTCCAAGGGGAGAAGAGGACTGCCTCCGAGGACCCGGGGGCAAAAGCCCCTAAACGGGGGAAGAAATCTTCGCCAGAGGGCCCTGCGTCCCGGGAGGCCCCGGCCGCACAATCTCCCTTTGAGAATCAGCCCTCCAACGAGCCGTAAGTAGAAAGAAAGGAGTTTTATAATAAGGGACATCCCTACTTGTGCTTCTGAGGATAACTAAAGTTTTTACATTGTAGTTTGGATCTCCGTCCTTCGCAAATGAGCTCGTCTTTGGGGGACCTTCGTCCGGAGATGATGGAGAGCGAGACGCCTCCGTCCGGGGCGCCATCGGATAGGGCGGACGAGCCTGAAGTGTCGTCACGGAGGGAGCCCCCTGGTTTGGCAAAGCCGAATAGTTCGGCGCCAACTGGTGTACGGCTGAAGGATCTGCTTGAGAAGGCATCTATCTCAGAAGATCACCATGCATTGATGAGCATGGTGATTGAAAGGATTTCGTCCGCCGAAGGCGGGTTGCATAATGCCGTCAGGAGTTTGCTGGCGGGGTTTGAGGTACGTAAAAATGACACACCTTTTAACAGTTTTGCATATAGAATGCGCCCTGTATAGATAGTAGCCCCTGAGACTCGGTAGGTTGTCGAAATCGACAGCGTGCCGAGGATCAAAATCGCAGGTTTAAATGTCCGCCATGCCGATGCAGGTGGCGGGTCGTCCGGGGGCCAGCCGGACTGATGGAGTTGCTGAACTAAAGCGGCAACTCGTTGTTGCGGATGCGGACATCACGCTGGTCCACAGGCGACTTGATGAGTCGCAAGGTAAGTGTTTCTGTGCGGTCACTTGGTAAGGGGGCCGAAGCCAGCTCCTTACAACATGTGTGTGAAATGCAGATAGTGCCGCTGCTGTGGAGAGCCTTCGGGCCGAACTTGCTCAAGCCAAGGAGCAGGCCAGAAGGAGTAATGCGGCAGCCTCGAGGGCGGCCGAGGAGTTAGCGGCCGAAAGGGCCGCACACTGCCGGAGCAGGGAAGAGATGGCCGAAATGGCCGTGAAGTTAAAAGATGCTACCGACCGTAATGAGGCTCTTGGGAAGGAGCGCCTAGCGGGGCATGAAGACCTGGAGAAGGCCACCGCCGAAGCCAAGGATGCCCGCTCTGCAATGCGGGCTATAAAGGAAGAGCTGCGCCAGGCCGGAGAAATTGTAGCTGGCAAGCCTTTTCTGCTGCGCCGAAGGTTTACGAATCCAAAGTATGCTCAGCTGGGCCAACTGTGGGGTCCAGAGGACCCTTATATGGACTTAGCAGCGAGTGCGGCGGAAGCCGTTGTGCATTTTCGAAGCAAGAAGGATCACAAGACGGAAGAGCTATTTTGGTCTCAATTCCATAGTCCGGAGTGTTCACTTCCGCTGACCTACCGTTTGGCCGAGTGGGCTGAGCTAAATAGGTTGTCCGAGCTTGCTATGACGGATATAGTGACCCATGTCTGGCCGGATAGGCCCGAGCCGAAGAGTTACTTTGTCTTATTGCAGCAATTTCTTGGAGCGGTGCCGCATATCAAGGCGATGAAGTGGTCGGCCTGCATAGAGGGTGCGCGGATGGCACTCGCCCGTGTGAAGACACATTGGACAGAGATGGATGCCAACGCTGTTGCGACCCCGGGTTCGGACGATAACCGGTTACCCGCCGAGCACTATTTTGGCGAAGTGCTGCGTGGTGCTCGTGTAATAGAGTCGCAGTGCTCAAAAAATGTTACGTTCGAATGAACGTTTTTATGATGTAAAACAATATTTATGATGTAAGCACCTTTTATACTTGTGCATTCAAGTAATAGAATATCTCCTATGCGGCCGTTCATGTATACGTGTGTATAACCTGAAAGATGGCAGTCGTCGGCTTCAGCCCCCACGCACAAGGTGCGGGGGTGTTCGCAAAAAATAGCGCATTTTCACACTTAATCCGACGTCTCGGTCCTGTAAAGGAGGTGGTAGCGTAGCAAACGAGGCAACCGGACTATAATGCTTTATCACTTTCACTTAGCCATGGAGTTCGAGGGTAGGGCTATGACATAGCCCTTGGGGGCACCGCGCTCTCCGAATTTGGGGCACGTACGTGCCTGACCGGGAAACGGCCCTTCGTCAAAGCGGAGGAATTCTAAACATTCCCATGGTCGATCGAGTGGTTGACCAGTCTCTCGCTGTATCATGACAGTCAGTTTTCGGCTTTCTCTACTGAGGTGCTCGCCCAGCCGAACTGGGGCACAATCGCAGTAGTTCTCCTGGTGCCGCGTTAGCCGATGATACGGAACGTAAGGAAGCAAAACACAGGAGCCGGGCAAACCCAACATTTGACCAAAGACATGATTCGGAGCTGATGCATATAAGGCCTAACTCGAGACGCCGAACACTCCTGAAGGTGTTTGGTCTTTACAATAGCGGGCAAAACAATGCCCTAAGCCCCTTGTGTCCAGGTACGGGCAGGTTCTTCTGGCGCGGCCGATGCCAAAACGCCAGTCTCCACTTTGGTTATAATGAGAAACCAGGGGATTATAGCAACAAGAGACAGTAAGAAAGGTTTACGTAGGGTCTTAGTCTGAAAAGAGTCCTTGCAACGGGTCCCTACTGCACGTCTACGCATGTGTCTCCGTTGTGCCGTATCCTGGCCGGGTGTGCACGCTGTTCATCTGTAAAAAGAGAGGAACTTAGTTTGAAAAGAAATCGTGCGAGAAAGTGCATAAAAAAGTGAAATATAGATTAATAAAGCTGAGCCTATGCTAGCTCATTATGGCTTATATGTACAAACCCTTTTGAAGGGGTGTGTGGCTAGGTAGCCCCTAGCTTATTTATTTCGGACTCGTCTAGCCGTGTCCGGGGTCTCAGGCGACCTTTTAATGAAATGATGCCACGTGGACCGGGCATTTTAAGCGTAAGAGACGCGTAATGTGGTATTGCATTGAAGCGGACGAAAGCTTCCCGTCCCAATGATGCTTGATAGCTACTTTTAAATGGGGCGACATGAAAGATTAGCCTTTCTCGTCGGAAGTTGTCAGGTGACCCGAACACAACTTCTAGTAATAATGAAACTGTGCACCTGGCGTAAGGGCCTGGCGCCACTCCTTTGAAGGGAGTGCGGCTATGCCGAATTGTAGTAGGGTCTATCCCAACTTGCGGATTGTGTCCGGATATAGCAGGTTTAAGTCACTGTCGCCGTCCATCAAAACCTGCGTGAATTGCAGTCCGTCTATTATGGGATCCAATATCAGGGCAGTCTATCCTGCGTTCCGGATACTTCTGGACTAATCCAGATGGTCGAAAGTGATTGGTTTTGACATCCAATCTCGGTGTTCCACTGGGGTGGACCGTGCGACACTTGTCTTAGCGAGTGCCGTGTTGGTTTTCCGTACTATCACATGAAGTGAGTTTACTGTTTTAACTTCTTGTGGGAAAGTATTTTGACCTCCGGTGCTCTGCTGGTGGGGTTCGTCATCGTCCTCGCTTGGCGCATCGAGCCCCTTGTGGCCGGTGTTGAGTCTGCCGGACTGTTTAAAAACCCAACAATTTCGGTTGGTATGGTTTGCAGGCCTTCCGGAGGTACTGTGGATTTGACATATCCGATCTAAAATTTTGTTTAAATTTGATAGCTCTTCGCTGTTGTCCTTAAGAGGCAGTGTTTTATTGTTTGGCCGCGAGCTTTTGAATCCGGCGTTGACCGCCGTGCCCTTTGGGCTTTTTTCTTTATTCCGGCGCTGATCTTTCCTGCGCCGTGATTCTCCGTTTCCATCTCTGATCTCGGATGTACTCGGGTCGCTGGTGCTGCATCTTGCTAGCCAGCTGTCTTCTCCTACGCAAAAGCGCGTCATGAGGCTTGTTAGCGCGGCCATTGTTCTTGGCTTCTCTTGGCCGAGGTGTCTGGCGAGCCATTCGTCTCGGACGTTGTGTTTAAAAGCTGCTAAGGCTTCCGCGTCCGGACAGTCGACTATTTGGTTCTTTTTGGTAAGGAACCTATTCCAGAATTTGCGCGCTGACTCTCCGGGCTGTTGGGTTATATGACTCAGATCGTCTGCATCCGGAGGGCGGACATAAGTCCCTTGAAAATTTGCTCTAAACGCGTCCTCAAGCTCTTCCCAACTTCCAACAGTGTTTTCTGGGAGGCTTTTGAGCCAATGCCGAGCTGGCCCTTTGAGCTTGAGGGGTAGGTATTTTATGGCGTGGAGATCATCTCCTCTAGCCATGTGTACGTGTAGTATATAATCTTCTATCCAGACTCCTGGGTCTGTTGTGCCATCGTATGCCTCTATGTTTATGGGTTTGAACCCTGCTGGAAATTCATGATCCAGCACCTCATCGGTAAAACATAGCGGGTGTGCGGCGCCCCTGTATTTGGGTGTGCCGCTATCTTCGAACACTTGTCGTGTTGTGTTACTTCCTGGGGCCCTCCTTTTTGGCCCGTAGATGGACCTAGTTGGGCCGTCCGTTTTCCCAGGATCATAAGTCGGCTTGTGTGCGGTGCCGCTTGTCGCTTTTGGCCTGTCATCTGGCCGTCTATCCGGCAAGGCGGCCTCTTTATTTTTTGACTGTGAGGGCTCTATGGCTTCCTTGTCAAATTCTGGCAGCAGCTTGCGCTTCGGGTAGCTCTTCGTTTGATGGCCATTGCCATATTTGTCTGCGGTCTTGAGTATTTTGCTCCACTTCATTCTGAGTATGTCTTCCGCTGTTTTGAGCTTCCTTTTTCCTTCTTCAAACTTCTTGCAGTGGCGACGAGTCTTTTGTGAAGGTTCTTATGCTCGGGTGGTGTGTCCGGACTGTTGATTGCTACGTGAAGGGGTTGATTATCCGGTTCGTCCTGTTCGGATGGTTGCTTGGTTGTATGTTCGTCGTCCGCTGGTTTGCCCTGCTCTATCGCTGGGTCGTTAGGAATGCTGCTTTGATCGAGGCGGGACTTAGGGCGGCGTCTACGTCGCCGTTTTGGTTGTTTATTGGTGGGATTATCATCTGTCGCGTCCCGTTGTTCCTCGGTATCGCTTCCCCTTGGGGTGTCCACCATATGTATGTCATGTGACGAGGTGGCCTTCCAGTGCCCTGTAGGCGCTGGTTCTTAATCGTCTCCGGCATCGTCGTCCATACCGTTGATGTCTTCGGAGTCGTAGTTTAGCACGTCGGTTAGATCGTCGATGGTGGCTACGAAGTGGGTGGTGGGTGGGCTCTGAATTTCTTCATTGTCCGCGTCCCGACCATCCTGGCCGTAGTTCGGCCAGGGCTCTCCGGATAGTGAGAGACGCTTCAGCGAATTTAAGATATCGCCGAAGGGTGAGTGCTGAAAGGTGTCCGCAGCGGTGAATTCCATGATCGGCGCCCAATCGGATTCGACTAGCAGGGGCGCAGGAGGTTCGGAGTCTGACAGGGGGTCCGGCACCTCGGAGTCATGGGCTTTATGCGGGACAAGATAAGTGTTCGGCTCCATCGCCATAGAAGTTGCAGCTCCCGAGGCAACGTCCAGCCATCCGTCCTCGATCTGAGCGATCGGCTCCGGACTATGGGTCGGAGCGGATTCGTGTGCGGCCTCCAAGGTGCTGTCCGGCGGCAGAGTTAGGTCGTGCCCATCGTGACAGCGCGGCACGCTCGGCTGTGGCTCAAATCCATCGAAGATCAAGTCCCCGCGGATATCGGCCGTGAAGTTTAGGCTTCCAAACCTGACCTGACGGCCAGGGGCGTAGCTTTCGATCTGCTCCAGATTGCCAAGTGAGTTGGCCCGCAGTGCGAAGCCGCCGAATACGAAGATCTGTCCGGGGAGAAAAGTCTTACCCAGGACTGCGAGTCGTTGTCGATTGAAGAGGCCATCAAGCCTATCGGTGACGACACAGAGGAACTCTCAATGAAAGCACCAATGTCGGTGTCAAAACCGGTGGATCTCGGGTAGGGGGTCCCGAACTGTGCGTCTAGGCGGATGGTAACAGGAGACAAGGGACACGATGTTTTACCCAGGTTCGGGCCCTCTTGATGGAGGTAAAACCCTACGTCCTGCTTGATTGATATTGATATTGTTGATGTTTACAAGAGTGGATCTACCACGAGATCAAGGAGGCTAAACCCTAGAAGCTAGCCTATGGTATGATTGTAATGGTTGTTGTTGTGCCCTACGGACTAGAGCCATTCGGTTTATATAGACACCGGAGAGGGCTAGGGTTACATAGAGTCGGTTACAATGGTAGGAGATCTACGTATCCGTATCGCCAAGCTTGCCTTCCACCCCAAGGAAAGTCCCATCCGGACACGGGACGAAGTCTTCAATCTTGTATCTTCATAGTCTTGGAGTCCGGTCGATGATGATAGTCCGGCCGATGATAGTTCGGCTGATGATGGTAGTCCGGCTATCCGGACACCCCCTAATCCAGGACTCCCTCACCTACCTTCGATGGAACGGACTACCCCTACTGGAAGAATAAGATGTGAATGCATCTTGAGGCAATTGATAACGATCTCTGGTATGTTGTGGAAAATGGTGTTCCCTCAGTCACACCTTCTCTGAACGCTACTGATGTGAAAAGATTCAAGCAACTCGATTCTCAAGCGAAGAATATCATATGTGGTCATCTGAGTAAAGGACAGTATGGAAGAGTGAGTGCTTTGGAAACTGCCAAGCTTATCTGGGATAGGCTGTCCAAAGTAAATGAAGGAGTCTCAACTCAACGTGACTCTTGTGTTGACGTTCTTTGCAATCTCTTCAACCGCTTCAAAAGACTCGACAATGAAAATGTTTAGCAAACCTTCGATCGCCTCACTGACATCTCAAATGAGCTTCAAGCACTTGGCGCCACTGACATCACCGACCATGAGGTGGTGAAGAAATTGCTGAAATCACTAGATTCCTCATTTGATACTCTGGCACTGATGATTCAAGAGCGTGCTGACTACAAGTCACTTGATCCTGCCGATATCCTCGAGAGGCTAAACACTCATGAGTTCCAGCTTGCTGAGAAGAGAGAGATCTACGGTTTGAGCTATGGCAGATCACGTGCTTTGAAGGCCAAGGCAGTCTCTGAGTCTGAAGATGAAGACTCTACTAGCAGCCTTGGTGACCATGAAGAACTGAGCCAGGAACTTGCACTGCTCGTGAAGAAATTTCAGAAGTTCTCAAGATGTGGTCACTTTGGAAAACCCTCAAGCAGCAATGGTTCCTCATCCAGTGACTACAAGAAGAGGCTATGCCACAAATTGTAAGTGCATCTAGTGCCCCTTAGTGATTTTGGTGTATTGAAGACTTATAGGTTAAGGGACTAATGCGTTTGTGAGTGTACACAGGTCTATAAGTCTATGAGGAGTTTGATATTTACAGAGAAAGTCGACCCCTAAAATTGAAGTTCTTCAACTGAAGACTTTGATGTTCTGAAGACTTTCTGAAGACTTTGAAAGTGAAGAAATTGGTGTGACCTTGAAGACTTGGTATTCATTTGTGGAACATGAAGCGTGAAGACTTTTGTTTTCATAGTTTCATTTTCTCCTGCTTGAGTCATAGGAAACACCGTACTGTTAAAGGGGGTCGAGGAAATACTAAGGAAAAATTTCCATGTGATGCTCAACTCAAAATCCTACACCTACCAATCCCTTCGAGTGAAGCCTTTGGAAATCTCATATAGTTCAGTCACTTTCTTCAGTGACAGAGACGAAGTTCTTCTGGTCGCTGATGAATTTGTTCTGACTGAGGAGTTAGGAATTCGTCAGTGCGAATTACCTACACAGTGAGGAACATGATAGCCCTGAGGAATTTGAGAGTCAAATTTCCGACCGTTGCTGTGTTGCGCGCCAGCTGTCCCAAAATATCTTATCCACCTAACGGTCATATCGTTGAGGGGCATTTATGTCTTATCATGTCGGGATGCTCCCTAGGCTATAAATAGCCGCCCCCTACAACCACTAGTTGGTTGGCTGCTCCGAGAGAACTTGACACTTGTCATTTGAGAGCAACCCATCCTCCGAGGACTTTGAGCGAAAATCATCGAGTGAGGAAAACGCAAAACCGAACCCCTACAAACCCAAAGTGATTGAGCATCACTGAAGAAATTGATCCTACGTGGATCCGCCGCTTGTTACCTTAGAAGACTGTGCTTCTTCCAGATGGTTAGGCGTCAAGGTCTAGAGCATCCAAGAGGAATTGTGGATCACCGAGTGACCAAGTCTGTGAAGGTTTGGAAGTCGCCTGAAGACTTACCACGAGTGATTGGACGAGGTCTGCGTAACCTTAGTTCAAGGAGAATATGGTGAGGACTGGGTGTCCTGAGCTGCGTGCTCAGTGACTGGGTGTCCGGGACTGCGTGTCCTTGAGTTTAAATACTCAGCCGCTCCAACCAGACGTACAACTGAGACAGCAGTTGGAACTGGTCTACCAAATCATTGTCTTCACCAACGTAACTGGTTCTATTTCCTCAACCCTTTCATTTCCTCATTACTGTGTTGAGTGTTTGTTCATATCTATGTTTGAAGACTTTGACTGAAGACTTTCTCAATTTCCTCAGTTCAATTTCTTCAGTCTGTTTGTCTTCATCTTGTGTTATCCTGTGATTACGCTTTCTATACTCTGTGCTAGTCTTCATTTCATCATGATGACCATGCTTGTATTCTGTTACGCTTACTTCTGAGTACTTATTCCGCTGCTAATAGTTCTTCGCTAAGGAATTTCCTCACAGGCAAATTCCTCAGTGAAGAATTCATAAAAATCGCCTATTCACCCCCCTCTAGTCGACATAACGCACTTTCAATTGGTATCAGAGCAAGGTACTCCCTTGTTCTGTCTAATTTTGGTTTGACCGCCTGGAGTATTAGTTATGTCGACCGCAGGTATGATCAAGGTCTCGGCTGGGTGTCCTACCTTTGATGGGACAGACTACCCCTACTGGAAAAACAAGATGCGAATGCATCTCGAGGCAATTGACAACGATCTCTGGTATGTTGTGGAAAATGGTGTTCCCTCTGTTTCACCCTCACTGAACGCTACCGATGTGAAGAGATTCAAGCAACTCGATTCTCAAGCGAAGAATATCATATGCGGCCATCTGAGTAAAGGACAGTATGGAAGGGTGAGTGCTTTGGAAACTGCTAAGCTTATCTGGGATAGGCTGTCCAAAGTGAATGAAGGACTCTCAACTCAGCGTGACTCTCGAGTTGATGTTCTTCGGAATCTCTTCAACTGCTTCAAAAGACTCGACAATGAAAATGTCCAACAAACCTTTGATCGCCTCACTGACATCTCAAATGAGCTTCAAGCCCTCGGTGCCACTGACATCACTGACCATGAGGTAGTGAAGAAACTGTTGAGATCGCTTGATTCCTCATTTGATACTCTGGCTGATGATACAAGAACGGGCTGACTACAAGTCTCTTGATCCTGCCGATATCCTCGAAAGGCTAAATACTCACGAGTTCCAGCTTGCTGAAAAGAGAGATCTCTATGGTTCGAGCTATGGCAAACCACGTGCCCTGAAGGCCAAGGTTGTGTCTGAGTCTGAATGTGAGGACTCTGGTAGTAGCCTTGGTGATCCTGAAGAATTGAGCCAGGAGCTAGCACTGCTCGTGAAGAAATTCCAGAAGTTCTCAAGACGTGGTCGCTTTGGAAAATCCTCAAGAAGGAGTGATTCCTCATCAAGTGACTACAAGAGAAGGTTGTGCCACAAATGCAAGAAACCTGGTCATTATATATAAGATTGTCCTCAGTGGGAAAAGGAATTGAAGAAGAAGAAATACAAGGATTACAGTTCTGATGATGCGAAGAAGAAGAAGAAATCGTCAAAATCTTCGTCATCAAAATCCTCAAAGTCTTCATCTCACAAGAAGGGCAGCTCCAAGAAGGCTCGGGCATTTATTAGCAAGGAAATGGACTCTGAAGCTGAATCTGAGGAACATGAGGAAGAAGAGGAGTCTGAAGAATCCGAATCTGGTGTGGCGTGTCTAGCCTTCGCTACTGCTTTCGTTAGCAAGTCCATCTTCAACACTGAAGAAACTGACCCCACCGACAAGCCTGATGAAGATAATGATAACTACGCTCCCACCTATTGCTTCATGGCAAAAGGTGCAAAGGTACTCAAATACACCTCCTCTGAATCTAGTGAAAATGAATCTGATGAGAATCTCAAGCCCAGCTACTCTAAACTAGCAAAGATTGCTGTAAAACAACAAAGGGCATTTGAAAAGGTTCAAAACATGCTAGACAAAAGTGATGATATGTTGGGTGAAGAAATGGATCGCACTAAAGCCCTGACTGAAAATCTTCAGAGACTTTAGTCTAGGTTTGATAACCTTCAAAGTCATCATAACACTCTCTTATCTGATCTTGCGAAACTTTCTTATGAATTTCTTCAAAGAAAGCAAGATCTTGAGAAGCTAAGAGTGAGTTATGAAGATCTTCAGAAGGAGCGTGATTCATTACTTGCTCAACAAATCAGCACTTCTCAGGAAGAATTTATTCCTCCATGCTTAAAGTGCATTGAACGTGAATCTGCTAATTCTTCACCTGAATGTTCAAATGCTTGAACTGTTACAAATTCTTCACCTACCTCTGCTATCACTAATTCCTCATCTGAGGACATTGCTAGTATCACTGACGATGCAGGGCTGGAGGAACTGTACACGACAGGCATTTACAAAAGCCTCAAAGGGCATCAGATTCTCTGTGATGTGCTCAAAAAGCAGATCCTCAATAGAAACCCTAGGAAAGAGGGTATTGCCTTTGAGAGGAAACTTAATGCTGATGGAACATATTGGAAGCCTGAGCAGTACCCCAAAACCTCATGGGTTGCTGCAAAGGGACCTCCAGTTGATCCATCCAATTTATCTGGCTTTACATGTGAATCTCCTCATTCTTCTGATGAGTCATTTGACTCCAACTATAAACTGTTCAAAAATCAGAATGGTGAAGTATTTGCTAGATATGTTGGGACTAACTGCAGGAACGGTTCCCCTATGAAGAAAATCTGGGTTCCCAAAAGTTATGTTGAAAGTCTTCAAGTGAATGTCCTCATGACACCACCTGTGAAGAATAGGAACCCCAGAACAAACTCTTCATATGGACCTAATTCTTCATATGGATCAAATTCCTCAAATGGATCAAAGTCCTCACATGATTATCATCGTGCTAACAACTCTGTTTCGCAGGGTAGAGCTAAGGACTATGAATATGCGCATTATTCTTCAAATCATTATGTTCATAACTCCTCGAAGAATTTCTCTGCTTATTCATATGCTTACCCTAACCCCTCTTATGTGAAACGAAATGGATTGGCCTCTATGCTACCTTTCTCATATGGTGCTCGCAGAGTGATGAACTCTTTGCCACCCCTTCAGATGTGGGTGGTGAAGAAAAAGAACTAATCTCTTCTGCAGGGTCAGGTCTCCAGACGTGCCTTAACGTCTGAAGAATTTGCTGGGGACCTGACAAAATTGCCTGAAAGGACGCAGGCTAACCATGATGAAATGAACTTTCATTTCACACGTCCTCATACTACTATATTTGTTTACCGCTTGATGAAATTCATCTGATGAACTTGATATCATATTCTTGACTGATGAAGCATATGAGATTGTAAGTTACACTAATTCATCTGCAGGATGATCAACCCAAAACCACTGAATGGGTCCTCGATAGTGGATGTACAAATCACATGACTGGTGACAAGAATCTTTTGATGGATGCTCCCTTATCACCGTCACATCTGAAGCATATCATCTTTGCTGACAAAGGAAAAAGTCAGGTATTGGGTCTTGGTAAGGTTGCAATCTCTAAGGATAAACACATGGACAAAGTCATGCTTGTTGAGTCCTTAGGATACAACCTCATGTCAGTCTCAATGCTTTGTGATCTTGATATGGTTGTTGTCTTTGGCAAGTATCGCTGTGGTTGTGATTACGGAAGCTGACAATTCCAAAGTCTTCGAAGGCTTTAGGAGAGGAGATTTGTATATTGTTGATTTCTCTACAGGACCACAACCAGCCATGTGTCTACTCGCAAAAGCTTCAGAAGGCTGGCTATGGCATCGACGACTTGGTCACGCAGGCATGAGGAATTTGCACACGCTTGCGAAGAAGAAGCATGTCATTGGCATTGAAAATGTCAAATTCCTCAAGGATCACTTATGCGGAGCCTGTGAAGCTGGAAAAATGACCAAGGCCAAGCATCCAGCGAAGACTATCATGACCACTACTCGTCCATTCGGATTGCTTCACATGGACCTCTTCGGACCTAATCATTACTCAGCAGTCTCTAATGCTGCATCTCTATATGGTTTTGTCATTGTTGATGATTACTCTCGATATACATGGGTACACATTGTTACTTACAAACAAGAAGTGCAGGAAGTCTTCAAACGATTTTCCTCGAGGGCCTCAACCAACTTTGGTGTGAAGATCAAGCACATCAGAAGTGACAATGGAACTGAGTTCAAGAATTCCGGTCTTGATGACTATCTTGATGAACTTGGTATTACTCATGAGTTATCTGCTCCTTATACTCCTCAGCAAAATGGCATCGTGGAGCGTAAGAACAGAACTCTTGTTGAGATGGCTCGCACTATGCTTGATGAATACAAAACGCCTCATCGTTTTTGGATTGATGCAATTGATACTGCGTGCCACATCATCAACAGAGTATATCTTCACAAATTCTTCAAGAAGACTGCCTATGAACTCCTCACTGACAAGAAACCCAATGTGAGTTATTTCAAAGTCTTCGGTGCTAAATGTTGGATTCGAGATCCTCACCACAATTCTAAATTTGCACCGAAAGCACATGAAGGTTTTATGCTTGGTTACGGAAAGGACTCGCACACCTACAGAGTCTTCAACATCGCTCTTCACAAGATTGTTGAAACTTTAGATGTGTGGTTCGATGAAACTAATGGCTCGCAAAGAGAGCACCTACCTTCTGTGTTAGATGAACTAGCACCTGAGGATTCTATCAAGCTCAAGGCAACTAAGGATGTCATTCCTACTGAAGAATTTGCTGAAGAATTCATTCCAGTACGCGAAGAACGTCGAGCTGACGCACCTGAAGATAATGCTGAAGACAATGGTGCTGAGGAAAATGATCAAATACCTCGACGACAACCAGCTCATCCTCGCGTTGCAAAAGAAGTGCAAGTGGAAAAGATCATCGATGACATTCCAGCGCCAGGTCCTCTCACACGCTCAAAAGCTTCACATTTATCTAACTTTTGTGGGCACTATGCTTTTGTCTCTATCACAGAGCCCACTAAGGTAGATGAAGCATTTTTGGAGCCGGAGTGGATTCAGGCTATGCAATAAGAATTACATCAGTTCGAGCTCAACAATGTCTGGGAACTGGTCAAACGTCCAGATCCTCGCAAGCATAATATCATTGGCACAAAGTGGATCTACCGCAACAAGCAAGATGAAAATGGCCTTGTGGTAAGGAATAAGGCACGACTTGTAGCTCAAGGCTACACACAGGTTGAAGGAATTGATTTCGATGAAACTTTTGCACCTGTTGCTAGACTTGAGGCCATTCGCATATTACTTGCTTGTGCTAATCATCATGATATCATCTTATATCAAATGGATGTGAAAAGTGCATTCCTCAATGGTAAGCTTTAGGAAGAAGTATATGTTTCTCAACCCCCAGGTTTTGAAGATCCAAAGAATCTTGACAAAGTCTTCAGACTTAATAAGGCCCTCTATGGCCTCAAGCAAGCCCCTCGGGCGTGGTATGATACATTGAAGGAATTCTTCGTGAAGAATGGCTTCACACCCGGTTCACTCGACCCTACTCTCTTTACTAAATCTTATGATGGTGAACTGTTTGTGTGCCAAATATATGTTGATGATATTATCTTTGGCTGTACTGACCAACGTTATAGTGATGAATTTGCCTATATGATGAGTGAAGAATATCAAATGTCTATGATGGGAGAGTTGAAATTCTTCTTAGGTCTTCAAATTCGTCAACAGCGCAATGGCATATTCATATCTTAGGAGAAATGCCTCAAAGATGTACTGAGGAAATTCGGCATGCAAGATTGCAAAGGCGTCAAAATTCCTATGCCCACAGAAGGCCATCTATGCACCGATGAAAATGGTATTGACTTCGATCACAAGGTATACCGCTCCATGATTGGTTCTTTATTGTACTTATATGAATCTAGGCCAGATATAATGCTTAGTGTTTGCATGTGTGCCCGATTTCAAGCTGCACCGAAGGAATCACACCATAAGGCTGTGAAGCATATTCTTCGATCTCTAGCTCACACACCAACACTAGGATTATGGTACCCCAAGGGCTCTGCTTTTGATCTCATTGGATATTCTGACTCTGACTATGCTGGTGATCGTGTGGACCGCAAGTCAACTTCTGGCACTTGTCATTTCCTCGGACGATCTTTGGTCTGTTGGTCCTCGAAGAAACAGAACTGCATATCACTGTCTACTACGGAAGCTGAATACATTGCTGCTGGTTCTTGCTGTGCTCAACTGCTTTGGATGAAGCAAACACTCAAGGACTATGGCGTCGGCGTGAAGAATGTGCCTCTCCTTTGCGACAATGAGAGTGCCATCAAGATTGCTCACAACCCAGTTCAGCACTCGAAGGCAAAGTACATTCAGATTCGTCATCATTTTCTTCGTGATCATGTGTTGAAGGGTGACATCTCCATCGAGCACGTGAAGACTGAATAACAGCTAGCTGATATCTTCACTAAGCCCTTGGATGAGAAGAGATTTAGCAAGTTGCAGTGTGAGCTAAATATCTTAGAATCTTCGAATGTTCTTTGAAAAGGACACACATCCTAACACTTATGCAAAATTTATGACTTAGATGTGCAACACATGAAGAAACGTTTTTCTTCAATCAATGAAGAATAACACTCTAAGTGTGAAGAAATTAATGAAGAATTTGATTCTCATAACCCTACGACAATTGTACGCGGTGTCTGAAATCATCATTCTTATACGGTGGGTCACGCCACCACAAAAAAGTTGAAAATCTTCAATTTGAGTTTTTCTTCAGTTTTGAAATTCTTCAGTTTTTCAAATTCTTCAACTTTTCAAAATCTTCACTGGTTCCTTCGTTTTTCTTCATTGGCTATATATATATGTGAGTTTATGTCCTCTACAGCATTCACTTATAGCTATTTCTTCAAGCTGCTTTTTCTGCTAAGTGAATGTGATCGGACCCTTCCCCCTCTATGCTATACTCAACCCAATCCATTCACAAATTCTTCATGTGCGTTCTATTTGAAACTCGTTCCAAATCTTCACTGTGTCCTGGTCAGCTGAAGAAATTGCGAACGAAACTTTAAAACAAATCTTATCCAAATTTTCGGTTTTGCCGCTCAAATTGTTCCGCATCCCATGATGCATTATTCTATTCACCCACGATCGTACACGATCTCCACTACACAGTACGTGGGTGACACATGTCACGTGAAGGAGAAAGGGCAGGGGCACGTTCGTCCCAAATCTTCGGGCGAACAGTTTTTCACCGTGTCTATAAATACCCCTCTCCCCTTCCTCACTTCATTTACTCTGCTCGATCGCTTCTCTCCCGCTCGAGCTCCTCAAACCGTAGCGCCGCCGCTACTCCATCGTCGCCGGTGAGGAAGAGCTTCGCTGCCTCGACCTCGTCGCCGTCGTACTCACGCCGACCGCGGAAATCTTCACTCCGCCGCCGCCGTAGCTGTCTTCCTCCGCCGAGTTAGGGCAAGGAAGATCTAACCTGACGAACTTCTCATCCGTTCTTCTCAGTTCATCGTGTTCTTCACTTCGGGTAATTAAAAGTTACTTTGATTACTCGCTTTGATTCTCAAGCTTTTCTGAAAATCTTCAAAGGTGTTTATTCTTCAAATCTTCACACATATGAACACCACACACATCATATGATCTTGAACTGTTTTTCTAAGCAATCATTTTCTTCAAGATTCCCTAATTGTGTGGATCTTCAATCTATACAACTCTGGAACCTAAGACAAGAACGCTTAGTGAAACTCCTCAAGGTTCATCTGGTCAAATTCCTCAAAACTTGTTCTGTTCGAAAAACCTTCTTAGAACGCATATGACCTCTCCAAATTCCTCGCACCTGTACTCTGTTCACAGGTACTCATGTCTGCTGCTGAATCACTAGGTTCCCATCAACTTAACTCATTTGCAGCGTTTCTCGAAGAAAAACTGCATACTTCTTCAGAGAACTCAATTGTTCAAATTCCTCAACTGAAGAATATGGCAGACGGTAAGAAGCCACAGAAAGGAGGAAAGAAACCTGAGGTTATGACTGCGTTTGAAATCCCTGAGGAAATTTATGCTGACTATTGCACACCTGATGAAGCAAAATTTGGCAAAGAAAACAAAAATCAGCGCAAGGTGCGCATTCAGAAGATTGAACGAAGATGGGCAAGGGAATGGAGGGAATACAGATATGTGACTCCAAAGTACATGAAGAAATTCGCCCTCAATCCTCCATGCCCAAGAGCTCCATTGGCACCTGGCCAAGTAGCTAATCCTACAAGCATCAAACGTGGTGAGGACTTTCCTGAAGAATGGGCTAAGCGCCAAGCTAAATTGGCAAGACAAGCCAAGGAGGCAGTGAAGAAATTCAATGAGGATTCTGCCACTGCTACTGCTACTGAGGCCTCGGTCAAACCGAGGAAATCCATGCCAAAGAAGCCTGCTCGTAAGCCAAGTGCTTCACCAACAGCGCCCTCACGGCCAAGTTCCTCAGCAGTGCCCTCACGGCAAATTCCTCACACTGCTACAGCTCCACCAAAGTCCTCAACAGCTCCTTCAAAGTCCTCAGCTCCTGTGCATCTGGCTACATGTCAAAGGACTGCTGGTTTCTCGATTGCCTCTAGTGTTTCAGCAAGTTCCTCAGCTGCACCAAAGTCACCGTCTGGCCCGATTCTGCTGAAGACCAAAGCAACAGCTGGACGAGGTCCTCGGCCAAGTCCAAAGAAGAAACAGGTCGCATTCCATGTGCCTTCTGATGATGAAGCTGATGATGATGAACTTGCGGAAATCATCAGAGATCGCCAAGAAAGGGCCGCTAGAGC
This sequence comes from Triticum dicoccoides, assembly GCF_002162155.2. Classification (NCBI taxonomy): domain Eukaryota; kingdom Viridiplantae; phylum Streptophyta; class Magnoliopsida; order Poales; family Poaceae; genus Triticum; species Triticum dicoccoides. The sequence continues at coordinate 308,751,842 of NC_041385.1, read as the reverse complement.
CAAAGGCACATCTGTGCCACTGCTGTTGGATCCGAGGAAAATCCTCGATTATATTGATCTCTGGCACAAGGATCCAAACACCCCTATGCCTGATTTTCATCTGACCCCTGGACAAAGTCATATGTTGACCCATTTCATCACTGAAGAGAAATGGAAGTTTGAAAAGGCAAGAGAGATTAAGAAAGCTCAATACAGAAAGGAGAAGTTCCTGAAGAAAAACGTTGTCAGAATGACACCTAAGGAACTTCTCCAGGCTCAGTCTGAAATTCAAGCCCTCAGCAAGGATTTTGATGCCTACTATGCTGATTGGCAAGGAGCCAAAGTCAGATTCGTCAACCCGACGAAGAAATTCACCAATGTTGATGCACCAATGCAACATGAAATTCCTCAGGCTGGAGTCTCAGCTCAGCCGACTGAAGAACATGCCAGCACCGCTGATGAAGTTCAGGCTGCTGATGAAAATGTTAGTTCCAGGGCTGATGATCCCATTCCAGCCGCTGAAGAAATTGCCAGGGCATCCACTAGTGGTGCGCCTGAAGAAACTGAAGAAGTCAGGGCAACTGCATCAGTTGCGCCTGAAGAAAATCAACCAGATTCCTCAGCTCCATCTGCACCTACACCAACTCCAATTCTTCCATGTGCATTTGATGTGAAGAAGACCAAGGCTGCAGAGCGAGCTGCAGTGAAGAAAAGGAAGGCATCAGCTGTGTCAAATTCTTCGGCTGCGAAGAAAATGAAGCCAATGACCAGCTCACTCAAAAATCCAATTGATGATGTTCCGATTTCCTCCATGCCATCAAAGGACCTTGTTCCTTTTGGAGAAGACTATGAGATCCCAGTCGGATCTGATGAAGAACATCATTCTGCTGCTTCGTCAGAGCAGATTGATGAAGAAATTGAAGTGGACACTATCCCTTCAACGCCAGTCATTTCCTCACCTATGCCTCAGTTCACAGCTGAAGAGGCTGGTGTTGAGGAAATTGAAGATGAAGATGTGGATATAGGGTGCACCACACCTGTGATGAATGATGACTTTTGGGAAAGTCAGCATCCAAATTCTCCAGTCTTCACCCCACTACAACAAATTCCTCAATCCCCTGCACCAACAGTTCAATTGGGCTCTGAAGAAACTCAACTCACTCTCTCTGTGCATGAAGAAATTCCAGCCACTAGTGGTTATGAACCTGCTGCTGCTGATCCTCAGACTGCACCTGTTGAGGAACAAGAAATTCCTTAGCCTGAAGAACCTGAGCTCGCGATTCCTGAGGTGGTGATGCAACTCACTGACACTCCTCTGCCAAAGCAAAAGAATCCGTTCTCAAGCAAACAGAAGTTCAAGGCTGAAGATTTCTTTGCCGAGCACGTATTCTTCACTGATTATAATCCATATGATTCTGCTCGCATAAGGAAGAGGCGTTTCTAGACTGCCAGCCAAGCCAATTTCTACTCCTTAGTGCTCTCCAACAAAGACAAAGTCTTCGATCATGCACATATTCCTCATGTGGACATGGAGTCTCTGCCCGGCTTTGAGCCAGTCATCAGTGTTCTTCACGATGCAGGACTTCTGAATTTCTGCATTGATATCTGTGACTGGAATGAAGAACTCATTCTTCAATTTTATGCAACTCTGCACATCACTGGAGACGCTGAAGACGTGAACTCATGGTTACTAGACTGGATGACTGAAAATACTCACTACAAGGCACCAGCAACTGAATTGCTTCGTGATCTACCACTCAGTCCTCCACTTGATGATGCTCGTTGTATCTACAACGAACCAGAACTTTCAAATCACTATATGCAAGTGCTGATGAAGCCTTTGAAGCCATGGCAGGCCCCACGAACCAAATTCCTCGGCAAGGAATTACTGTATGTGCCTCTAACTTTCTATCAAATTCTGACGAAGACAATGAGTCCCATCAAAGGCCACGACTCAAATGATGAAGAAGTCGTTGGCATCATGAAGAATATGCTTTTCAACATCATTCATGGCGTTCCCGTCAACTTCCATGATTTCTTCATGAGGACTCTGGCCAATATTGCTATGTCACCATTCGAGCTGAAGCCCTATGCTCCTTGGATTATGAGATTCATTAGGGCAAGATCCTCACTGAATTACAAAGCTGACACTCTGAACCACGGTAGCTACTTGCCTCCCATTGAAGTCCTCAAACGGACAGTTTCATTAGCTGATGATAAAGGCAAGGCCGCTGCTGTGATCGATGAAGGTATTCGTCCATTGGATGGTCAATTTTGCAAGGCTGCATCTTACTCTACCAATGACGATGCCGCCACACATGACTCTGCTGCAAATACCTCAGCCAAGCAAACTCCTCAAGCCACAGCACCCAGGGTGATGACTGATCGTGAGTTACTCCTCAGTCTTCATCAAAAGGTTGATCGCAATCATAAATGGGTCAAGCGTCAGTTTGGTTCAATTCTTCACAACATGACCTCAACACACAATGCAGTGAAGAAAAACCAATACTACCTCCATGAAAACTTCAACCGTACCTGGGCTGTTCTCTCTCATGTCTACAGTGCTGCAGATCTGAAGAATATGGGTCTCAAGGAAGAATTTGACTGGTCTGCACCTCCTCCGAAGAAATTCAAGAAGGTCAAAGTTCCTTCCTTGCTGGCCAGCTCTTATTCTTCATCGCGTGACACTTATGAGTATGAAGATTTGGACGACACTACGGCAGGCCCTTCTACAACAAACAACCCCGACAACGCTGGCGCTCCTCCATCGACTGAACTTCTTCAGGGGCGTTAGTCCTCAGTTTCAATCCTTTTGGTCATTTGATGACAAAGGGGGAGAAATCTGAGTTAGTCTTCAAGCGGGTCTATATTAAGGCGGATGGTAACAGGAGACAAGGGACACGATGTTTTATCCAGGTTCAGGCCCTCTTGATGGAGGTAAAACCCTACGTCCTGCTTGATTGATACTGATATTGTGGATGTTTACAAGAGTGGATCTACCACGAGATCAAGGAGGCTAAACCCTAGAAGCTAGCCTATGGTATGATTGTAATGGTTGTTGTTGTGTCCTACAGACTAGAGCCATCCGGTTTATATAGACACCGGAGAGGGCTAGGGTTACATAGAGTCGGTTACAATGGTAGGAGATCTACGTATCCGTATCGCCAAGCTTGCCTTCCACGCCAAGGAAAGTCCCATCCGGACACGGGACGAAGTCTTCAATCTTGTATCTTCATAGTCTTGGAGTCCGGTCGATGATGATAGTCCGGCCGATGATAGTTCGGCTGATGATGGTAGTCCGGCTATCCGGACACCCCCTAATCCAGGACTCCCTCACCTACCTTCGATGGAACGGACTACCCCTACTGGAAGAATAAGATGCGAATGCATCTTGAGGCAATTGATAACGATCTCTGGTATGTTGTGGAAAATGGTGTTCCCTCAGTCACACCTTCTCTGAACGCTATTGATGTGAAAAGATTCAAGCAACTCGATTCTCAAGCGAAGAATATCATATGTGGTCATCTGAGTAAAGGACAGTATGGAAGAGTGAGTGCTTTGGAAACTGCCAAGCTTATATGGGATAGGCTGTCCAAAGTAAATGAAGGAGTCTCAACTCAACGTGACTCTTGTGTTGATGTTCTTCGCAATCTCTTCAACCGCTTCAAAAGACTCGACAATGAAAATGTTCAGCAAACCATCGATCGCCTCACTGACATCTCAAATGAGCTTCAAGCACTTGGCTCCACTGACATCACCGACCATGAGGTGGTGAAGAAATTGCTGAAATCACTAGATTCCTCATTTGATACTCTGGCACTGATGATTCAAGAGCGTGCTGACTACAAGTCACTTGATCCTGCCGATATCCTCGAGAGGATAAACACTGATGAGTTCCAGCTTGCTGAGAAGAGACATCTCTACGGTTTGAGCTATGGCAGATCACGTGCTTTGAAGGCCAAGGCAGTCTCTGAGTCTGAAGATGAAGACTCTACTAGCAGCCTTGGTGACCATGAAGAACTGAGCCAGGAACTTGCACTGCTCGTGAAGAAATTTCAGAAGTTCTCAAGATGTGGTCACTTTGGAAAACCCTCAAGCAGCAATGATTCCTCATCCAGTGACTACAAGAAGAGGCTATGCCACAAATTGTAAGTGCATCTAGTGCCCCTTAGTGATTTTGGTGTATTGAAGACTTATAGGTTAAGGGACTAATGCGTTTGTGAGTGTACACAGGTCTATAAGTCTATGAGGAGTTTGATATTTACAGAGAAAGTCGACCCCTAAAAATGAAGTTCTTCAACTGAAGACTTTGATGTTCTGAAGACTTTCTGAAGACTTTGAAAGTGAAGAAATTGGTGTGACCTTGAAGACTTGGTATTCATTTGTGGAACATGAAGCGTGAAGACTTTTGTTTTCATAGTTTCATTTTCTCCTTCTTGAGTCATAGGAAACACCGTACTGTTAAAGGGGGTCGAGGAAATACTAAGGAAAAATTTCCATGTGATGCTCAACTCAAAATCCTACACCTACCAATCCCTTCGAGTGAAGCCTTTGGAAATCTCATATAGTTCAGTCACTTTCTTCAGTGACAGAGACGAAGTTCTTCTGGTCGCTGATGAATTTGTTCTGACTGAGGAGTTAGGAATTCGTCAGTGCGAATTACCTACACAGTGAGGAACATGATAGCCCTGAGGAATTTGAGAGTCAAATTTCTGACCGTTGCTGTGCTGCGCGCCAGCTGTCCCAAAATATCTTATCCACCTAACGGTCATATCATTGAGGGGCATTTATGTCTTATCATGTCGGGCTGCTCCCTAGGCTATAAATAGCCGCCCCCTACAACCACTAGTTGGTTGGCTGCTCCGAGAGAACTTGACACTTGTCATTTGAGAGCAACCCATCCTCCGAGGACTTTGAGCGAAAATCATCGAGTGAGGAAAACCCAAAACCAAACCCCTACAAACCCAAAGTGATTGAGCATCACTGAAGAAGTTGATCCTGCATGGATCCGACGCTTGTTACCTTTGAAGACTGTGCTTCTTCCAGACGGTTAGGCGTCAAGGTCTAGAGCATCCAAGAGGAATTGTGGATCGCCGAGTGACCAAGTCTGTGAAGGTTTGGAAGTCGCCTGAAGACTTACCACGAGTGATTGGACGAGGTCTGCGTGACCTTAGTTCAAGGAGAATACGGTGAGGAATGGGTGTCCTGAGCTGCATGCTCAGCGACTGGGTGTCCGGGACTGCGTGTCCTTGAGTTTAAATACTCAGCCGCTCCAACCAGACGTACAACTGAGACAGCAGTTGGAACTGGTCTACCAAATCATTGTCTTCACCAACCTAACTGGTTCTATTTCCTCAACCCTTTCATTTCCTCATTACTGTGTTGAGTGTTTGTTCATATCTGTGTTTGAAGACTTTGACTGAAGACTTTCTCAATTTCCTCAGTTCAATTTCTTCAGTCTATTTGTCTTCATCTTGTGTTATCCTGTGATTACGCTTTCTGTACTCTGTGCTAGTCTTCATTTCATCATGATGACCATGCTTGTATTTTGTGACGCTTACTTCTGAGTACTTATTCCGCTGGTAATAGTTCTTCGCTAAGGAATTTCCTCACAGGCAAATTCCTCAGTGAAGAATTCATAAAAATCGCCTATTCACCCCCCTCTAGTCGACATAACGCACTTTCAATTGGTATTAGAGCAAGGTACTCCCTTGTTCTGTCTGATTTTGGTTTAACCGCCTGGAGTTTTAGTTATGTCGACCGCAGGTATGATCAAGGTCTCGGCTGGGTGTCCTACCTTTGATGGGACAGACTACCCCTACTGGAAAAACAAGATGCGAATGCATCTCGAGGCAATTGACAACGATCTCTGGTATGTTGTGGAAAATGGTGTTCCCTCTGTTTCACCCTCACTGAATGCTACCGATGTGAAGAGATTCAAGCAACTCGATTCTCAAGCGAAGAATATCATATGCGGCCATCTGAGTAAAGGACAGTATGGAAGGGTGAGTGCTTTGGAAACTGCTAAGCTTATCTGGGATAGGCTGTCCAAAGTGAATGAAGGACTCTCAACTCAGCGTGACTCTCGAGTTGATGTTCTTCGGAATCTCTTCAACCGCTTCAAAAGACTCGACAATGAAAATGTCCAACAAACCTTTGATCGCCTCACTGACATCTCAAATGAGCTTCAAGCCCTCGGTGCCACTGACATCACTGACCATGAGGTAGTGAAGAAACTGTTGAGATCGCTTGATTCCTCATTTGATACTCTGGGTCTGATGATACAAGAACGGGCTGACTACAAGTCTCTTGATCCTGCCGATATCCTCGAAAGGCTAAATACTCATGAGTTCCAGCTTGCTGAAAAGAGAGATCTCTATGGTTCGAGCTATGGCAAACCACGTGCCCTGAAGGCCAAGGTTGTGTCTGAGTCTGAATGTGAGGACTCTGGTAGTAGCCTTGGTGATCCTGAAGAATTGAGCCAGGAGCTAGCACTGCTCGTGAAGAAATTCCAGAAGTTCTCAAGACGTGGTCGCTTTGGAAAATTCTCAAGAAGCAGTGATTCCTCATCAAGTGACTACAAGAGAAGGCTGTGCCACAAATGCAAGAAACCTGGTCATTATATATAAGATTGTCCTTAGTGGGAAAGGAATTGAAGAAGAAGAAATACAAGGATTACAGTTCTGATGATGCGAAGAAGAAGAAGAAATCGTCAAAATCTTCGTCATCAAAATCCTCGAAGTCTTCATCTCACAAGAAGGGCAGCTCCAAGAAGGCTCGGGCATTTATTGGCAAGGAAATGGACTCTGAAGCTGAATCTGAGGAACATGAGGAAGAAGAGGAGTCTGAAGAATCCGAATCTGGTGTGGCGAGTCTGGCCTTCGCTACTGCTTTCGTTAGCAAGTCCATCTTCAACACTGAAGAAACTGACCCCACCGACAAGCCTGATGAAGATAATGATAACTACGCTCCCACCTATTGCTTCATGGCAAAAGGTGCAAAGGTACTCAAATACACCTCCTCGAATCTAGTGAAAATGAATCTGATGAGAATCTCAAGCCCAGCTACTCTAAACTAGCAAAGATTGCTGTAAAACAACAAAGGGCATTTGAAAAGGTTCAAAACATGCTAGACAAAAGTGATGATATGTTGGGTGAAGAAATGGATCGCACTAAAGCCCTGACTGAAAATCTTCAGAGACTTCAGTCTAGGTTTGATAACCTTCAAAGTCATCATAACACTCTCTTATCTGATCATGAGAAACTTTCTTATGAATTTCTTCAAAGAAAGCAAGATCTTGAGAAGCTAAGAGTGAGTTATGAAGATCTTCACAAGGAGCGTGATTCATTACTTGCTCAACAAATCAGCACTTCTCAGGAAGAATTTATTCCTCCATGCTTAAAGTGCATTGAACGTGAATCTGCTAATTCTTCACCTGAATGTTCAAATGCTTCAATTGTTACAAATTCTTCACCTGCCTCTGCTATCACTAATTCCTCATCTGAGGACATTGCTAGTATCACTGACGATGCAGGGCTGGAGGAACTATACACGACAGGCATTTACAAAATCCTCAAAGGGCATCAGATTCTCTGTGATGTGCTCAAAAAGCAGATCCTCAACAGAAACCCTAGGAAAGAGGGTATTGCCTTTGAGAGGAAACTTAATGCTAATGGAACATATTGGAAGCCTGAGCAGTACCCCAAAACCTCATGGGTTGCTGCAAAGGGACCCCAGTTGATCCATCCAATTTATCTGGCTTTACATGTGAATCTCCTCGTTCTTCTGATGAGTCATTTGACTCCAACTATAAACTGTTCAAAAATCAGAATGGTGAAGTATTTGCTAGATATGTTGGGACTAACTGCAGGAACGGTTCCCCTATGAAGAAAATCTGGGTTCCCAAAAGTTATGTTGAAAGTCTTCAGGTGAATGTCCTCATGACACCACCTGTGAAGAATAGGAACCCCAGAACAAACTCTTCATATGGACCTAATTCTTCATATGGATCAAATTCCTCAAATGGATCAAAGTCCTCACATGATTATCATCGTGCTAACAACTCTGTTTCGCAGGGTAGAGCCAAGGACTATGAATATGCGCATTATTCTTCAAATCATTATGTTCATAAGTCCTCGAAGAATTTCTCTGCTTATTCATATGCTTACCCTAACCCCTCTTATGTGAAACGAAATGGATTGGCCTCTATGCCACCTTTCTCATATGGTGCTCGCAGAGTGATGAACTCTTTGCCACCCCTTCAGATGTGGGTGGTGAAGAAAAAGAACTAATCTCTTCTACAGGGTTAGGTCTCCAGACGTGCCTTAACGTCTGAAGAATTTGCTGGGGACCTGACAAAATTGCCTGAAAGGACGCAGGCTAACCATGATGAAATGAACTTTCATTTCACACGTCCTCATACTGCTATATCTGTTTACTGCTTGATGAAATTCATTTGATGAACTTGATATCATATTCTTCACTGATGAAGCATATGAGATTGTAAGTTACACTAATTCATCTGCAGGATGATCAACCCAAAACCACTGAATGGGTCCTCGATAGTGGATGTACAAATCACATGACTGGTGACAAGAATCTTTTGATGGATGCTCCCTTATCACCATCACATCTGAAGCATATCATCTTTGCTGACAAAGGAAAAAGTCAGGTATTGGGTCTTGGTAAGGTTGCAATCTCTAAGGATAAACACATGGACAAAGTCATGCTTGTTGAGTCCTTAGGATACAACCTCATGTCAGTCTCAATGCTTTGTGATCTTGATATGGTTGTTGTCTTTGGCAAGTATCGCTGTGTTGTGATTATGGAAGCTGACAATTCCAAAGTCTTCGAAGGCTTTAGGAGAGGAGATTTGTATATTGTTGATTTCTCTACAGGACCACAACTAGCCGTGTGTCTACTCGCGAAAGCTTCAGAAGGCTGGCTATGGCATCGACGACTTGGTCACGCAGGCATGAGGAATTTGCACACGCTTGCGAAGAAGAAGCATGTCATTGGCATTGAAAATGTCAAATTCCTCAAGGATCACTTATGCGGAGCCTGTGAAGCTGGAAAAATGACCAAGGCCAAGCATCCGGCAAAGACTATCATGACCACTACTCGTCCATTCGAATTGCTTCACATGGACCTCTTCGGACCTAATCATTACTCAGCAGTCTCTAATGCTGCATCTCTATATGGTTTTGTCATTGTTGATGATTACTCTCGATATACATGGGTACACATTGTTACTTACAAACAAGAAGTGCAGGAAGTCTTCAAATGATTTTCCTCGAGGGCTTCAACCAACTTTGGTGTGAAGATCAAGCACATCAGAAGTGACAATGGAACTGAGTTCAAGAATTCCGGTCTTGATGACTATCTTGATGAACTTGGTATTACTCATGTGTTATCTGCTCCTTATACTCCCCAGCAAAATGGCGTCGTGGAGCGCAAGAACAGAACTCTTGTTGAGATGGCTCGCACTATGCTTGATGAATACAAAACGCCTCATCATTTTTGGATTGATGCAATTGATACTGCGTGTCACATCATCAACAGAGTATATCTTCACAAATTCTTCAAGAAGACTGCCTATGAACTCCTCACTGACAAGAAACCCAATGTGAGTTATTTCAAAGTCTTCGGTGCTAAATGTTGGATTAGAGATCCTCACCACAATTCTAAATTTGCACCGAAAGCACATGAAGGTTGTATGCTTGGTTACGGAAAGGACTCACACACCTACAGAGTCTTCAACATCGCTCTTCACAAGATTGTTGAAACTGTAGATGTGCGGTTCGATGAAACTAATGGCTCGCAAAGAGAGCACCTACCTTCTGTGTTAGATGAACTAGCACCTGAGGATTCTATCAAGCTCAAGGCAACTGAGGATGTCATTCCTACTGAAGAATTTGCTGAAGAATTCATTCCAGTACGCGAAGAATGCCGAGCTGACGCACCTGAAGATAATGCTGAAGACAATGGTGCTGAGGAAAATGATCAAATACCTCGACGACAACCAGCTCATCCTCGCGTTGCAAAAGAAGTGCAAGTGGAAAAGATCATCAACGACATTCGAGTGCCAGGTCCTCTCACACGCTCAAAAGCTTCACATTTATCTAAATTTTGTGGGCACTATGCTTTTGTCTCTATCACAGAGCCCACTAAGGTAGATGAAGCATTTTTGGAGCCGGAGTGGATTCAGGCTATGCAAGAAGAATTACATCAGTTCGAGCTCAACAATGTCTAGGAACTGGTCAAACGTCCAGATCCTCGCAAGCATAATATCATTGGCACAAAGTGGATCTACCGCAACAAGCAAGATGAAAATGGCCTTGTGGTAAGGAATAAGGCACGACTTGTAGCTCAAGGCTACATACAGGTTGAAGGAATTGATTTCGATGAAACTTTTGCACCTGTTGCTAGACTTGAGGCTATTCGCATATTACTTGCTTGTGCTAATCATCATGATATCATCTTATATCAAATGGATGTGAAAAGTGCATTCCTCAATGGTAAGCTTGAGGAAGAAGTATATGTTGCTCAACCCCCAGGTTTTGAAGATCCAAAGAATCCTGACAAAGTCTTCAGACTTAATAAGGCCCTCTATGGCCTCAAGCAAGCCCCTTGGGCGTGGTATGATACATTGAAGGAATTCTTCGTGAAGAATGGCTTCACACCCGGTTCACTCGACCCTACTCTCTTTACTAAATCTTATGATGGTGAACTGTTTGTGTGCCAAATATATGTTGATGATATTATCTTTGGTTGTACTGACCAACGTTATAGTGATGAATTTGCCTATATGATGAGTGAAGAATATCAAATGTCTATGATGGGAGAGTTGAAATTCTTCTTAGGTCTTCAAATTCGTCAACAGTGCAATGGCATATTCATATCTTAGGAGAAATACCTCAAAGATGTACTGAGGAAATTCGGCATGCAAGATTGCAAAGGCATCAAAATTCCTATGCCCACAGAAGGCCATCTATGCACCGATGAAAATGGTATTGACTTCGATCACAAGGTATACCGCTCCATGATTGGTTCTTTATTGTACTTATGTGAATCTAGGCCAGATATAATGCTTAGTGTTTGCATGTGTGCCCGATTTCAAGCTGCACCGAAGGAATCACACCATAAGGCTGTGAAGCATATTCTTCGATATCTAGCTCACACACCAACACTAGGATTATGGTACCCCAAGGGCTCTGCTTTTGATCTCATTGGATATTCTGACTCTGACTATGCTGGTGATCGTGTGGACCACAAGTCAACTTCTGGCACTTGTCATTTCCTCGGACGATCTTTGGTCTGTTGGTCCTCGAAGAAACAGAACTGCGTATCACTGTCTACTACGGAAGCTGAATACATTGCTGTTGGTTCTTGTTGTGCTCAACTGCTTTGGATGAAGCAAACACTCAAGGACTATGGCGTCAACGTGAAGAATGTGCCTCTCCTTTGCGACAATGAGAGTGCCATCAAGATTGCTCACAACCCAGTTCAGCACTCGAAGGCAAAGCACATTCAGATTCTTCATCATTTTCTTCGTGATCATGTGTTGAAGGGCGACATCTCCATCGAGCACGTGAAGACTGAAGAACAGCTAGCTGATATCTTCACTAAGCCCTTGGATGAGAAGAGATTTAGCAAGTTGCGGTGTGAGCTAAATATCTTAGAATCTTCGAATGTTCTTTGAAAAGGACACACATCCTAACACTTATGCAAAATTTATGACTTAGATGTGCAACACATGAAGAAACGTTTTTCTTCAATCAATGAAGAATAACACTCTAAGTGTGAAGAAATTAATGAAGAATTTGATTCTCATAACCCTACGACAATTGTACGCGGTGTTTGAAATCATCATGCTTATACGGTGGGTCACGCCACCACAAAAAAGTTGAAAATCTTCAATTTGAGTTTTTCTTCAGTTTTGAAATTCTTCAGTTTTTCAAATTCTTCAACTTTTCAAAATCTTAACTGGTTCCTTCGTTTTTCTTCATTGGCTATATATATATATATATGTGAGTTTATGTCCTCTACAGCATTCACTTATAGCTATTTCTTTAAGCTGCTTTTTCTACTAAGTGAATGTGATCGGACCCTTCCCCCTCTATGCTATACTCAACCCCATCCATTCACAAATTCTTCATGTGCGTTCTATTTGAAACTTGTTCCAAATCTTCACTGTGTCCTCGTCAGCTAAAGAAATTGTGAATGAAACTTTAAAACAAATCTTATCCAAATTTTCGGTTTTGCCGCTCAAATTGTTCCGCATCCCACGATGCATTATTCTATTCACCCACGATCGTACACGATCTCCACTACACAGTACGTGGGTGACACATGTCGCGTGAAGGAGAAAGGGCAGGGGCACGTTCGTCCCAAATCTTCGGGCGAACAGTTTTTCACCGTGTCTATAAATACCCCTCTCCCCTTCCTCACTTCATTTACTCCGATCGATCGCTTCTCTCCCGCTCGAGCTCCTCAAACCCTAGCGCCGCCGCTACTCCATCGTCGCCGGTGAGGAAGAGCTTCGCTGCCTCGACCTCGTCGCCGTCGTACTCACGCCGACCGCGGAAATCTTCACTCCGCCGCCGCCGTAGCTGTCTTCCTACGCTGAATTAGGGCAAGGAAGATCTAACCTGACGAACTTCTCATCCGTTCTTCTCAGTTCATCGTGTTCTTCACTTCGGGTAATTAAAAGTTACTTTGATTACTCGCTTTGATTCTCAAGCTTTCCTAAAAATCTTCAAAGGTGTTTATTCTTCAAATCTTCACACATATGAACACCACACACATCATATGATCTTGAACTGTTTTTCTAAGCAATCATTTTCTTCAAGATTCCCTAATTGTGTGGATCTTCGATCTATACAACTCTGGAACCTAAGACAAGAACGCTTAGTGAAATTCCTCAAGGTTCATCTGGTCAAATTCCTCAAAACTTGTTCTGTTCGAAAAACCTTCTCAGAACGCATATGACCTCTCCAAATTCCTCGCACCTGTACTCTGTTCACAGGTACTCATGTCTGCTGCTGAATCACTAGGTTCTCATCAACTTAACTCATTTGCAGCGTTTCTTGAAGAAAAACTGCATACTTCTTCAGAGAACTCAATTGTTCAAATTCCTCAACTGAAGAATATGGCAGACGGTAAGAAGCCACAGAAAGGAGGAAAGAAACCTGAGGTTATGACTGCGTTTGAAATCCCTGAGGAAATTTATGCTGACTATTGCACACCTGATGAAGCAAAATTTGGCAAAGAAAACAAAAATCAGCGCAAGGTGCGCATTCAGAAGATTGAACGAAGATGGGCAAGGGAATGGAGGGAATACAGATATGTGACTCCAAAGTACATGAAGAAATTCGCCCTCAATCCTCCATGCCAATAGCTCCATTGGCACCTGGCCAAGTAGCTGATCCCACAAGCATCAAACGTGGTGAGGACTTTCCTGAAGAATGGGCTAAGCGCCAAGCTAAATTGGCAAGACAAGCCAAGGAGGCAGTGAAGAAATTCAATGAGGATTCTGCCACTGCTACTGCTACTGAGGCCTCGGTCAAACCGAGGAAATCCATGCCAAAGAAGCCTGCTCGTAAGCCAAATGCTTCACCAACAGCACCCTCACGGCCAAGTTCCTCAGCAGTGCCCTCACGGCAAATTCCTCACACTGCTACAGCTCCACCAAAGTCCTCAACAGCTCCTTCAAAGTCCTCAGCTCCTATGCATCTGGCTACATGTCAAAGGACTGCTAGTTTCTCGATTGCCTCTGGTGTTTCAGCAAGTTCCTCAGCTGCACCAAAGTCATCGTCTGGCCCGACTCTGCTGAAGACCAAAGCAACAGCTGGACGAGGTCCTCGGCCAAGTCCAAAGAAGAAACAGGTCGCATTCCATGTGCCTTCTGATGATGAAGCTGATGATGATGAACTTGCGGAAATCATCAGAGATCGCCAAGAAAGGGCCGCTAGAGCTAAAGGCACATCTGTGCCACTGTTGTTGGATCCGAGGAAAATCCTTGATTATATTGATCTCTGGCACAAGGATCCAAACACCCCTATGCCTGATTTTCATCTGACCCCTGGACAAAGTCATATGTTGACCCATTTCATCACTGAAGAGAAATGGAAGTTTGAAAAGGCAAGAGAGATTAAGAAAGCTCAATACAGAAAGGAGAAGCTCCTGAAGAAAAACGTTGTCAGAATGACACCTGAGGAACTTCTCCAGGCTCAGTCTGAAATTCAAGCCCTCAGCAAGGATTTTGATGCCTACTATGCTGATTGGCAAGGAGCCAAATTCAGATTCGTCAACCTGACGAAGAAATTCACCAATGTTGCTGCCCCAACGCAACATGAAATTCCTCAGGCTGGAGTCTCAGCTCAGCCGACTGAAGAACATGCCAGTACCGCTGATGAAGTTCAGGCTGCTGATGAAAATGTTAGTTCCAGGGCTGATGATCCCATTCCAGCCGCTGAAGAAATTGCCAGGGCATCCACTAGTGGTGCGCCTGAAGAAACTGAAGAAGTCAAGGCAACTGCATCAGTTGCGCCTGAAGAAAATCAACCAGATTCCTCAGCTCCATCTGCACCTACACCAACTCCAATTCTTCCATGTGCATTTGATGTGAAGAAGACCAAGGCTGCAGAGCGAGCTGCAGTGAAGAAAAGGAAGGCATCAGCTGTGTCAAATTCTTCGGCTGCGAAGAAAATGAAGCCAATGACCAGCTCACTCGAAAATCCAATTGATGATGTTCCGATTTCCTCCATGCCATCAAAGGACCTTGTTCCTTTTGGAGAAGACTATGAGATCCCAGTCGGATCTGATGAAGAACATCATTCTGCTGCTTCGTCAGAGCAGATTGATGAAGAAATTGAAGTGGACACAATCCCTTCAACGCCAGTCATTTCCTCACCTATGCCTCAGTTCACAGCTGAAGAGGCTGGTGTTGAGGAAATTGAAGATGAAGATGTGGATATAGGGTGCACCACACCTGTGATGAATGATGACTTTTGGGAAAGTCAGCATCCAAATTCTCCAGTCTTCACCCCACTACAACAAATTCCTCAGTCCCCTGCACCAACAGTTCAATTGGGCTCTGAAGAAACTCAACCCACTCTCTCTGTGCATGAAGAAATTCCAGCCACTAGTGCTGATGAACCTCCTGCTGCTGATCCTCAGACTGCACCTGTTGAGGAACAAGAAATTCCTCAGCCTGAAGAACCTGAGCTCGCGATTCCTGAGGTGGTGATGCAACTCACTGACACCCCTCTGCCAAAGCAAAAGAATCCGTTCTCAAGCAAACAGAAGTTCAAGGCTGAAGATTTCTTTGCCGAGCATGTATTCTTCACTGATTATAATCCATATGATTCTGCTCGCATAAGGAAGAGGCGTTTCTAGACTGCCAGCCAAGCCAATTTCTACTCCTCAGTGCTCTTCAACAAAGACAAAGTCTTCGATCATGCACATATTCCTCATGTGGACATGGAGTCTCTGCCCGGCTTTGAGCCAGTCCTCAGTGTTCTTCACGATGCAGGACTTCTGAATTTCTGCATTGATATCTGTGACTGGAATGAAGAACTCATTCTTCAATTTTATGCAACTCTGCACATCACTGGAGACGCTGAAGACGTGAACTCATGGTTACTAGACTGGATGACTGAAAATACTCACTACAAGGCACCAGCAACTGAATTGCTTCGTGATCTACCACTCAGTCCTCCACTTGATGATGCTCGTTGTATCTACAACGAACCAGAACTTTCAAATCACTATATGCAAGTGCTGATGAAGCCTTTGAAGCCAAGGCAGGCCCCACGAACCAAATTCCTCGTCAAGGAATTACTATATGTGCCTCTAACTGTCTATCAAATTCTGACGAAGACAATGAGTCCCATCAAAGGCCACGACTCAAATGATGAAGAAGTCATTGGCATCATGAAGAATATGCTTTTCAACATCATTCATGGCGTTCCCGTCAACTTCCATGATTTCTTCATGAGGACTCTGGCCAATATTGCTATGTCACCATTCGAGCTGAAGCCCTATGCTCCTTGGATTATGAGATTCATCAGGGCAAGATCCTCACTGAATTACAAAGCTGACACTCTGAACCACGGTAGCTACTTGCCTCCCATTGAAGTCCTCAAACGGACAGTTTCATTAGCTGATGATAAAGGCAAGGCCGCTGCTGTGATCGATGAAGGTATTCGTCCATTGGATGGTCAATTTCGCAAGGCTGCATCTTACTCTACCAATGACGATTCCGCCACACATGACTCTGCTGCAAATACCTCAGCCAAGCAAACTCCTCAAGCCACAGCACCCAGGGTGATGACTGATCGTGAGTTACTCCTCAGTCTTCATCAGAAGGTTGATCGCAATCATAAATGGGTCAAGCGTCAGTTTGGTTCAATTCTTCACAACATGACCTCAACACACAATGCAGTGAAGAAAAACCAATACTACCTCCATGAAAACTTCAACCGTACCTGGGCTGTTCTCTCTCATGTCTACAGTGCTGCAGATCTGAAGAATATGGGTCTCAAGGAAGAATTTGACTGGTCTGCACCTCCTCCGAAGAAATTCAAGAAGGTCAAAGTTCCTTCCTTGCTGGCCAGCTCTTATTCTTCATCGCGTGACACTTATGAGTATGAAGATTTGGACGACACTACGGCAGGCCCTTCTACAACAAACAACCCCGACAATGCTGGCGCTCCTCCATCGACTGAACTTCTTCAGGGGCGTTAGTCCTCAGTTTCAATCCTTTTGGTCATTTGATGACAAAGGGGGAGAAATCTGAGTTAGTCTTCAAGCGGGTCTATATTAAGGCGGATGGTAACAGGAGACAAGGGACACGATGTTTTATCCAGGTTCAGGCCCTCTTGATGGAGGTAAAACCCTACGTCCTGCTTGATTGATACTGATATTGTGGATGTTTACAAGAGTGGATCTACCACGAGATCAAGGAGGCTAAACCCTAGAAGCTAGCCTATGGTATGATTGTAATGGTTGTTGTTGTGTCCTACAGACTAGAGCCATCCGGTTTATATAGACACCGGAGAGGGCTAGGGTTACATAGAGTCGGTTACAATGGTAGGAGATCTACGTATCCGTATCGCCAAGCTTGCCTTCCACGCCAAGGAAAGTCCCATCCGGACACGGGACGAAGTCTTCAATCTTGTATCTTCATAGTCTTGGAGTCCGGTCGATGATGATAGTCCGGCCGATGATAGTTCGGCTGATGATGGTAGTCCGGCTATCCGGACACCCCCTAATCCAGGACTCCCTCACCTACCTTCGATGGAACGGACTACCCCTACTGGAAGAATAAGATGCGAATGCATCTTGAGGCAATTGATAACGATCTCTGGTATGTTGTGGAAAATGGTGTTCCCTCAGTCACACCTTCTCTGAATGCTACTGATGTGAAAAGATTCAAGCAACTCGATTCTCAAGCGAAGAATATCATATGTGGTCATCTGAGTAAAGGACAGTATGGAAGAGTGAGTGCTTTGGAAACTGCCAAGCTTATATGGGATAGGCTGTCCAAAGTAAATGAAGGAGTCTCAACTCAACGTGACTCTTGTGTTGACGTTCTTCGCAATCTCTTCAACCGCTTCAAAAGACTCGACAATGAAAATGTTCAGCAAACCTTCGATCGCCTCACTGACATCTCAAATGAGCTTAAAGCACTTGGCTCCATTGACATCACCGACCATGAGGTGGTGAAGAAATTGCTGAAATCACTAGATTCCTCATTTGATACTCTGGAACTGATGATTCAAGAGCGTGCTGACTACAAGTCACTTGATCCTGCCGATATCCTCGAGAGGCTAAACACTCATGAGTTCCAGCTTGCTGAGAAGAGACATCTCTACGGTTTGAGCTATGGCAGATCACGTGCTTTGAAGGCCAAGGCAGTCTCTGAGTCTGAAGATGAAGATTCTACTAGCAGCCTTGGTGACCATGAAGAACTGAGCCAGGAACTTGCACTGCTCGTGAAGAAATTTCAGAAGTTCTCAAGATGTGGTCACTTTGGAAAACCCTCAAGCAGCAATGATTCCTCATCCAGTGACTACAAGAAGAGGCTATGCCACAAATTGTAAGTGCATCTAGTGCCCCTTAGTGATTTTGGTGTATTGAAGACTTATAGGTTAAGGGACTAATGCGTTTGTGAGTGTACACAGGTCTATAAGTCTATGAGGAGTTTGATATTTACAGAGAACGTCGACCCCTAAAAATGAAGTTCTTCAACTGAAGACTTTGATGTTCTGAAGACTTTCTGAAGACTTTGAAAGTGAAGAAACTGGTGTGACCTTGAAGACTTGGTATTCATTTGTGGAACATGAAGGGTGAAGACTTTTGTTTTCATAGTTTCATTTTCTCCTTCTTGAGTCATAGGAAACACCGTACTGTTAAAGGGGGTCGAGGAAATACTAAGGAAAAATTTCCATGTGATGCTCAACTCAAAATCCTACACCTACCAATCCCTTCGAGTGAAGCCTTTGGAAATCTCATATAGTTCAGTCACTTTCTTCAGTGACAGAGACGAAATTCTTCTGGTCGCTGATGAATTTGTTCTGACTGAGGAGTTAGGAATTCGTCAGTGCGAATTACCTACACAGTGAGGAACATGATAGCCCTGAGGAATTTGAGAGTCAAATTTCTAACCGTTGCTGTGCTGCGCGCCAGCTGTCCCAAAATATCTTATCCACCTAACGGTCATATCATTGAGGGGCATTTATGTCTTATCATGTCGGGCTGCTCCCTAGGCTATAAATAGCCGCCCCCTACAACCACTAGTTGGTTGGCTGCTCCGAGAGAACTTGACACTTGTCATTTGAGAGCAACCCATCCTCCGAGGACTTTGAGCGAAAATCATCGAGTAATGAAAACCCAAAACCAAACCCCTACAAACCCAAAGTGATTGAGCATCACTGAAGAAATTGATCCTGCGTGGATCCGACGCTTGTTACCTTTGAAGACTGTGCTTCTTCCAGACGGTTAGGCGTCAAGGTCTAGAGCATCCAAGAGGAATTGTGGATCGCCGAGTGACCAAGTCTGTGAAGGTTTGGAAGTCGCCTGAAGACTTACCACGAGTGATTGGACGAGGTCTGCGTGACCTTAGTTCAAGGAGAATACGGTGAGGACTGGGTGTCCTGAGCTGCGTGCTCAGCGACTGGGTGTCCGGGACTGCGTGTCCTCGAGTTTAAATACTCAGCCGCTCCAACCAGACGTACAACTGAGACAGCAGTTGGAACTGGTCTACCAAATCATTGTCTTCACCAACCTAACTGGTTCTATTTCCTCAACCCTTTCATTTCCTCATTACTGTGTTGAGTGTTTGTTCATATCTGTGTTTGAAGACTTTGACTGAAGACTTTCTCAATTTCCTCAGTTCAATTTCTTTAGTCTGTTTGTCTTCATCTTGTGTTATCCTGTGATTACGCTTTCTGTACTCTGTGCTAGTCTTCATTTCATCATGATGACCATGCTTGTATTCTGTTACGCTTACTTCTGAGTACTTATTTCGCTGCTAATAGTTCTTCGCTAAGGAATTTCCTCACAGGCAAATTCCTCAGTGAAGAATTCATAAAAATCGCCTATTCACCCCCCCTCTAGTCGACATAACGCACTTTCAATTGGTATCAGAGCAAGGTACTCCCTTGTTCTGTCTAATTTTGGTTTAACCGCCTGGAGTTTTAGTTATGTCGACCGCAGGTATGATCAAGGTCTCGGCTGGGTGTCCTACCTTTGATGGGACAGACTACCACTACTGGAAAAACAAGATGTGAATGCATCTCGAGGCAATTGACAACGATCTCTGGTATGTTGTGGAAAATGGTGTTCCCTCTGTTTCACCCTCACTGAACGCTACCGATGTGAAGAGATTCAAGCAACTCGATTCTCAAGCGAAGAATATCATATGTGGCCATCTGAGTAAAGGACAGTATGGAAGGGTGAGTGCTTTGGAAACTGCTAAGCTTATCTAGGATAGGCTGTCCAAAGTGAATGAAGGAGTCTCAACTCAGCGTGACTCTTGAGTTGATGTTCTTCGGAATCTCTTCAACCGCTTCAAAAGACTCGACAATGAAAATGTCCAACAAACCTTTGATCGCCTCACTGACATCTCAAATGAGCTTCAAGCCCTCGGTGCCACTGACATCACTGACCATGAGGTAGTGAAGAAACTGTTGAGATCGCTTGATTCCTCATTTGATACTCTGGGTCTGATGATACAAGAACGGGCTGACTAC
Source organism: Triticum dicoccoides (assembly GCF_002162155.2). Lineage (NCBI taxonomy): Eukaryota > Viridiplantae > Streptophyta > Magnoliopsida > Poales > Poaceae > Triticum > Triticum dicoccoides. The sequence continues at coordinate 308,731,605 of NC_041385.1, read as the reverse complement.
AAGTCTCTTGATCCTGCCGATATCCTCGAAAGGCTAAATACTCACGAGTTCCAGCTTGCTGAAAAGAGAGATCTCTATGGTTCGAGCTATGGCAAACCACGTGCCCTAAAGGCCAAGGTTGTGTCTGAGTCTGAATGTGAGGACTCTGGTAGTAGCCTTGGTGATCCTGAAGAATTAAGCCAGGAGCTAGCACTGCTCGTGAAGAAATTCCAGAAGTTCTCAAGACGTGGTCGCTTTGGAAAATCCTCAAGAAGCAGTGATTCCTCATCAAGTGACTACAAGAGAAGGTTGTGCCACAAATGCAAGAAACCTGGTCATTATATATAAGATTGTCCTCAGTGGGAAAGGAATTGAAGAAGAAGAAATACAAGGATTACAGTTCTGATGATGCGAATAAGAAGAAGAAATCGTCAAAATCTTCGTCATCAAAATCCTCAAAGTCTTCATCTCACAAGAAGGGTAGCTCCAAGAAGGCTCGGGCATTTATTGGCAAGGAAATGGACTCTGAAGCTGAATCTGAGGAACATGAGGAAGAAGAGGAGTCTGAAGAATCCGAATCTGGTGTGGCGAGTCTGGCCTTCGCTACTGCTTTCGTTAGCAAGTCCATCTTCAACACTGAAGAAACTGACCCCACCGACAAGCCTGATGAAGATAATGATAACTACGCTCCCACCTATTGCTTCATGGCAAAAGGTGCAAAGGTACTCAAATACACCTCCTCTGAATCTAGTGAAAATGAATCTGATGAGAATCTCAAGCCCAGCTACTCTAAACTAGCAAAGATTGCTGTAAAACAACAAAGGGCGTTTGAAAAGGTTCAAAACATGCTAGACAAAAGTGATGATGTGTTGGGTGAAGAAATGGATCGCACTAAAGCCCTGACTGAAAATCTTCAGAGATTTCAGTCTAGGTTTGATAACCTTCAAAGTCATCATAACACTCTCTTATCTGATCATGAGAAACTTTCTTATGAAATTCTTCAAAGAAAGCAAGATCTTGAGAAGCTAAGAGTGAGTTATGAAGATCTTCAGAAGGAGCGTGATTCATTACTTGCTCAACAAATCAGCACTTCTCAGGAAGAATTTATTCCTCCATGCTTAAAGTGCATTGAACGTGAATCTGCTAATTCTTCACCTGAATGTTCAAATGCTTCAACTGTTACAAATTCTTCACCTGCCTCTGCTATCACTAATTCCTCATCTGAGGACATTGCTAGTATCACTGACGATGCAGGGCTGGAGGAACTGTACACGACAGGCATGTACAAAAGCCTCAAAGGGCATCAGATTCTCTGTGATGTGCTCAAAAAGCAGATCCTCAACAGAAACCCTAGGAAAGAGGGTATTGCCTTTGAGAGGAAACTTAATGCTGATGGAACATATTGGAAGCCTGAGCAGTACCCCAAAACCTCATGGGTTGCTGCAAAGGGACCTCCAGTTGATCCATCCAATTTATCTGGCTTTACATGTGAATCTCCTCATTCTTCTGATGAGTCATTTGACTCCAACTATAAACTGTTCAAAAATCAGAATGGTGAAGTATTTGCTAGATATGTTGGGACTAACTGCAGGAACGGTTCCCCTATGAAGAAAATCTGGGTTCCCAAAAGTTATGTTGAAAGTCTTCAGGTGAATGTCCTCATGACACCACCTGTGAAGAATAGGAACCCCAGAACAAACTCTTCATATGGACCTAATTCTTCATATGGACCTAATTCTTCATATGGATCAAATTCCTCAAATGGATCAAAGTCCTCACATGATTATCATCGTGCTAACAACTCTGTTTCGCAGGGTAGAGCTAAGGACTATGAATATGCACATTATTCTTCAAATCATTATGTTCATAAGTCCTCGAAGAATTTCTCTACTTATTCATATGCTTACCCTAACCCCTCTTATGTGAAACGAAATGGATTGGCCTCTATGCCACCTTTCTCATATGGTGCTCGCAGAGTGATGAACTCTTTGCCACCCCTTCAGATGTGGGTGGTGAAGAAAAAGAACTAATCTCTTCTGCAGGGTCAGGTCTCGAGACGTGCCTTAACATCTGAAGAATTTGCTGGGGACCTGACAAAATTGCGTGAAAGGACGCAGGCTAACCATGATGGAATGAACTTTCATTTCACACGTCCTCATACTGCTATATCTGTTTACCGCTTGATGAAATTCATCTGATGAACTTGATATCATATTCTTCACTAATGAAGCATATGAGATTGTAAGTTACACTAATTCATCTGCAGGATGATCAACCCAAAACCACTGAATGGGTCCTCGATAGTGGATGTACAAATCACATGACTGGTGACAAGAATCTTTTGATGGATGCTCCCTTATCACCGTCACATCTGAAGCATATCATCTTTGCTGACAAAGGAAAAAGTCAGGTATTGGGTCTTGGTAAGGTTGCAATCTCTAAGGATAAACACATGGACAAAGTCATGCTTGTTGAGTCCTTAGGATACAACCTCATGTCAGTCTCAATGCTTTGTGATCTTGATATGGTTGTTGTCTTTGGCAAGTATCGCTGTGTTGTGATTATGGAAGCTGACAATTCCAAAGTCTTCGAAGGCTTTAGGAGAGGAGATTTGTATATTGTTGATTTCTCTATAGGACCACAACCAGCCGTGTGTCTACTCGCGAAAGCTTCAGAAGGCTGGCTATGGCATCGACGACTTGGTCACGCAGGCATGAGGAATTTGCACACGCTTGCGAAGAAGAAGCATGTCATTGGCATTGAAAATGTCAAATTCCTCAAGGATCACTTATGCGGAGCCTGTGAAGCTGGAAAAATGACCAAGGCCAAGCATCCAGCGAAGACTATCATGACCACTACTCGTCCATTCGAATTGCTTCACATGGACCTCTTCGGACCTAATCATTACTCAGCAGTCTCTAATGCTGCATCTCTATATGGTTTTGTCATTGTTGACGATTACTCTTGATATACATGGGTACACATTGTTACTTACAAACAAGAAGTGCAGGAAGTCTTCAAACGATTTTCCTCGAGGGCTTCAACCAACTTTGGTGTGAAGATCAAGCACATCAGAAGTGACAATGGAACTGAGTTCAAGAATTCCGGTCTTGATGACTATCTTGATGAACTTGGTATTACTCATGAGTTATCTGCTCCTTATACTCCTCAGCAAAATGGCGTCGTGGAGCGCAAGAACAGAACTCTTGTTGAGATGGCTCGCACTATGCTTAATGAATACAAAACGCCTCATCGTTTTTGGATTGATGCAATTGATACTGCGTGCCACATCATCAACAGAGTATATCTTCAGAAATTCTTCAAGAAGACTGCCTATGAACTCCTCACTGACAAGAAACCCAATGTGAGTTATTTCAAAGTCTTCGGTGCTAAATGTTGGATTAGAGATCCTCACCACAATTCTAAATTTGCACCGAAAGCACATGAAGGTTTTATGCTTGGTTACGGAAAGGACTCGCACACCTACAGAGTCTTCAACATCGCTCTTCACAAGATTGTTGAAACTGTAGATGTGCGGTTCGATGAAACTAATGGCTCGCAAAGAGAGCACCTACCTTCTGTGTTAGATGAACTAGCACCTGAGGATTCTATCAAGCTCAAGGCAACTGAGGATGTCATTCCTACTAAAGAATTTGCTGAAGAATTCATTCCAGTACGCGAAGAACGTTGAGCTGACGCACCTGAAGATAATGCTGCAGACAATGGTGCTGAGGAAAATGATCAAATACCTCGACGACAACCAGCTCATCCTCGCGTTGCAAAAGAAGTGCAAGTGGAAAAGATCATCGACGACATTCGAGCGCCAGGTCCTCTCACACGCTCAAAAGCTTCACATTTATCTAACTTTTGTGGGCACTATGCTTTTGTCTCTATCACAGAGCCCACTAAGGTAGATGAAGCATTTTTGGAGCCGGAGTGGATTCAGGCTATGCAAGAAGAATTACATCAGTTCGAGCTCAACAATGTCTGGGAACTGGTCAAACGTCCAGATCATCGCAAGCATAATATCATTGGCACAAAGTGGATCTACCGCAACAAGCAAGATGAAAATGGCCTTGTGGTAAGGAATAAGGCACGACTTGTAGCTCAAGGCTACACACAGGTTGAAGGAATTGATTTCGATGAAACTTTTGCACCTGTTGCTAGACTTGAGGCTATTCGCATATTACTTGCTTGTGCTAATCATCATGATATCATCTTATATCAAATGGATGTGAAAAGTGCATTCCTCAATGGTAAGCTTGAGGAAGAAGTATATGTTGCTCAACCCCCAGGTTTTGAAGATCCAAAGAATCCTGACAAAGTCTTCAGACTTAATAAGGCCCTCTATGGCCTCAAGCAAGCCCCTTGGGCGTGGTATGATACATTGAAGGAATTCTTCGTGAAGAATGGCTTCACACCCGGTTCACTCGACCCTACTCTCTTTACTAAATCTTATGATGGTGAACTGTTTGTGTGCCAAATATATGTTGATGATATTATCTTTGGCTGTACTGACCAACGTTATAGTGATGAATTTGCCTATATGATGAGTGAAGAATATCAAATGTCTATGATGGGAGAGTTGAAATTCTTCTTAGGTCTTCAAATTCGTCAACAGCGCAATGGCATATTCATATCTTAGGAGAAATACCTCAAAGATGTACTGAGGAAATTCGGCATGCAAGATTGCAAAGGCGTCAAAATTCCTATGCCCACAGAAGGCCATCTATGCACCGATGAAAATGGTATTGACTTCGATCACAAGGTATACCGCTCCATGATTGGTTCTTTATTGTACTTATGTGAATCTAGGCCAGATATAATGCTTAGTGTTTGCATGTGTGCCCGATTTCAAGCTGCACCGAAGGAATCACACCATAAGGCTGTGAAGCATATTCTTCGATATCTAGCTCACACACCAACACTAGGATTATGGTACCCCAAGGGCTCTGCTTTTGATCTCATTGGATATTCTGACTCTGACTATGCTGGTGATCGTGTGGACCACAAGTCAACTTCTGGCACTTGTCATTTCCTTGGACGATCTTTGGTCTGTTGGTCCTCGAAGAAACAGAACTGCGTAACACTGTCTACTACGGAAGTTGAATACATTGCTGCTGGTTCTTGCTGTGCTCAACTGCTTTGGATGAAGCAAACACTCAAGGACTATGGCGTCAACGTGAAGAATGTGCCTCTCCTTTGCGACAATGAGAGTGCCATCAAGATTGCTCACAACCCAGTTCAGCACTCGAAGGCAAAGCACATTCAGATTCGTCATCATTTTCTTCGTGATCATGTGTTGAAGGGCGACATCTCCATCGAGCACGTGAAGACTGAAGAACAGCTAGCTGATATCTTCACTAAGCCCTTGGATGAGAAGAGATTTAGCAAGTTGCGGTGTGAGCTAAATATCTTAGAATCTTCGAATGTTCTTTGAAAAGGACACACATCCTAACACTTATGCAAAATTTATGACTTAGATGTGCAACACATGAAGAAACGTTTTTCTTCAATCAATGAAGAATAACACTCTAAGTGTGAAGAAATTAATGAAGAATTTGATTCTCATAACCCTACGACAATTGTACGCGGTGTCTGAAATCATCATTCTTATACGGTGGGTCACGCCGCCACAAAAAAGTTGAAAATCTTCAATTTGAGTTTTTCTTCAGTTTTGAAATTCTTCAGTTTTTCAAATTCTTCAACTTTTCAAAATCTTCACTGGTTCCTTCGTTTTTCTTCATTGGCTATATATATATGTGAGTTTATGTCCTCTACAGCATTCACTTATAGCTATTTCTTCAAGCTGCTTTTTCTGCTAAGTGAATGTGATCGGACCCTTCCCCCTCTATGCTATACTCAACCCAATCCATTCACAAATTCTTCATGTGTGTTCTATTTGAAACTCGTTCCAAATCTTCACTGTGTCCTCGTCAGCTGAAGAAATTGTGAACGAAACTTTAAAACAAATTTTATCCAAATTTTCGGTTTTGCCGCTCAAATTGTTCCGCATCCCACGATGCATTATTCTATTCACCCACGATCGTACACGATCTCCACTACACAGTACGTGGGTGACACATGTCGCGTGAAGGAGAAAGGGCAGGGGCACGTTCGTCCCAAATCTTCGGGCGAACAGTTTTTCACCGTGTCTATAAATACCCCTCTCCCCTTCCTCACTTCATTTACTCCGATCGATCGCTTCTCTCCCGCTCGAGCTCCTCAAACCCTAGCGCCGCCGCTACTCCATCGTCGCCGGTGAGGAAGAGCTTCGCTGCCTCGACCTCGTCGCCGTCGTACTCACGCCGACCGCGGAAATCTTCACTCCGCCGCCGCCGTAGCTGTCTTCCTCCGCTGAGTTAGGGCAAGGAAGATCTAACCTGACGAACTTCTCATCCGTTCTTCTCAGTTCTTCGTGTTCTTCACTTCGGGTAATTAAAAGTTACTTTGATTACTCGCTTTGATTCTCAAGCTTTCCTCAAAATCTTCAAAGGTGTTTATTCTTCAAATCTTCACACATATGAACACCACACACATCATATGATCTTGAACTGTTTTTCTAAGCAATCATTTTCTTCAAGATTCCCTAATTGTGTGGATCTTCGATCTATACAACTCTGGAACCTAAGACAAGAACGCTTAGTGAAATTCCTCAAGGTTCATCTGGTCAAATTCCTCAAAACTTGTTCTGTTCGAAAAACCTTCTCAGAACGCATATGACCTCTCCAAATTCCTCGCACCTGTACTCTGTTCACAGGTACTCATGTCTGCTGCTGAATCACTAGGTTCTCATCAACTTAACTCATTTGCAGCGTTTCTTGAAGAAAAACTGCATACTTCTTCAGAGAACTCAATTGTTCAAATTCCTCAACTGAAGAATATGGCAGACGGTAAGAAGCCACAGAAAGGATGAAAGAAACCTGAGGTTATGACTGCGTTTGAAATCCCTGAGGAAATTTATGCTGACTATTGCACACCTGATGAAGCAAAATTTGGCAAAGAAAACAAAAATCAGCGCAAGGTGCGCATTCAGAAGATTGAACGAAGATGGGCAAGGGAATGGAGGGAATACAGATATGTGACTCCAAAGTACATGAAGAAATTCGCCCTCAATCCTCCATGCCAAGAGCTCCATTGGCACCTGGCCAAGTAGCTGATCCCACAAGCATCAAACGTGGTGAGGACTTTCCTGAAGAATGGGCTAAGCGCCAAGCTAAATTGGCAAGACAAGCCAAGGAGGCAGTGAAGAAATTCAATGAGGATTCTGCCACTGCTATTGCTACTGAGGCCTCGGTCAAACCGAGGAAATCCATGCCAAAGAAGCCTGCTCGTAAGCCAAATGCTTCACCAACAGCATTCACCAAAGTCCTCAACAGCTCCTTCAAAGTCCTCAGCTCCTATGCATCTGGCTACATGTCAAAGGACTGCTAGTTTCTCGATTGCCTCTAGTGTTTCAGCAAGTTCCTCAGCTGCACCAAAGTCATCGTCTGGCCCGACTCTGCTGAAGACCAAAGCAACAGCTGGACGAGGTCCTCGACCAAGTCCAAAGAAGAAACAGGTCGCATTCCATGTGCCTTCTGATGATGAAGCTGATGATGATGAACTTGCGGAAATCATCAGAGATCGCCAAGAAAGGGCCGCTAGAGCCAAAGGCACATCTGTGCCACTGCTGTTGGATCCGAGGAAAATCCTCGATTATATTGATCTCTGGCACAAGGATCCAAACACCCCTATGCCTGATTTTCATCTGACCCCTGGACAAAGTCATATGTTGACCCATTTCATCACTGAAGAGAAATGGAAGTTTGAAAAGGCAAGAGAGATTAAGAAAGCTCAATACAGAAAGGAGAAGCTCCTGAAGAAAAACGTTGTCAGAATGACACCTGAGGAACTTCTCCAGGCTCAGTCTGAAATTCAAGCCCTCAGCAAGGATTTTGATGCCTACTATGCTGATTGGCAAGGAGCCAAAGTCAGATTCGTCAACCTAACGAAGAAATTCACCAATGTTGCTGCCCCAACGCAACATGAAATTCCTCAGGCTGGATTCTCAGCTCAGCCGACTGAAGAACATGCCAGCACCGTTGATGAAGTTCAGGCTGCTGATGAAAATTTTAGTTCCAGGGCTGATGATCCCATTCTAGCCGCTGAAGAAATTGCCAGGGCATCCACTAGTGGTGCGCCTGAAGAAACTGAAGAAGTCAGGGCAACTGCATCAGTTGCGCCTGAAGAAAATCAACCAGATTCCTCAGCTCCATCTGCACCTACCCCAACTCCAATTCTTCCGTGTGCATTTGATGTGAAGAAGACCAAGGCTGCAGAGCGAGCTGCAGTGAAGAAAAGGAAGGCATCAGCTGTGTCAAATGCACACTAAAACCTTGACTGAAAATCTTCAGAGACTTCAGTCCAGGTTTGACAATCTTCAAGGTCATCATAACACTCTCTTATCTGATCACGAAAAGCTCTCTTATGAATTTCTTCAAAGAAAGCAAGATCTTGAAAAGCTAAGAGTGGATTATGAAGATCTTCAGAAGGAGCGTGATTCATTACTTGCTCAACAAATCAGCGCTACCCAGGAAGAATTTGTTCCTCCATGTCTGAAGTGCATTGAACGTGAAACTGCTAATTCTTCACCTGAATGTTCAAATGCTTCTAATGCTACAAATTCTTCATATGTCTCTGCTGTCACTAATTCCTCATCTGAGGATAATGCAAGTATCACTGATGATGCAGGGGTGAAGGAATTGTACATGACAAGCATGTACAAAAGCCTCAAAGAGCATCAGACTCTTTGTGATGTGCTCAGACAGCAGATCTTCAACAGAAACCCTAGGAAAGAGGGTATTGCCTTTGAGAGGAAACTTAATGCTGATGGAACATATTGGAAGCCTGAGCAGTACCCCAAAACCTCATGGGTTGCTGCAAAGGGACCTCCAGTTGATCCATCCAACTTATCTGGCTTTACATGTGAATCTCCTCATTCTTCTGATGAGTCATTTGACTCTAACTATAAACTATTCAAAAATCAGAATGGTGAAGTATTTGCTAGATATGTTGGGACTAACTGCAGGAATGGTTCCCCTATGAAGAAAAGCTGGGTTCCCAAAAGTTGCCTTGAAAGTCTTCAGGTGAATGTCCTCATGACACCACCTGTGAAGAAAAGGAACTCCAGATCAAATTCTTCATATGAACAAAATTCTTCATATGGATCCAAGTCCTCAGGTGGACCAAATTCCTTCGGTTGATCAAATTCCTCATAAGGATCAAAGTCCTCACATGATCATCATCGTGCTAACCCTTCTGTTTCGCAGGGTAGAGCTAAGGGCTATGAATATGTGCATTATTCTTCAAATCATTATGTTCATAAGTCCTCGAAGAATTTCTCTGCTTATTCATATGCTTACCCTAACCCCTCTTATGTGAAACGAAGTGGACTGGCGTCCATGCCACCTTTCTCATATGGTGCTCGCAGAGTGATGAATTCTTTGCCACCCCTCCATATGTGGGTGGTGAAGAAAAAGAACTAATCTCTTATGCAGGGTCAGGTCTCCAGTCGTGCTCAAAACGACTGAAGAATTTGCTGGAGACCTGAACAGTGCCTGATAGGACGCAGGCTAATCATGATGAAATGAACCTTCATTTCTCACGTCCTCATACTGATTATCTGTTCTAATTGCTTGATGAAATTGACCTAATGATACTGATGTCATATTCTTCACTCATAAAGTATATGAGTTTGTAAGCTGCACTAATTCATCTGCAGGATGATCAACCCAAAGCCAATGAGTGGGTCCTCGATACTGGATGTACAAATCACATGACTGGTGACAAGAATCTCTTGATGGATGCTCCCTTATCACTGTCACATCTGAAGCATATCATCTTTGCTGACAAAGGAAAAAGTCAGGTATTGGGTCTAGGTAAGGTTGCGATCTCTAAGGACATACACATGGACAAAGTCATGCTTGTCGAGTCCTTAGGATACAACCTCATGTCTGTCTCAATGCTTTGTGATCTTGATATGGTTGTTGTCTTTGGCAAGTATCATTGTGTTGTGATCTTGGAAGCTGACAATTCCAAAGTCTTTGAAGGCTTTAGGAGAGGAGACTTGTACATTGTTGATTTCTCTACAGGACCACAGCCTGCCGTGTGCTTACTTGCAAAAGCTTCAGAAGGCTGGCTATGGCATCGACGACTTGGTCATGCTGGCATGAGGAATTTGCACACGCTCGCGAAGAAGAAGCATGTCATTGGCATTGAGAATGTCAAATTCCTCAAGGATCACTTATGCGGAGCCTGTGAAGCTGGGAAGATGACAAAGGCCAAGCATCTAGCAAAGACTATCATGACTACCACTCGACCATTTGAATTGCTTCACATGGATCTCTTCGGTCCTAATCATTATTCTGCTGTGACAAATGATGCATCTCTATATGGCTTTGTTATTGTTGATGATTATTCTCGTTACACATGGGTACACATTATCACTTACAAACATGAAGTGCATGAAGTCTTCAAACGATTTTCCTCGAGGGCTTCAACCAACTTTGGTGTGAAGATCAAGCACATCAGGAGTGACAATGGAACTGAGTTCAAGAATTCTGGTCTTAATGACTATCTTGATGAACTTGGTATTACTCATGAGTTATCTGCTCCTTATACTCCTCAACAGAATGGCGTCGTGGAGCGCAAGAACAGAACTCTTATGAGATGGCTCGCACTAAGCTTGATGAATACAAGACGCCTCGTCGTTTCTGGAGTGAGGCAATTGATACTGCTTGCCACATCATCAACCGAGTATATCTTCACAAATTCTTCAAGAAGACTGCTTATGAACTCCTCACTGACAAGAAACCCAATGTAAGTTACTTCAAAGTCTTCGGTGCTAAATGTTGGATTAGAGATCCTCATCACAATTCTAAGTTTGCACCGAAAGCACATGAGGGTTTCATGCTTGGTTACGGAAAGGACTCGCACACCTACAAAGTCTTCAACAACGTTCTTCACAAGGTTGTTGAAACTGTGGATGTGCGGTTCGATGAAACTAATGGCTCGCAAAGAGAGCACCTACCTTCTGTGATAGATGAACCAGCACCTGAGGATTCTATCAAGTTCAAAGCCACTGAGGATGTCATTCCTACTGAAGAATCTGCTGAAGAATTCATTCCAGAACATGATGAACGTCGAGCTGGCGCACCTGAAGAAAATGGTGCTGAGGAAAATGCTCCTGAAGAAAATGCGGATCAAATTCCTCGAAGGAAACCCGCTCATCCTCGTATTGCAAATGAAGTGCAAATCGAGAAGATCATCGATGACATTGAAGCACCAGGTCCTCTCACACGCTCAAAAGCTTCACATTTATCTAACTTTTGTGGGCACTTTGTGTTTGTCTCTATCACAGAGCCCACTAAGGTAGATGAAGCATTTCTGGAGCCTGAGTGGATTCAAGCTATGCAAGAAGAATTACATCAGTTTGAGCTCAACAACGTCTGGGAACTGGTCAAACGTCCAGATCCTCGCAAGCACAACATTATTGGCACAAAGTGGATCTACCGGAACAAGCAAGATGAAAATGGCCTTGTGGTGAGGAATAAGGCACGGCTTGTAGCTCAAGGCTACACACAGGTTGAAGGAATTGACTTCGATGAAACTTTTGCACCTGTTGCTAGACTTAAGGCTATTCGCATATTACTTGCCTATGCTAACCATCATGATATTATCTTACAACAAATGAATGTGAAAAGTGCATTCCTCAATGGTAAGCTTGAGGAAGAAGTATATGTTGCTCAACCCCCAGGTTTTGAAGATCCAAAGAATCCTGACAAAGTCTTCAAGCTCAACAAGGCCCTGTATGGCCTCAAGCAAGCCCCTCGGGCGTGGTATGATACCTTGAAGGAATTCTTCATGAAGAAAGGCTTCAAACCCGGTTCACTCGACCCAACTCTTTTCACTAAGTCTTATGATGGTGAATTGTTTGTGTGCCAAATATATGTTGATGATATCATTTTTTGGCTGTACTGACCAACGATATAGTGATGAATATGCCTATATGATGAGTGAAGAATATCAAATGTCTATGATGGGAGAGTTGAAATTCTTTTTAGGTCTTCAAATTCGTCAATAGCACAATGGAATATTCATATCTCGGGAGAAATACCTCAAGGACGTATTGAGGAAATTCGGCATGCAAGATTGCAAAGGGGTCAAAATTCCAATGCCCACGAATGGCCATCTATGTACTGATGAAAATGATAAAGACTTTGATCAAAAGGTATACCGCTTCATGATTGGCTCTTCTCTTTATTGTACTTATGTGCATCTAGGCCGGATATTATGCTTAGTGTTTACATGTGTGCCCGATTTCAAGCTACACCGAAGGAATCACACCATAAGGCTGTGAAACATATTCTTCCATACTTAGCTCACACACCAACACTTGGATTATGGTATCCCAAGGGCTCCACTTTTGATCTCATTGGATATTCAGACTCTGACTATGCTGGCGATCGCGTGGACCGCAAGTCAACCTCTGGTACATGTCATTTCCTCGGACGATCTTTGGTCTGTTGGTCCTCGAAAATAGAACTGCGTATCTCTCTCCACTGTAGAAGCTGAGTACATTGCTGCTGGATCGTGTTGTGCTCAACTACTATGGATGAAGCAAACACTCAAGGACTATGGCTTCAACGTGAAGAATGTGCCTCTCTATTGTGACAATGAGAGTGCCATCAAGATTGCTCACAACCCAGTTCAGCACTCAAAGACCAAGCACATTCAGTTTTGTCATCATTTTCTTCGTGATCATGTGTTGAAGGGCGACATCTCCATCGACCACGTCAGCACTGAAGATCAATTGGCCGATATCTTCACAAAGCCCTTGGATGAGAAGAGATTTAGCAAGTTGTGGTGTGAGCTAAATATCCTAGAATCTTCGAATGTTCTTTGAAATGGACACACATCCTAACACTAATGCTGACTTGATGACTTAGATGCGCAACACACGAAGTAACCTTTTTCTTCAATCAATAAAGACTAACCCTCTAAGTGTGAAGAAATTAATGAAGAAATTGATTCTCAGAGCCCTACGACAATTGTACACGGTGTCTGAAATCAGCTTTCTTACACGGTGGGTTACGCCACCAACCAAAGTTGAAAATCTTCAATTTGAGTTTTTCTTCATTTTTGAAATTCCTCAGTTTTTCAAATTCTTCAACTTTGCATTGTCTTCACTCTTTCCGGTGTTGTTCTTCATTCGAATATATATATATGAGTTTTATGTCCTCTACAGCATTCACTTATTGTTATTTCTTCAAGCTGATTTCTTCTGCTAAGTGAATGTGATCGGACCCTTCCCCCTCTATGCTATACTCAACCCACTCTATTCACAAATTCCTCATATGTGTTCTATTTGAAACTCGTTCAAATTCTTCACTGTGTCCTTGGCAGCTGAAGAAATTGCGAACGGAACTTTTAACTTATCTTATCTGAATTTTCGGCTTTGCCGCTCAAACCGTTCCGCATCCCACAATAGACTTATCTATTCACCCATGATCTAACACGATCTCCACTTTTCAGTACGTGGGTGACACATGTCATGCGAATGAGAAGGGTTAGGGGCACGTTCGTCCTAAATCTTCAGGCGAACAGTTTTTCACTATGACTATATATACCCCCCCACCCCTTCATCACTTCCTTTACTCCGCTCGACCTCTCTCTCCCGCTCGAGCTTCTCAAACCCTAGCGCCGCCGCTACTTCATCGTCGCCGGTGAGGAAGAGCTTCACTGCCTCGACCTCGTCGCCGTCGTACTCGCGCCGGTCGCGGATTTCTTCACTCCCCGCCGTCGTAGTTGTCTTCCTTCGCCGAGTTAGGGCGTGGAAGATCTGACCTGACGAACTTCACTTCTGTTCTTCCCAGTTCGTCGTGTTCTTCACTTCGGGTAATTAAAAGTTACTTTTAACTACTCACTTTGATTCTCAAGTTTTCCTGAAAATCTTCAGAAGTGTTTATTCTTCAATTCTTCACACACATAAACACCTCACATGTCATCTGCTCTTGATTCGTTTCTCTAAGCAATGATTTTCTTCAAGATTCCTCAATTGTGTGGATTTTCAATCTACACAACTCTGGAACCTAAGACAAAGAACGCTTAGTGAAATTCCTCAAGACACATCTGGTCAAATTCCTCAAACTTGTTCTTATTGAAAAATCTTCTGAGAACGCATATGACCTCTCCAAATTCCTCGCAACTATACTCTGTTCACACGTACTCATGTCCGCTGCTGAGTCACTAGGTTCTCATCAACTTAACTCATTTGCAGCGTTCCTCGAAGAAAAGTTGCATACCTCTTCAGAAACTTCAGTTGTTCATATTCCTCAGCTGAAGAAAATGGGTGACAAAAGGCCACAGAAGGGGGGAAAGAAGCCTGAGGTCATGACTGCTTTTGAGATCCCTGAGGACATTTACAAAGACTATTGCACACCTGATGAGGCCAAGTTCGGAAAGGAGAACAAAAATCAGCGCAAGGTGCGCATACAAAGGATAGAGAGGAGATGGGCACGGGAATGGAGGGAGTACAGATATGTCACTCCCAAGTACATGAAGAAATTCGTACTCAACCCTCCATGCCCAAGACCTCCATTGGCACCAGGCCAGTTGGCAGATCCCACCAGCCTCAAGCACGGTGAGGATTATCCTGATGAATGGGCAAAACGCCAAGCCAAACTGGCTAAGCAAGCAAAGGAAGCAGTGAAGAAATTCAATGCAGACTCTGCTGCTGCTGCTGCCTCTGTTGAAGCCTCTGCTAGTCAGCCAAAGAAGGATGTGCACAAGAAGCCTGCACACAAGTCTAGTGATTCACCTTCAATGCCCTCACGGCCAAGCTCCTCCGTTATGCCATCAAGGCCAGATTCCTCAAGGCCCTCACGGCAAATTTCTCAGACTGCTCCTTCAAAGTCCTCTGCTCCTCCGTCAAAGTCTTCAGCTGCTCCGACAAAATCCTCGGCACTTGCGCATCTCTCCACGTGCCAAAGGACTCAAGGCTTCTCTATTGCCTCAGGAGCATCTATAAGCTCCTCAGCTGCTCAAAATTCCTCATTTGGCCCCTCTCTGCTGAAGAAAAAGGCCACTGCTGGATGAGGCACTCGCCCAAGTCCTCACAAGAAGTAGGTCGCCTTCCATGTACCTTATGATGATGATGAGGCTGATGATGAAGAACTTGCCGAAATCATCAGAAACAGGCAAGCCAGGGCCGCTAGAGCCAAAGGCAGCAATGTGCCATTGATGCTGGATCCAAAGTTGATCCTCGATTACATTGACCTGTGGCACAAGGATCCTAACACGCCTTTGCCGGAGATGAACCTCACTCCTGGTCAAAGTCATGTTCTCACTGCCTTCATTGAAGAAGAGAAATGGAAATTTGAACAAGGCAGAAGTTTGAAGAAAACGTAGTACAAGAAACAGCGCTACCTCAAGGACAATGTCCTCACTCTCACTCCTGATCAGCTCCTTGCCTTGCAAGTTGAAATCAAACAGCTGGGTGATGAATTTGATTGCTACCATGCTGATTGGAAAGGCGCCAAGGTGCGTTTCATCAATCTGACGAAGAAATTCACTTCAAGTGCTGCTCCACCTGTGCACGTTGAAGTTACTCCGGCTAAGGCTTCTGCTCAGCCTACTGAAGAAAATGCCAGCACCGCTGATGACAATCAGGCTACTGAAGAAAATGAGAGTGCCAGGGCTGATGATTTCATTCCAGCCACTGAAGATATTGCCAGGGCATCCACTAGTGGTGCGCCTGAAGAAAGTGAACAAGTCAGGGCAACTGCATCAGTTGCGCCTGAGGAAAATGAACCAAAGTCCTCTGCACCTCCTGCGCCTACACCAACTCCAATCCTTCCATCTGCATTAGATGCGAAGAAGACCAAGGTTGCAGAACGTGCAGCTGTGAAGAAAAGGAAGGCATCAACTTCTTCAAATTCTTCAGCTCCGAAGAAGATGAAGACTCTGATCAGTTCCATTGACAATCCAATTGATGTCATTCCAGTTTCATCAATGCCATCAAAGGACCTTGTTCCATTTGGTGAAGATTATGTGATTCCTGATTAATCTGATGAAGAAACTCCTTCTGCTGCTTCGTCAGAGCAGTTGGACGAAGAAATTGAAGTGGATAAGATCCCTTTAACCCCAGTCATTTCCTCACCTTTGCCTCAGTTTACTGCTGAAGAGGCAGGTGTTGAAGAAATTGAAGAGGAGGATGTGGACATTGGTTGTACCACTCCTGTGCTCAATGATGAATTTTGGGACAGACAACATCAGAACTCCTCAATGTTCACTCCCCTTCAAGCTATTCCTCAGTCCCCTGCTACCACTGAAGTGCAAATGGGATCTGAAGAACCTCATGCAACCCCAAGTGTTCATGAAGAAATTCCAGCCACTAGTGTTGAAGAAATTGTAAATGAAGAATTGACGACCCAAGCTGAAGTTGAAGAAGAGCCTGAAATACCTCAGCCTGAGGAACCTGAGATTGCGATTCCTGAAGTAGTGATGCAATTGACTGACACTCCTCAGCCCAAGCCAAAGGATCCTTTCTCTAAGAAGCAAAAATTCAAGGCTGATGATTTCTTTGGCGAGCATGTGTTCTTCACTGACTTCAACCCCTATGACAATGCTCGTCTTAGAAGGAAGTGTTTCTGGACTGCCAGCCAGGCCAACTTCTACTCCTTGGTGCTTTTCAACAAGGACAAAGTCTTCGATCATGAGCATATTCCTCATGTGGATATGGAATCCATGCCTTGCTTCTCTCAAGTCCTCAGCATGATTCATGACGTTGGCTTGCTCAATTTCTGCTCCGACATCGTTGATTGGAATGAAGAACTTATTCTTCAGTTCTACGCAACTTTGCATATCACAGGCGATGTTGCTGACGTCAACTCATGGGTGTTGGACTGGATGACTGAAAACACTCATTACAAGGCACCAGCCTCTGAATTGCTTCGTGCCTTACCAATCAGTCCTCCACCTGACAGTGCTCGTTGTCTGTATGATGAGCCTGAACTCACTGATCACTATATGCAAGTGCTCATGAAGCCGCTGAAGCCAGGTCAAGCTCCCAGGACCAAATTCCTCGTGAAGGAATTGCTCTATGTGCCAAGAACAATCTACCGCATTCTGACGAAGACCATGAGTCCCATCAAAGGCCATGACTCATACGATGAAGAAATAATCGGAATGATGAAGAACATGCTTTTCAACATCATGCATGGCATTCCCATAAATTATCATGATTTCTTCATCAGGACTCTGGCGAATGTTGCACTTTCTCCATTTGAGTTAAGCCTTACGCGTCGTGGATCATGAGATTCCTCAGAACAAGGTCTTCACTCAACTACAAGGCTGATTTTCAGAATCACCTCAGCTACTTGCCCCCCATTGAAGTCCTCAAGCGGACAATTTCCTCATCTAATGATAAGGGCAAGTCACCAACCGTTATCGATGAAGGCATTCGTCCATTGGATGGTCAGTTCCGCAAAGCTGCATCTTACTCCACCAATGATGACTCTGCCACTCATGATACTGCTGCCAATGCTACCAAGACAAGTCCTCAAGCTACTGCTCCTCGTGTGCTGACTGGTCGTGAACTGCTGATAAGTCTTCACCAGAAGGTGGATCGCAACCACAAGTGGGTTAAGCGTCAGTTCGGTTCTATTCTTCACAACATGACTTCCACACATAATGCAGTAAAGAAAAACCACTACTACCTCCATGAAGTGTTTGATCGCACCTGGGCTATTCTGTAACATCTATATGGTGAAGAAGATCTGAAGCAAATGGGCTTCAAGGAAGACTTTGACTGGTCTACTCCTCCTCCAAAGAAATTCAAGAGGGTCAAGGTTCCTTCCGTGGTGGCCAGCTCATATTCTTCCTCACGCGCCACGAACGAGCATGAAGACTTGGACGACACTGCAGCAGGCCCTACTTCAACTCAAGACCCTGACAACACTGGCGCTCCTCCATCTTCATGATATTCTTCAGGGGCGTTAGTCCTCAGTTTTGACCCTTTTGGTCATTCGATGACAAAGGGGGGGAAATTTGAGTTAGTCATCAAGCGGGTCTATCTTATATTGGTGTTTTTTTGCTAAGTTACAACTCTCGTTCTTCTGATGACTTTGCTGGATTGAGTTGTAATCTTAAACTCTATGGTGACCTGATACTTTTGTTGTGTTCTTCTGCATGCTTATTCCTCATTAATGTCAATGCACGCATGCTGAATTACATCAGTCACCATATTTCATCATGCATTTCAAATTCTTCATATTATATATCAAATGCGTGTATGAATTACAAGATATAGGGGGAGATCTCCATGATTATACTCTTCAAGTGTGCATTGCTTCAAAAGCAAATTCCTCACTATGCACATCTTCAGGGGGAGTTCTTCTATATCTTGCAATCAAATTCCTCAATATCAGTATTTACACTTCACATGTTTATCCCCGTTGAAAACTTAACCTATATTGTCATCAATCACCAAAAAGGGGGAGATTATAAGTGCATCTAGTGCCCCTTAGTGATTTTGGTGTATTGAAGACTTATAGGTTAAGGGACTGATGTGTTTGTGAGTGTACACAGGTATATAAGTCTATGAGGAGTTTGATATTTACAGAGAAAGTCGACCCCTAAAAATGAAGTTCTTCAACTGAAGACTTTGAATCTCTGAAGACTTTGAAAGTGAAGAAATTGGTGTGACCTTGAAGACTAGGCAATCATTTGAGGAACATGAAGCGTGAAGACTTTTATTTTCGTAGTTTCATTTTCTCTTTCTTGAGTCATAGGAAACACCATACTGTTAAAGGGGGTCGAGGAAATACTAAGGAAAAAGTTTCATGTGATGCTCAACTCAAAATCCTACACCTACCAATCCCTTCGAGTGAAGCCATTGGAAATCTCATACAGTTCAGTCATATTCTTCAGTGACAGAGATGAAGTTCTTCTGGTCTCTGAGGAATTTGTTCTGGCTGAGGAGTTAGGAATTCACCAGTGTGAATTGCCTACACAGTGAGGAACATGATAGCCCTGAGGATTTTGATAGTCAAAATTTCGACCGTTGTTGTGCTATGCGCCAGCGGTTCCAAAATATCTACCCACCTAACGGTCATATTAGACAAGGACATCTATGTCTTATCATGTCGGGCTGCTCCTTAGGCTATAAATAGCCGCCCCCTTCAACCACTAGCTGGTTGGCTGCTCCGAGAGAAACTGACACTAGTCAATTGAGAGCATCCCATCCTCCGAGGACTTTGAGCAAAAATCATCAAGTGAGGAAAACCCAAAACCCAACACCTACAAACCCAAAGTGATTGAGCATCACTGAAGAGATTGATCCTGCATGGATCCGACGCTTGTTTCCTTTGAAGACTGTGCTTCTTCCAGACGGTTAAGCGTCAAGGTCTGGAGCATCCAAGAGGAATTGTGGATCGCCGAGTGACCAAGTTTGTGAAGGTTCGGAAGTCACCTGAAGACTTACCACGAGTGATTGGGCGAGGTCTGTGTGACCTTAGCTCAAGGAGAATACGGTGAGGACTGTGTGTCTGGGACTGGGTGTCCTCGAGTTTAAATACTCAACCGCTCCAACCAGATGTACAACTGAGACAGTAGTTGGAACTGGTCTACCAAATCATTGTCTTCACCAAGCCTACTGGTTCTATTTCCTCAACTCTTTCATTTCCTCATGTCTGTTGTTGTGTGCCTGTTCATATCTGTTTGAAGACTTTGACTGAAGATTTTCTCAATTTCCTTAGATCAATTTCTTCAGTCTGTCCATCTTCTTCCTTGTGTTATCCTGTGTTTACGCTTTCTGTATTCTGTGCTTGTCTTCATTTCATCATGATGACTATGCTTGTGTTCTGATATGTTTACTTCTGAGTACTTATTCCGCTACTAGTAGTTCTTCATTTAGGAATTTCCTCACCAGCAAATTCCTTAGTGAAGAATTCATAAAAATCGCCTATTCACCCCCCCCCCCTCTAATCGATATAACGCACTTTCATGCACATAGGAAACAGATCCAACATAATTTCTATGATCATTCACAGCAGGTCCATAACACAAACCATTACTTTTCTCGATCTTCACAAAACATCAATGTCACATCCTAGTTAGCCATGCATTAGAGTGTTGCATCATGTTTACTCTTTCATCAGAAACCTGAAATGGGGATGACAGAACCCCCAGTCCCCTCTGAAACCAGTTAGGGTTTACTAAAAACTTTTTCAATGAACCTGAAATGCCCTTCTAAAATGCCCATCATTTTTGTCTTGGTTCAGAACCTCTGACAAAAGTGGTGCACATTTTCCTAGGCCATCCTAGGGTTTTTGATTTAAATCATAAGTATTTGAATTTGGGCATTTAAAATTATATAAAATATTTAAATGCTCAAATAACTCCAAACTAAAATGTTTCATGTTGGAAATAATCCAACTATGGACCAGGAGTAGTTTGGTGATTTTTGGAGTTGCCTAAGTATTTTATTTAATTCAACAAAGTTGCAGAAGTATTAAAAAAACAGAACAGAAAACAGAAGAAATGGAAAAGGCTTACCTGTCGCCCAGCACCCGGCCCACCTGCCGGCCCAGCCCAGCACCGCGCCAGCGAGCTGCTTGCCGGCCAGGCAGGCAGGCAGGTGCTCGACGGCGAGCACCGCATGGGTGCCACGCACCTGCTCGCCGCCTCGCCGCCTCCCTCGCCCGGCTAACGCCGTGAATCGGCCTCCCTCTCTCCCCCGAACCCCCCAGACACCCCCTCTCCTCTCCAGCTCCTCTCCCTCGCTCTCCCACGCCATGGCCGACGCCATCGCCGCCACCCCCTCGCCGTAGCCACGCCCTCCGTCAACCCCACGCCGTGCCGCCGTGTCCAGGAGCTTCGCCGCCGTCCACTTCATCGAGCTAGCCGAGCCCCGTGTGCTCGAGCGGCCCGAGACCACCGCACCGACCTCGCCCGAGCTCGCCGTCGCCGGAGATCCCCTTCAACGCCGTCGCCGCCTCAGCTCGTCCCCGACCTCGCCGGTGGCCTCTACGGGAGCGCTGTGAGCCTAGCTACCCCTCCGACCCTCTCTCTTTCATTCCCGAGCCGTGTAGCCACCGCACGAAGATCACACGCACGCACCGCCGCGGATCTCGTCGCCGACGTGCTTCCGGCCATCCTCCGGCCAACCCGCGGTGTCCAACGCACTCACCACGCTGCGTTAGGCCCAACCGTGCACTCCCCGCACCTCACCGATCCCCCTAGCGACAAGTTCGACTTTGGCCGAACTCCGGTGGCCGCCAAAGTCGTCGCCGGCGCCAACTCCGGCCACCCCGACCCCAAC
>NC_041385.1:308701126-308710252 GCF_002162155.2 Triticum dicoccoides | reverse complement strand
CCCTCGCTCTCCCACGCCATGGCCGACGCCATCGCCGCCACCCCCTCGCCGTAGCCACGCCCTCCGTCAACCCCACGCCGTGCCGCCGTGTCCAGGAGCTTCGCCGCCGTCCATTTCATCGAGCTAGCCGAGCCCCGTGTGCTCGAGCGGCCCGAGACCACCGCACCGACCTCGCCCGAGCTCGCCATCGCCGGAGATCCCCTTCAACGCCGTCGCCGCCTCAGCTCGTCCCCGACCCCGCTGGTGGCCTCTACGGGAGCGCTGTGAGCCTAGCTACCCCTCCGACCCTCTCTCTCTCATTCCCGAGCCGTGTAGCCACCGCACGAAGATCACACGCACGCACCGCCGCGGATCTCGTCGCCGACGTGCTTCTGGCCATCCTCCGGTCAACCCGCGGTGTCCAACGCACTCACCACGCTGCGTTAGGCCCAACCGTGCACTCCCCGCACCTCACCGATCCCCCTAGCGACAAGTTCGACTTTGGCCGAACTCCGGTGGCCACCAAAGTCGTCGCCGGCGCCAACTCCGGCCACCCCGATCCCAACGGACTCCACCAAGAGCTGCGGCTCGACCTTAGCTCCGCTCCGGTGCCCTCCGCGGCTCGTTTGGTTGCCGGAACGGCAAAAATCACTTCCGCCGCCGCGTCGGGCTCGCCGGTGGCTAAACGCCGGTGCAGCCGACCCGGGTTTGACCACGGGTGGGCCCTGGTTGACTCCCCTGAGTCAATGACAGGTGGGGCCCAGCCCTGTTAATTAAACAGGTTTAGTTTTAATTAAACTTTAATTAAAATAATCACCCTGACATTCGGGACCCACTGTCAGGTTTGACCCGGACGTGTTCCGTTGACCTGCTGACGTCACACTGAGGTCAGGCTGACGCAATAATTGATTTTCTGGAAATATTCTAATATAGGAAATTCCAGAATATAATTTAAACTTCAAAAATTCATAACTTTTATTCTGTAACTCCAAATCAGACAAATTATATATGAAAAATGATCAGAAAAATCCAATCTATCCATCTGTACTATTTTCATGCATGACTAAACAAGTTAACTTGATGTTTAATGCAGAACAAGGAAAAACACTTTAAAGGGCCATGTTTGAGTTTGAAATTTGAATCTTTGATTCAAATTGGTTCAAACCCTTCTGGTCTTTGTTGCATTAGCCCAACACACTCATATTGCTATGTTTCATGCATGCATCATATTGTTGCACATTGTTTGGTGATGGTTGTATATCGGTGTTCTTGCGGCAGGATCTGCCCCCGAGGAGTACCGTGATTACCCTAACGAAGAACCGTATCAGTGCATCGAACCATCAGGCAAGCAACCAACCATTTGATCATATCGATACAATCCCATGTTCTCGCTCCTGCTCTCATTTACTGCATTAAGACAACGCGTTTCAAACTACTGTGTGCTACGGTAGTTGAACCCACTTCCTCTGCATGACCTGTCATTGCCACAGTAACTAGATGAAAACCCACTAACATGTGTAGGAGTTGATTGAGCCATATGTATGTGTTGTTCCTACCTTGCTATGCCTGCTATGCTTAGAGTCGTGTCAGGTCTGGTTCATCTGGGTGATGGGCTAGAGTGAAATGATTATGTCGGTAATGAGAGTGGTGTGGTGAACACGATTTGGTAAAGGTATCGATGAGAGGCCATGTAGGAGTACATGGTGGGTTGTTTCATTGAAGCCGACCTTAAGCACTAAGATCTGTATGTGTGATTTAAGAATCAGCTACTACCATGCATTGGGCCCGAAACCAATGGACCCTCTCGGCTTCTTATTCACCCTAGTTCTCCGTCCAGGAGTTGCAAGTAGTTTCTGGTGTTTGTAGCCTACTGGAGGCCGTGGACAGCGCTGACCGTAGGGGTGGGCTGTGATGCGGTAGGTACGTGGCCGGGTGTACCGAATACCCGTTAGGTATCTCGGGAACCCTGTTCACATCGTTCGGGGCCGTATGGGAAACCTCGGCCGGACTCCCTGCGGATGGAACCTGGATAGGCGATAAACCTGGACTGGAGGCTTAGGTGATTAGGTAGGTCGTGGCCGACACCCACGTTGGGCTTCTGCTTGAAGGTTGCCGAGTACATGTCGTGTAAACGACGGTAAGTGGTGAGAGCGTGTATGAAGAAGTACACCCCTGCAGGGTTATCATGATCTATTCGAATAGCCGCGTCCGCGGTAAAGGACTACTTGGTTGCCTATACAGTTCATAGACAAGTAAATGGAAACTACTAAAAGCCTCAAGATAAGTGTGAGTGCCGAGGATGGCTCTTCCGTAGGAAGACGGAGGTGGATCCTCGGTAGTGTATTGAATTGGTGAGTAGTGGACTCGTGTACGCAAAACCGTTTCAAATTGGAGCCTCGTAGGTTAGCCTAGCCAAGAGTCAAAGCTGGCTTGCTGCAACAACTCCACCAACCCTTCTTGATAATGTGCATGTATATAGGATCTGATGTAAGTCTTGCTGAGTACCTTTGTACTCATGATGCTATAATTTACATTTTTACAGAAGACGCTGCAACCCCTTCTGATGGGTTCTACGTAGACGTTGACATCAATGAGTAGGCTAAAGGCCCAGGTGGTGATCCTGAGCTTGTGAAGGACCACGTAGTATAGCTAGGCTTTCCAAGCCTCTTTTATCTTTCTAGTTGTCTGTACTCAGACAAGTTACTTCCGCTGCTGGTTTGTATGACTGTATGACTTGAATGCTGGGTCGTGAGACCCGTACCTTGTGTATGTTATGTATGGTTCTCTGAGCCTTAAATAAAGTACTTGTGTCGTAGAGTCATGTTGTGATGCCTTGTTGTATTTGCACATATCGAGCATATTGTGTGTATGATTGAAATGCTTGGTATGTGTGGGATCTGACTATCTAGTTGTTTATCTTTAGTAGCCTCTCTTACCGGGAAATGTCTCCTAGTGTTACCGCTGAGCCATGGTAGCTTGCTACTGCTCTGGAACACTTAGGCTGGCCGGCATGTGTCCTTCTTCGTTCCGGTGTCTGTCCCTTCGGGGAAATGTCACGCATTGAGTACCGGAGTCCTGTTAGCCCGCTACAGCCCGGTTTACCGGAGTCCTGCTGGCCCAGTGCTACAGCCCGGACCCACTTGCTGATGACCGACACGTTCGAAGCTGGGTCATGGATGCCTGTCCCTGTAAGTCTGTGCCACTTTGGGTTTACGACTAGTCATGTCAGCCCGGGCTCCTTATCATATGGATGCTAGCGACACTATCATATACGTGAGCCAAAAGGCGCAAACGGTCCCGGGCAAAGGTAAGGCGACACCCGTGGGGATATCGTGCGTGAGGCCGCAAAGTGATATGAGGTGTTACCGGCTAGATCGATGTGACATCGAGTCGGGGTCCTGACAGCGTTGGCATCAGAGCCGGACTGCCTGTAGGTTCTTCAAGCCAAACTGGTCGATGTTGAGTCTAGAAATTCTTTAGTTATATGTAGGGGAATTGTTTGTGGGTTGGAACGTAAGGCTCTTTTTACTCCTTTATCTAATGACATTCTGATCTGAGTCAGTCTATTCTTCCACCGGGGGTTAAGGAATTAGGATCTATCCTCTCTATCAGGATCACGTGTTACTAATCAATAGTACCTTATAAGTTTGATGAATACAAGCCTAGTTCAATTCTACTACCACATTATGTTGCTAGGATGGACTCAGAACTTGATATGATGATGATGAGTGTGTATGTAATCCTTTGTCAAATGTCTCAAAATCCTTCTTGAGCATTTACAGCTGTTATGCTGCCGAAATTTTGCTAGAAATTCTAATGCCTTTGCATTATGATTGTGCTTTCAGATGGCCACTCGCGACCTCAATCAAGTGGTTCGCCTGACTCGATGCCTAGATGTGCCCGGCCATACTGCCATGTTGGTCAGGGTAATGACTGAGGCTGGATACCGTTGGTATCCTGAGTACACGGTCGAAGAGCAATTCCGAGACTTTAATCAAAGCCAGTATCTCTGCACTGTCAGGATATTTCCATCTTATCCTGGGTCCACCGAGCCCCTTCACTGCTCCTATGGACTCGGGGTTACTATTGAGATGGCTGTGCAGGACGCCGCCTACTCTATGATGACCATCATGCGAGTCAGATCTGGTCTATTTCGGGACTCTGATTTCCGGTATATGCCAGGATCACTTCCGGGAGCACAAGGGTATCTCCAGGCTATCTATGCTGACCCCACCCAGGAGGATTCATGGACTCGCACCACTGCTGAGATGCTCGAGGATAAGGACCGTGAAAATCGGGCCTTGAGGTTAGAGCTCTTCAATACCCGTGCTGACCACTGGGCCACATTGACTCGGTTTGCACCGGCGGTGCAAGCTGGATATTCGGATATGCGCGATCTCTATCCTGTGAGATCTGCTCTGCCAGACGTGATGGGTTGGCGTGATGTAGGAGGCATCACCCCACCTCGCGGTCCCCGCAGGCCACCGTCTGTTGGTCCAAGACCTCATCCTAGTCCCTATGGTCCACAAGCTCCGCGAGATCGTCTGTTTCCGGATGATCATGTTGAGCTTCCAGGCTATGGGGGTGACTTCTACGAGGACTACTACGGATCGGTCTGAGTTAGTGGTAGTATCACTAGTTCGCACTATCTGTGTCGTCTATCGTCCCGCGTGACTCGTGGGATATGACCTAGTTTGTACTCTTTCCGGAGGTGTAGAAAAATAATGTATAGGAGCTTGGGATGCCTCCGATGAGATGTAATCCTCTTTTCACCGTAATAGTACTTTGTTTGGTCTTGTACTAAACCCTGTATGGTGTGTATGACGATGGAATAAAGAAGCAGTTTCTGTATCTACCATGTCATACGGATGATCATCTTGCATTCCAAGTTATTCCTTACATTTTGTATCCTATGTCGGAATCCTATCATTCTGATTAAATCATTGTCTTGTTTACCTAGGATGGTCAACACGCGCACTAACCCTGCTCCTCAAGAGCAGGCCGAAGGCAGTGAAGTCAGGGATGCAAATCTGCCTCATCCTCCTTCCCTAGCCGAGGTTATGATGGAAGCTGAGAGAAACAAGCGGGAGACCAACCGTTTGTTGGAGCGTATTGAACAGAACACAGCACACCATCAGAGGACTAACGTGGTGTCACTCAGTGATTTTATCAAATTACATCCACCCACGTTCCACCACTCCGTCGAGCCTCTCGACGCTGATGACTGGCTTCGCAGTATCTCTCACAAACTGCGCTCCGCGCTAGTAGCTGAGGCTGACAAGGTCACCTTTGCTGCATATCATCTTGAAGGCCCCGCCAATCTATGGTGGGAGAATTATGGAGCTATGCGCCCAGCGGGCCATGTCACTACTTGGGCTGAATTCAGTGAGGCTTTCCGTGAACATCACATTCCGGAGGGTCTCATGGACCGTAAACGTGAGGAATTTTGCAATTTCACCCAAGGCCGACTCTCTGTGGATGCTTACAGCAGGGAGTTTGGTAACCTCGCACGATATGCAACTGAGGAAGTTTCTACTGATGCCAAGAAGCAAGCAAGGTTCCGTAAGGGACTTAGTCCTGAGCTTCGCCGCGACCTCCGTCTGCATGAGTGCACATCTTTTCAGAAGCTTGTTAACAAGGCCATCAGTGCTGAAACTGGTCAGACTGATTATGACGCAACACGCAAGCATGGCCGTGACATGGGTTCCTCATCTGGTGCTGGTCCTCAGAAGCGCCGCGTGTGGGTGCCCAACACCGCCCTGCCACCCAGGTTCACACCGAGGTCATCTTTCCAGGCGCCTCGCCCTGTTCAACAGTCTGCTCCAGCCAAGCCCTATGGGGGTCCAACCAACAATGCTCCTCCACGTACCAGTTCCGTGACTTGTTTCAAGTGTGGGGAATCTGGCCACTATATGCGTGAGTGTCCCCAGACCAACCCCAACCAATCTGCTAAAGCTGTTGGCCGTGGCAAGCCGACAGGGAAAGTGTTCCACGCCAAGCCGGCCACCGCCTCACGTGGCCATGTCAACTGTATCTCTGCCGAAGAAGCTCAAGAAGATCCCAACGTCGTTCTCGGTACGCTCCTTGTTAATTGCCACCCGGCATCTGTTCTTTTCGATACAGGAGCCTCTCATTCATTTATATCCGAGAACTACGCTCGTTTGCATAACACCGCATTCTGTAACATGCCATCCACTATGGAAATTTCTACTCCCGGTTCTAGATGGCAGACCTCCAGGGTAAGTTATGGAAATGAAATCCAAGTCGATAGACTTGTTTTCCTTGCATCTTTAATAGCTCTCAAATTTTCAGATATTAATATCATTTTGGGTATGGACTGGATGTCAGCTCATCATGCCAAAATTGATTGCTTCTCTAGGACTGTTCAACTCACTCATCCTTCGGGCAAGATAGTCAATGTCTTGACCCGATTAGCCAAGCGACAATTATATTCTCTTAACGCCAGCCCTTTGCCAGACCTTGAGGACGTTCCGGTAGTCCGTGACTTTCCGGATGTCTTCCCAGAGGAATTGCCAGGTGTTCCACCTGACAGGGATGTTGAGTTCGTAATAGACCTCATTCCAGGAACCGTTCCGATTGCTAGAAGACCCTATAAGATGGCACCACTAGAACTAGCCGAGCTTAAGAAACAACTCGATGAGTCCTTGAAAAAGGGTTTCATCCGACCTAGTTCATCTCCGTGGGCTTGCCCCGTCCTCTTCGTCAAGAAGAAGGATGGTACGGACCGGATGGTTGTAGATTATCGACCTGTCAATTTGGTCACAATCAAGAACAAATATCCGCTCCCTAGGATCAACGACCTGTACGATCAGCTCGCCGGATCCTCAGTCTTCTCCAAGATGGATTTGAGGTTGGGCTACCATCAAATCAAAATCAGAAACGGGGACATCCCTAAAACGGCCTTTGTTACTCGTTATGGCCAATACGAGTACACCGTCATGTCCTTCGGTTTAACCAACGCTCCAGCCACATTTTCTCGGTTAATGAACTCAATCTTCATGGAGTATTTGGATAAATTCGTCGTAGTTTATCTCGATGATATACTCATCTACTCCAAGAACGAGGAAGAACATGCCGAACATCTAAGGCTAGTGTTGAAGAAACTTCGAGAGCACCGCCTTTATGCCAAGTTTTCCAAATGTGAATTCTGGTTGTCAGAAGTGACCTATATGGGTCATGTAATATCTGGTAAAGGTATTGCTGTTAACCCTGAGCGAGTTCAAGCCGTCCTTAATTGGACTCCACCTAAATCGGTCAAGCAAGTTCGGAGCTTTCTGGGCTTAGCGAGCTATTGTCGTCGCTTTGTCGAGAACTTCTCCAAAGTTGCCAAACCTCTAACCGAACTCCTCAAGAAAGATAAGAAGTTCGAATGGACTCCACAATGTGAGCACAACTTTCAGGAACTGAAAAGACGCCTGACTTCTGCTCCCGTACTGGTACCGCCAGACTTCTCCAAGGACTTTGTTATCTACTGCGACGCCTCGCGACAAGGACTAGGTTGCATTCTCATGCAAGATCGACACGTAATTGCCTACGCTTCACGGCAATTGCACCCACATGAGGAGAATTATCCTACTCATGATCTAGAGCTTGCAGCCGTAGTCTATGCACTTAAGACCTGGCGACATTACCTCCTCGGTAACCGTTGCGAAATATTCACTGATCACCAAAGTCTGAAGTACATTTTTACCCAACCGGATTTGAATCTCAGGCAAAGACGTTGGGTTGAGTTGATCACAGATTTCGACTTAGGAATAACTTACACCCCAGGGAAAGCCAACGTCATGGCTGATGCGCTAAGTCGTAAATCTTACTGTAACAACCTAATGCTACAACAAAGTCAACCGCTTCTCCATGAGGAATTTCGGAAGCTTAACCTTCACATTGTTCCTCAAGGTTTTCTTTCCACCTTGGTGGCAAAACCTACCCTTACGGATCAGATCATCAAAGCACAGAAGGTAGATCCGGGAATTTCCCGCATCAAGAGAAACATCAAGAAAGGAATTGCGAATTGTTTCTCCATTACTGATCAAGGGGTCGTATACTTCGGGAATCGATTAGTGGTTCCCAAGGTGCGAAACCTGAGGCGATTGATCCTTAAGGAGGCTCATGAATCTCCTCTCACCATTCATCCCGGTAGTACTAAGATGTATCAGGACCTACGCCAGAGGTTCTGGTGGACTAGGATGAAGAGAGAAATTGCTCAGTATATTGCTAATTGCGACGTTTGTCGTCGTATAAAAGCAGAGCATCAACGGCCTGCTGGCACCCTTCAACCCTTAGCTATTCCTGAATGGAAATGGGATAAAATTGGTATGGATTTCATTACCGGTCTTCCCAGGACCAAGAGAGGGAATAATGCTATCTTCGTCGTTGTCGATCGTCTTTCCAAAGTAGCCCATTTCCTACCTGTTCGTGAGAGTATAACCGCTAGTCAATTGGCAGACTTATACATCTCCCGGATAGTGTCTCTCCATGGTGTTCCTTTGGAAATTAATTCGGATCGAGGAAGTCTTTTCACCTCTCGATTTTGGGAAAGTTTCCAAAATGCTATGGGAACCCGTCTCTACTTTAGCACCGCTTTCCACCCTCAGTCGAGTGGTCAAGTGGAACGCGTCAACCAGATTCTAGAAGACATGCTTCGAGCCTCTGTTATCTCATTCGGGATGGATTGGGAGAAGTGCCTTCCATTTGCCGAATTCGCTTACAACAACAGCTATCAATCTAGCTTGGGTAAAGCCCCTTTTGAAGTTCTCTATGGACGACGGTGTCGAACACCCCTTAACTGGTCAGAGACCGGGGAAAGACAATTCTTTGGCCCGGATATGATTCAAGAAGCAGAAGAGCAAGTTCGCATCGTTCGTGAAAAGTTGAAAACAGCCCAATCCCGTCAAAAGAGTCAATATGACCGAAAACATAAGGCTATGACTTTCGAGGTTGACGAGAAGGCTTACCTTCGGGTTACCCCTCTGAAGGGAACCCATCGTTTCGGTATCAAAGGCAAATTGGCTCCTCGTTACATTGGACCTTTTCGCATTCTCGCCAAACGAGGAGAAGTTGCCTACCAGTTGGAACTACCTCCGCACCTCTCCAGAGTCCACGATGTCTTCCACGTTTCTCAACTCA
>NC_041385.1:308693426-308700114 GCF_002162155.2 Triticum dicoccoides | reverse complement strand
TCTCCAGCTCCTCTCCCTCGCTCTCCCACGCCATGGCCGACGCCATCGCCGCCACCCCCTCGCCGTAGCCACGCCCTCCGTCAACCCCACGTCGTGCCGCCGTGTCCAGGAGCTTCGCCGCCGTCCATTTCATCGAGCTAGCCGAGCCCCGTGTGCTCGAGCGGCCCGAGACCACCGCACCGACCTCGCCCGAGCTCGCCGTCGCCGGAGATCCCCTTCAACGCCGTCGCCGCCTCAGCTCGTCCCCGACCCCGCTGGTGGCCTCTACGGGAGCGCTGTGAGCCTAGCTACCCCTCCGACCCTCTCTCTCTCATTCCCGAGCCGTGTAGCCACCGCACGAAGATCACACGCACGCACCGCCGCGGATCTCGTCGCCGACGTGCTTCGGGCCATCCTCCGGTCAACCCGCGGTGTCCAACGCACTCACCACGCTGCGTTAGGCCCAACCGTGCACTCCCCGCACCTCACCGATCCCCCTAGCGACAAGTTCGACTTTGGCCGAACTCCGGTGGCCGCCAAAGTCATCGTCGGCGCCAACTCCGGCCACCCCGACCCCAACGGACTCCACCAAGAGCTGCGGCTCGACCTCAGCTCCGCTCCGGTGCCCTCCGCGGCTCGTTTGGTTGCCGGAACGGCAAAAATCACTTCCGCCGCCGCGTCGGGCTCGCCGGCGGCTAAACGCCGGTGCAGCCGACCCGGGTTTGACCACGGGTGGGCCCTGGTTGACTCCCCTGAGTCAATGACAGGTGGGGCCCAGCCCTGTTAATTAAACAGGTTTAGTTTTAATTAAACTTTAATTAAAATAATCACCCTGACATGCGGGACCCACTGTCAGGTTTGACCCGGACGTGTTCCGTTGACCTGCTGACGTCACACTGACATCAGGCTGACGCAATAATTGATTTTCTGGAAATATTCTAATATAGGAAATTCCAGAATATAATTTAAACTTCAAAAATTCATAACTTTTATTCTATAACTCCAAATCAGACAAATTATATATGAAAAATGATCAGAAAAATCCAATCTATCCATCTGTACTATTTTCATGCATGACTAAACAAGTTAACTTGATGTTTAATGCAGAACAAGGAAAAACACTTTAAAGGGCCATGTTTGAGTTTGAAATTTGAATCTTTGATTCAAATTGGTTCAAACCCTTTTGGTCTTAGTTGCATTAGCCCAACACACTCATATTGCTATGTTTCATGCATGCATCATATTGTTGCACATTGTTTGGTGATGGTTGTATATCGGTGTTCTTGCGGCAGGATCTGCCCCCGAGGAGTACCGTGATTACCCTAACGAAGAACCGTATCAGTGCATCGAACCATCAGGCAAGCAACCAACCATTTGATCATATCGATACAATCCCATGTTCTCGCTCCTGCTCTCATTTACTGCATTAAGACAACGCGTTTCAAACTGTTGTGTGCTACGGTAGTTGAACCCACTTCCTCTGCATGACCTGTCATTGCCACAGTAACTAGATGAAAACCCACTAACATGTGTAGGAGTTGATTGAGCCATATGTATGTGTTGTTCCTACCTTGCTATGCCTGCTATGCTTAGAGTCGTGTCAGGTCTGGTTCATCTGGGTGATGGGCTAGAGTGAAATGATTATGTCGGTAATGAGAGTGGTGTGGTGAACACGATTTGGTAAAGGTATCGATGAGAGGCCATGTAGGAGTACATGGTGGGTTGTTTCATTGAAGCCGACCTTAAGCACTGAGATCTGTATGTGTGATTTAAGAATCAGCTACTACCATGCATTGGGCCCGAAACCAATGGACCCTCTCGGCTTCTTATTCACCCTAGTTCTCCGTCCAGGAGTTGCAAGTAGTTTCTGGTGTTTGTAGCCTACTGGAGGCCGTGGACAGCGCTGACCGTAGGGGTGGGCTGTGATGCGGTAGGTACGTGGCCGGGGATACCGGGCACCCGTTAGGTGTCACGGACCCCTGTACACATCGTTCGGGGCCGTATGGGAAACCTCGGCCGGACTCCCTGCAGATGGAACCTGGATAGGCGATAAACCTGGATTGGAGACTTAGGTGGTTAGGTAGGTCGTGGCCGACACCCACGTTGGGCTTCCGCTTGAAGGTTGCCGAGTACATGTCGTGTAAACGACGGTAAGTGGTGAGAGCGTGTATGAAGAAGTACACCCCTGCAGGGTTATCATGATCTATTCGAATAGCCGCGTCCGCGGTAAAGGACTACTTGGTTGCCTATACAGTTCATAGACAAGTAAATGGAAACTACTAAAAGCCTCAAGATAAGTGTGAGTGCCGAGGATGGCTCTTCCGTAGGAAGACGGAGGTGGATCCTCGGTAGTGTATTGAATTGGTGAGTAGTGGACTCGTGTACGCAAAACCGTTTCAAATTGGAGCCTCGTAGGTTAGCCTAGCCAAGAGTCAAAGCTGGCTTGCTGCAACAACTCCACCAACCCTTCTTGATAATGTGCATGTATATAGGATCTGATGTAAGTCTTGCTGAGTACCTTTGTACTCATGATGCTATAATTTACATTTTTACAGAAGACGCTGCAACCCCTTCTGATGGGTTCTACGTAGACGTTGACATCAATGAGTAGGCTAAAGGCCCAGGTGGTGATCCTGAGCTTGTGAAGGACCACGTAGTATAGCTAGGCTTTCCAAGCCTCTTTTATCTTTCTAGTTGTCTGTACTCAGACAAGTTACTTCCGCTGCTGGTTTGTATGACTGTATGACTTGAATGCTGGGTCGTGAGACCCGTACCTTGTGTATGTTATGTATGGTTCTCTGAGCCTTAAATAAAGTACTTGTGTCGTAGAGTCATGTTGTGATGCCTTGTTGTATTTGCACATATCGAGCATATTGTGTGTATGATTGAAATGCTTGGTATGTGTGGGATCTGACTATCTAGTTGTTTATCTTTAGTAGCCTCTCTTACCGGGAAATGTCTCCTAGTGTTACCGCTGAGCCATGATAGCTTGCTACTGCTCTGGAACACTTAGGCTGGCCGGCATGTGTCCTTCTTCGTTCCGGTGTCTGTCCCTTCGGGGAAATGTCACGCATTGAGTACCGGAGTCCTGTTAGCCCGCTACAGCCCGGTTTACCGGAGTCCTGCTGGCCCAGTGCTACAGCCCGGACCCACTTGCTGATGACCGACACGTTCGAAGCTGGGTCATGGATGCCTGTCCCTGTAAGTCTGTGCCACTTTGGGTTTACGACTAGTCATGTCAGCCCGGGCTCCTTATCATATGGATGCTAGCGACACTATCATATACGTGAGCCAAAAGGCGCAAACGGTCCCGGGCAAAGGTAAGGCGACACCCGTGGGGATACCGTGCGTGAGGCCGCAAAGTGATATGAGGTGTTACCGACTAGATCGATGTGACATCGAGTCGGGGTCCTGACAATCAATCATTTCTTAAATAGACTTATCTAATATATGCCTAAGAGGCTAAAACATGCTGATGGCCAACATATAGTTTGTTCTACATGCCAGTCTAACCAAAAGAGATTACAGTGTGATGCAGTCAATGTAAATTTTGATCTAACACAACCATAATTCTGCATCGGTAAAACTGAACCAAGATTGCAGAATTCTGCATTGGCAAAATAGGCATTAACTTAGAACTCTAAAGGAAGGATAAACCCCAAATAATTAGAGCAAGGAATCACGCCTATAAAACACAAGCATCGACTTCATATCGTAATCCACAGATGCATAACACATAAACAATCTGCATAAATATCTATTGCTGGAAACTAAATCAAGCTAGGCATGTGGCATATATAGATTCTCACAGTAGAGGGGTACACGAGCAAGAGGAGCTTACCCATCTTCTTCTTCCTAGCATCTCTGGAGGACTGCAATCCTGTCCCTTGGGAACCAGCCCCCTGCAAATGAACAGATTGACATATCAAATTGTATCTCTGCCGGATAAATAGGGGAAAATATGAAGCCTCTTGCATATGTGATCCATATGAAATAAAGCTGAATCGGGAATGCGTAATTCTGCATCGGAAAAACCGTATCAAGATCGCATAATGCGCAACCAGGAACTCAATTAGGCCATGTATTTTGCAGGTAGACTTTAGTATGGCACACCATATTGTAGCTAAGATCTAATAAACATTCTTTTCAGTGGAACTTTAAACAACCCAAGGCCCTTTTATACAGAGCTAGCTTCAGTTGCAGTAATAGTAGATAAACAGTGATCGATGTGAACAACACATACAAAGAAGAGAATGAGGAGGTGTTCATCACCAGATGATCCTTTTCGTCAGAGGCAAAGACAAGGAACTGCTTGTTACCGACGTCGTTCGTCCGGCTGCAATCGACGTCGGTCTAACCTGGGCATGGACACACGCATAAACCAAAATAGCAGTATAGTCTAGTTCAACTCTTGATCTTATACAAGAGTCCGCTGTTGTTGAATATAAACAAACCAAAACAGCATTATGGTGCATTCCAAAGAAATATTTTTTCTGTGATCATTAGAGAATCAGGACACCTACTTCTTATTTAAATCCAACTTGGAAGAAGCTAAGATCAATTGTTCCTAAAAGTGCAATATCACATTCGCTAATATTAGTAGTTATTGATAGCATCTACATCTGCGCATACACAAGGAACAATTCCAGAGAAACAAATTGATCCAGTCAAGTTTTTGATAATCATGAAAAATAGGAAACTTGAGTTCACAGGAAACCAAATTAGTCGCTTGAGCGGCATCAACTCCTAATAAAGGCAGAATACAGAGGCTTGCTTGAGCCTGTGCCAACAGACAAGGCTGATTTATTGATCCAGTAATCAGATAATACAAAAGGAAAGAGCAATGATAGAGAAGGTGTTCTAGTAATCAATAATAATAATAGTTTGTCTGAAAACTTTGCACAAGACTTGCTAACTGCTGGTACAACCAATTGATTCATGCCCATAAACCTGTCATGTACTCAACATACAGGACTGACTGCTACATATGAATGCTTGCCAATTCTTTAGCTCACAACAAGCAACTGAAGGATAATACAAAATATCACAAATAGTATTTGATATTCATGATGGAGGTATTTTGATAATCATGAAAAAAAGGAAGCTTGAGTTTACAGGAAACCAATTGGCTATCATGGTCGATGGGCACAACCAAAACAGATCCCCCCAAAATACAGCTATAAACCAAACAAATAGACATCTTTTGATGGCAAAATTATAAGAAAATAGCAGATAGTTCTATATTCAACAATCTACCAGAAGGCACAACCATGTACCATGGGTGGAGAACAGGCGGGCAGAATTCCGGTGAAGTCAAACGTCGAGATTTTGGCGAAGTCAGCAAAACGGCAACAACTATGTCGAGCATGGGAAGCAATCGAACATGGGTTTCGGCCGGGCCTTCTCCCGTCGACGGCGCGATAGAGCGGCACCAGCTTCTTCTTCCCCGCGAGGACATGAAGCTTGGCGGGGAAGCGGTGACGCAAGCAGTAGAGAGAGGCGCGAGACAGGAACAGGCGGCGGCGCGCAAGCGACAGAGAGAGGCACGGGACAGGAAGAGGCGGCGACGGCAGAGGGAGATAAATGCCAGGAGAGAGAGAAATGAGAGGAAAGAGACAACCCTAGCATCTCACCGGATTCGGGATGGAGCAGCGAATAGGGTTAAGCCAGATGGTGTGTACAATGCGAAATTCCAGTCGTGCCCTCGGTGGGAGGTCTAAACTACAGGCGGTGGCACGAGCTCCGCCCCTATCTACAGGAGCACCGGCCACACCCGCCTCTGCAGTCGCTGACAGAAGCGGCCCACTCCGCCTGGGCCCCGCCGGTCATTGAGAGACAGGAAAGTAGGATGAGTGAAAAAACATGCACTATTCATTGCTTATCACATCAGAGTTGATCCAACCGCTCAGATCGTTTCATCTGAAGATCCGACGTGCATGGTTGCCCAATCCGACGGTCCTGAGGGCAAGTGCCCTGAGAAGGCTCCTTTTGAGGCTAAGATGTAACAATGGGATGCTCCCACATGCTCCACAGAGCTCTTGCGGTAACCACGCTATAGCCTTTTGGCCTTGCCGCTGCTGCCACCTCTGCTACATGGTGTATTGGTGTTTCCATCAAAAAGTTATGGCGGTTCTCTCACTGACAGACAACATTGAAAGGCAACCATCAGACCAACACATGGTTACCAGCACTCTCCTCTATTTGGGTGCATCTATATCTGTGTGACCTTTTTCGTGGGGAGTATATAAAAGCTTTTCAAAGTTAATTTTTTTCGCCAAAAACTGAAAAAGGTTCCGACCTGCTTCCGTTCAAGCTGCTAATAAGCTTCTCATACGGGTCATCTCGGCTGTCTTTTTTCTCTTGCCGGAATTTCCAGTTCATACTTGAGATAGAGCATCTAGCTTCCAGTTATGTATTTTTTTTCTGAAGCACCTACAAAGGTAGAGACTAGAAAATTTCATTTTGTTTTTCTGCAAACATGTAACTAAAATTTGTTTTTTTTTTTGTTTCATGTAGTGCAGTGGAAAGACAAGTTTTACCGTCATGACAACTATGTAAATTATACAATACCGTTTTGTCTACTTTGATGGTCATGGTCTTGCTCCCTTTATTTTGTTGATCTGAAATTGCATACTAGAGAAGAGAACTCACATCCTTGTATCTATATAAAATGTTGTAAGATCAAATTGTTCTATAGCAAACAACCTGC
>NC_041385.1:308683416-308693252 GCF_002162155.2 Triticum dicoccoides | reverse complement strand
GGTGTTTGAAAATGTCCAGGTCTAATTATTTATTTTGGTGAATTCCAAATATAAACAAAGGAATCGCGACAGTGCATTACTATGCTTAAATTTGCATTTTCATTGTTCATTCTTTACACATAAAAATGATGTTAACAACAAATC
Source organism: Triticum dicoccoides (assembly GCF_002162155.2). Classification (NCBI taxonomy): domain Eukaryota; kingdom Viridiplantae; phylum Streptophyta; class Magnoliopsida; order Poales; family Poaceae; genus Triticum; species Triticum dicoccoides. The sequence continues at coordinate 308,693,108 of NC_041385.1, read as the reverse complement.
TTTCAGTACATTTCTGGGATAATATATTTGACCATCCAACTATATATCATATGATTGATCGCATTATGTCTCCTTGATACATGTATTTGATCATCCAGCTAAACATCTCCCGCGGCAACGCGCGGGGTATCATCTAGTTAAACAAAAAGAGCGAGGTTGGTCATCCATGATGCATTTATAGATCAATTTGGTGATGAGTCCCATCCCATCTTGAATACCCCTCTCTACATTTCAAAGGTACTAGCTAGTATTACCAGTGTTTGTGTTTTCCGATTAAGTTTTGAGATCAATAGCTATTATTCTCATTCTGAATGTTTTATATATGTCAACTTCCGTACATACTGCTGTCCAGATAAATCAGCTATGTAGTCTTGATATTTCATATATACCATCAATTTTTTTACCTCAAGCAATGAGATTAAAATCAGTTATGTGTTGTGCAACACATATCATGAGAGTGACCACTCAAAGATTTTTTATGTTGGTAATTATGTATGGTCCTAGCCATATTTGATAGCATACAATAGTCCGAGTCCTCCCCTCCCCTCCCCTCCCCTCCCCTCCCGCGCCGCTCCCGCGAGCGACCGGGGGAGGGGGGGGGCTCTTCCTAGCGCCGCCGCCGGGCCGTCCTCTCTCCCCTCTCCCTCCCCTCGCCGGCGTCGGCAGCGGCGGGGTTTCTCTCCCTCCTTCGGAGACGGCCGACGCGGGCCGCATAGCTTTGATGGTGGCGATGCGCGGGCACGGGGCGTGTCGGCACGGTGGCGGGCGTCTGGCGGCGGCGTCGCGGACGTGTGGCTCGGCGCGGTGGGCTGCGTGGTGGCGGTGCCCGTCGTGGCCGCGGCGGCCCGATCTGGTCCGGTCCGGACCCGATTCGGGCGGCGGTGGTGTCGGATGGCTCGGTGGCTGCCGGTGGCTTCTCCTCCCTCTCCTGGAGGTCTCCCTCCTGCCTCCATGGGTGGCTGAGGTGGCTGTTGTGTGGCTGCAGGGCGGGTGGCGGCGCATCCAACTTGGATCTGGCGGTGGGATCCGGGTGGACGGCGCGGGTGGGGCTGCGGCCTGGTGTTGTCGTGGCTCCGGCCGTGGGCGGCGGCGCGTGGAGGTCCGCCTCATGGTGGTGGTCTCCCGGGGGCACGGTGGTTACACGGTGGTTTGGCGGATCTGCCCGTAGCGACGGCCGGCTATCTCCGGCGTCGGCTCATTTGCGGTCGGACCGCTTCGACCGTCGCTCCATCTACTCGTCGTCCGGGCGTTACTTCGGTCCAAGGGCTGGCCCTCTCCTAGTTGCGGTCCTTCGCTTGTCTCGCACTCGGAGCTGCAGGACGGAGCTCGTCTCGCGCCCGGCAGGAGGACGGAGCTCGTCTCGCGCCCGGGGTTGCACGACGGGCGATGGAGGCCAGTTTTGGCCGGCCTATTGAGTCTCGGCGCTAGGGGTCGTCCAGGGGTGCGAAAGGCGGGGCCTTTCCGCTCATCTCTTCGGTTGGGGTAGCGGCGGGTCTCGGGTCAGGTGGTGCCTGTGTCTTGGTTGCCGGGGCGGCGGCCTCGGTGGTGGTAGCGTGGTGCTTTTGGGCAGAGCCCGCGGCTTGGTGCTGCCCGGTGGCCATGGACGTGCGGGCGGCGTGGCAGCCGGGGTGCGGCGTTCGGTGGCGGTGAGGGGTGGCCGGGGTGAAAACCTGTTCTTTCTGCGGACAGACCGGCGGCGGCGAAACTCGTTCCCTTCTTGAAGGCGTCGTCGCGGCTCTCATCGCCCATCGTGTGCTCTAGGGGAAACTTTGATCCTTGGATCGGGCGGTGGCGGTGCTCCGGTGTCGTATCCTTGCTGAAGGCGCCGCCTTGGAGCCCACGGATCGTCGTATGCGGCTTCATCTCTTCGTAGTCAGGGGTGATGTTGCTGCGCTCAACGCCTGTGTATCTTGCCTTGGGTGTGTGCGTTGTTGTGGTGGCGTGCGTCTGTATCGGGATGTTGATGATCTTTGCTTTATATATAAAGCGGGGCGGAAGCCTTTTTCGATAATAGTCCGAGTATAGTCTGTACTGCCATTTTTCTTTTTGCGGTTAAAAGATATGATAGTTTAGTTGCCCAAGAAGAATTTTATGGTTACTTCAGTGTTTTGGGTTATTAGTTCGAAGAAAACATTTTAGGCTTTCCCTTCTGCTGCTGTTTATGAAGCGCACAGTAGATGAGGTGACAGTGGATGAGGTGAGCGTGCTCTTCTCGTACTCGCCGCACTGTCGGAGGGAGGCATCAAAGGCACGTCGCCGCTAGTGCCAACATGTGCGGCAATTTCTATTATAGTATATTATATTGGCATGTGGCAAGATGCTTCTGACGATGGTATGCTCATATATACGCAGAGGCGACGGTGACACCGCCCAATGACCTGGGCACTTGTCTGGGCTCTCTGGCTCCTTGATAGTAGCAATCGACCGATTAATAAAGGGCTAAACCTGTTGGGTAGCTGGGTTTACCCGGAGAAAACAAATTCGGGCCTTCGTTTTTCACATGTCACGGCCCAATAATACCGCAGCCCACTTACACAGCCCACACTGATACTTGTGGCCCAGGTCGGTACGTTTCTCTTTCTCGTTTCTACTACACTATGTAGGAAGGAGCAGAGTACATGAAACAAATGAAACATTTTTCTTATTATTATCAATGGCATTGGTGGGTAAATATTTATTACACGAAAAGTTGACAGACCAAAAAACAAAGAAACGTACCTTCCTTTATTATTAGGTATAGATGTAGACATAGATGAGACACATATTACTGTGAAAAAAAAAGCTCATATATACGCACAAGTGGAGGAGACACCGCCCAGTGACTTGGGCACTTGCCCGGGCTCGCTAGCTGCTCGATAGCAGCATCGACTGATTAATAAAGGGCCAAACCTATTGGGTAGCTGAGTTTACCCGGACAAAACAAATTTGGGCCTTCATTTTTCACATGTTCACAGCCCAATAGTACTGTTGTCTGTAGCCTAGGCCAAAATCAGTTCTTCTTTTAGAACCGCCCTCTAGCATTTTATTCAAGTGGATCATGCCTGATTGAACATGCCCAGACAGAAATTCGGGGATAAATTCAAAAGTACACGAATCTAAAAGAGAAATTAAAACATGTTTAGCACACATCGTGCACTGCACCATTAGCTTCCCTAGGTACAAAGGCAAATTTAAATCCTTGAAAATGTGGGAGATAAGCCCTCGTCTCTCTAAAGACAAATCCAACAGCTGATCTGCCATCTCCTTGCTCCCACATGGTACATATATTCTCACAATCCGTCTTTGTGATCACATGTGGCAAAGCTTTGCCCATAGCCAACAACATAGCATCTTGGCATGCCAAGACTTCGGCTGGAAAAGGATCCGCTAGAGATCCATGCTTGGAAAAAATTGCTTCCATGAAAAGTGCATGCGGCGTCACGGCCAGCCATCCGTGTACCTGCTTCTCCTACAAGCAAGTTAATAGCTGCATTAGTGTTAAACTTCGCCCATCCAGGCTCCAGTGAGGACCACCTAGGCTTTTGCTTAGCATCAATTGGAGCATCCGCTTCCACGATATGCAAAGATTTGATCAGTTCATCAACAAGCTCCATAGACTTATGCAGTTGATACCCCACTTCCTCATGTGTATATTTATTTCTGCTACTCCATATTGCCCACATGACAGTAATGATATAGCAGCATGTTCCTTACTCACTATCTCTAAATCCAACAGGCCCATCGTCCATGTTTGAGGATGCAGTTTGGGTACCTTGGCCTGGAAGGAATTCAAAGCAGCCCTCCAAAATAGTTTGGCATGATCACACCGAACAAGAGCATGAAACAGTGATTCATCTCCATGACCACACATAGGACATACAACATCATCACGAATATGCCATTGATGTAGTTTCCCGAAAGCCGGCAGGATATTCTTCATATAACACGCCACACCAGAAAACAAGATTTTGGTCCCTTAGCTTCCAAAGAGCTGCTAGCCTCGCCATGCAAGGAACTACTTGGCCCCAAGTCTTGAGTCATCTCATGTTCCATCAGTAATCTGTATGATGAACATACAATGAACACACCAAGTTTCCCCCTCCCACGCCCAAAAATCTTTCCCTGACAGCGGGGCATACTCAAAATAGCATCAACATCGGGATGGATGAAAACTCATCGGACTAGATCGTCATCCCAGTTACCTGTGTCCTCCACAATCAAGTCCACAACTAGGTGCACCAAATGCTTAGAAATGCGAGCCACCATCCTCAAAGACATGGTGCTTCCGATCCAATTGTCATGCCACACTTTAGTGGTTGTGCCATCTCCGATGCGGCGAATAAGACCCACCCGAAGAGCTTCCCTGCCATTGCATACTTATAGTCTTTGTAATTTTTCTTTTTTTCCTTTTATAGTTTAAAGCGTGGCTTTGTATTAACTTTTTTCTTTCTGAGAGATGAAATGCTTTAATGAAGCAACCACTTATAAAGCCCATGATTTATCCCACATGACACTTTGCCTCATTTTTATTTTTCTATATTCTTTCATGATTTTTTTATATTTTGAATTTATCAAAGTATTGAGCAATTAGGAATAAATGTTTCCGCACGACCCATTAAGGATAAACATGCAGCAGACCAACACTTTAAATAAGTGTGCCTAGACTTGACACCGCTTCTCATATTTTTCTGGATTTATTTCAGGCCTCCGATGATGTGCATTCAGTGGGAACAGATATTCCTGTTGACTATAAAGGCGTCTATGGCGACTTTGTTAGTGTTAAGATGATGTGCCAGCTCAATCTTTCGAATCTGCTCATAAAGAAAAGGCGTGCGTGCGTGCATGCGTTTATAGGGTAAGTGTCTATGCGTATGTATAAGGTCCCTCCCAATGCTTCACTATGTACAGGTGCTAAGGCTGCCAATACTCTACCATGTACATGTGCTAAGGCTGCCAAGTAGGCATAAAATCTGATGTGGCATGCTAGTTAAGAAGAGAGAGAGTACTTTGATGACCCAGGAAGAAACAATGCTAAGTGCTTGTTCATAGAAGGAAGCACAATTCCGAATCCACAACTAATTGAATGAAGGAAGCTTAGCACCTATGCATTGAGGAATTGAGGTTTTTAAGGCATTTAATATACTTAGCACCTCAATTTTTTTAATAGAAAACTCACCTCATTTAAGGGCCAGTTTTTTTCGGCGGCTTAAAAAATAAGCTGCCTCTCCTCAGCTTAAAAGATAAACCGCCCTATAAATTTGTTGAGACTTCTAAATTACTTATCTCATAACTAGTTTAGAAGTCTTAGTGAATAAGAGAGACGATTTATGGAAAAAGATGGAAAGGAGGTGGTTTATTTTTTAAGCTTAGTGAATAAGAGAGACGGTTTATGAAAAAGATGGAAAGGAGGTGGCTTATTTTTTAAGCCGTCAAAAGAAGTGGCCCTAAGCACATTTACATTGGAAGAGCTAAAGCGTATGCGTCAGTGTTTTAAAAAAGTGTGCCGTGCAGGGCGCCGGCCTGCGTGCCGACATGTCACGGCCCGCTTTTTTTTCGAGGGTCCAACCGTTGCTCAAAAAATACAAAAAAGGTACGGGTCCAACTCGTCTTGTTGCGAGTTGTGACACACCCAAGTTCTCTGCCCCCTCCCGCAGAGTCGCAGCAGTCCCAAATACGTGCTACCTAGGTCGTACGCCCCAAGAGGCAAGAACCCTAGATCCCGAATCCAGCACAGCACGCGTTTGACCCCTGCGCATGCAGCCGTAAAACTCTGATTTCTCTCTTTGCAGCCTCCTCGCTCCTCGAAATACCACGGTTCTTCCTCTTCTCCTTGTCTGAGATCCCGAGGTTGGTGCTTTGTGGTTGCTTTGCTGTTGCGATGCTAACTTTGTCGGATTCGCGTCTCGGCGGTGCTTAACCACTGTTGCTAATCGCAGCCGGGATGGGAGAAGCCAAGGACGCCGAGGTGTACGAGGAGGATCTCGTCGACTACGATGAGGAGGTGGAGAACGCCGTCGACGGCGCAGCCGCCAACCCTTCCGTCGACGTCGTCAAGAAGTGCGTGCCGTCGATGCTTCTATCTAGTACTCCCTCCGTCCGGAAATACTTGTCATCAAAATGAATAGAAGGACATCTAGATACATCCCTTTTTATCCATTTTGATGACAAGTATTTTCGGACGGAGGGAGTAGTTTTTACTTTTCTTGCGAGGGTTCGTGGTCGAGGGATCTCATCTCACCTGGCATGGTTTGTGGTGTTTGGACAGGGGTTACGTGGGAATCCACAGCTCAGGGTTCAGGGACTTCCTGCTCAAGCCAGAGCTGCTCCGTGCGATCCAGGACTGCGGGTTTGAGCATCCTTCCGAAGGCAAGTTCTTAAAAAAATTTAGAGCCATCAGAATTGGATCTACATGAATAGTACGCTGTGGACTCTTGAATTGCAATTATTTGTTTGTTTTTTTTGTTGTGGGAAAGCAATTATTTGTTTGTTGAGCACATATAGACATATAGTTGATAGCTCGAGTCGTAATTGCACTGCCAACAGCAATCCGGTTTTATTGTTATGGATTCTGAGCCGAGACCAGTGCACTGGTTGTGATAATTACAAGAATGCTTATAGAGAGATTCAGCCAAAACTGCATTTCTAAAAAGAAAATAGATGGAGAGAAAGAGAACACAGTATACTATTGTTTTTTGTAAACCCTGTTATGGACACATCTTAGCTTTGCTTGATTAGATTCGTAGCTGAAGTGTCACCTTTTGTCAGTATAATATTATTGTTACATTCAACAGTGAATGAAAGACAAAAAAGAAGAATCACTTGTTTCATTTTTTTTACTCTTCCCCATGAGGTGCTACTTCTGAGTTATTCTGTTAGCTGAGATCCTCGTATGCATATATTTGAATACATGCCCCAGGCATCAAAGCACGTATGCTCTCAGTTCTTATAGTAGATTTTCTTTTAAGGACAGTTAACATGCTAAGAACTGAACATGCTAGCATGATGAAGGATAAGTGCAAATCATATAACTGGGCCAAGAACAAGAAATTGTTTCCCATGATCTGATAGTTCTAATACAAAATCAAATCAAGCATGTTTGAACATCCATCTTTTAGTTTGTTATATGTTAAGTATGTCCCAATGTGACCGTCCCTGTTTTGCTGATGTGCAGGTATAATTTCTTCTGACATTTTCGGTCGGAGGAGAGGATATGGTAAAACTCTCCATTAGTGGGCCCAGAAGGTTAAATATTTCTCACTGGTGCTACTCCTATTTTGTTTGGCTCCACATCAGTGCAACATGAGTGCATCCCTCAAGCCATTCTCGGAATGGATGTCATCTGTCAAGCAAAATCTGGGATGGGCAAGACTGCTGTTTTTGTCCTCTCAACTCTCCAGCAGATTGATCCGGTTGCTGGGCAAGTAGCTGCACTTGTGTTATGCCATACACGAGAGTTAGCATACCAGGTTTGCATACATATTTTTTCATTTTTATTCTAGCAACAATGTCAGATATGCCTGCTGGTGCTAATTGTCCTTTTTACTTTATATATTGTAGATTTGCAATGAATTCGAGAGGTTTAGCAAGTACCTGTCAGAAACAAAAGTTGCTGTCTTCTATGGTGGCGTTCACATAAAAAAACACAAGGATTTGTTGAAGAATGAATGTCCTCACATTGTGGTTGGCACACCTGGAAGGATCCTAGCTCTGGCTAGAGACAAGGACCTTTCATTGAAGAATGTGAGGCATTTCATTCTTGATGAATGTGACAAGATGCTTGATTCACTTGGTAGGCTGCTGGTTCCAGGCCATTTTTCAATGTTTATAATAGTTCAGTTCACTTCAGCATAAGTTTCTGTTCATATGCCTGTTTTTCTGTAGTTCAGAGCTCTGATATTAACCTATGTTATATTCTTCAGACATGCGTAGAGATGTCCAGGAGATCTTCAAGATGACACCCCATGATAAACAAGTGATGATGTTTTCAGCAACACTCAGCAAGGAAATTCGCCCGGTTTGCAAGAAATTTATGCAAGATGTAATGTCATGCGGCCTACCTCATTTCTCTAGTGCTTCTTCCTATTTAAAACCTCCTCCCTTCTGGTGGTTATGCTCATACATAGATAGGAGAGGTGGTAATTTTTTGTCAGTAGGATTGCTGGTTGCTTGCTGATCATATTGATCGTTTTTGGTGGATTGAGTTATTCGGCTACTTCCACCTTGGTCTGTCAATTGGTATCTGTGCACATTCCAATGGGCTGCGATGGAATGAATTCTTTTGTTCTCGATGTGAATTGTGAAACATTCATGAAGAACATGGGAATTGGGGTCGGTAGGGCACCGATGTCGTAGGGGTTTTAAGTCCAGTGGGCGTTGTTTTCTCCAGTTTTCTGTGGCCTCCACACTTTTGGTTTCCGTTTGATTGGAGTAAACTGCTTCTGGTTCTCCCACTGTTCTCATGGTGAAGGCAGACGAAGCAGAATTCTCTTGACTGGAAATCTTATGTCAAAGCCACTGTTGCAAAACGTGTTGGCTATGGTTTCGCAAATTGCAGTGCGCATAAATGAAGCTCCTGGTGGAGGCTGAAAATTCATACAAAGTGAAGAATTGATATGCCGTTCGTTTGGAGTGGCTAGAGTTACATTGTTGCCAGAATTCTAATATCTTCGTCATTTGTCACCTTACAGCCCATGGAAATTTATGTTGACGATGAGGCTAAACTGACCCTTCATGGTCTAGTTCAGGTATAGTGAACTATCCACTAGCCATTCGTACATTTTGTTTATTCATCTCGTATCAACCTCATTCTTTATCAACCGCGTCAACATTTTTGCTGTGATTCCAGCACTATATTAAACTAAGTGAGGCGGAGAAGAATCGGAAATTGAATGATCTCTTAGATGCGCTCGACTTCAACCAAATTGTGATATTTGTTAAAAGTGTTGGTAGAGCTTCAGAACTTAACAGGCTGCTCTGTGAATGCAATTTTCCTGCGATCTGCATACATTCGGGAATGACACAGGAGGAGAGGTATGTCTTCTCTAATTCCTTCCCGGCATAGTCCTTTCTAGTTTTGTTTATCATATTATGTTCTGACTAGCACAAATGCCCGTGCGTTGCAATGGGAGAGAAAATTAGCATATGTCCGTCAAAAAGTCCATGGCACGACGACATCCATGCGATGCCACCCAGCGGCGACAAAAAGGCGCATGCCGAGGTTAAGAAGAAAAGCAATATCATGAAAAAGCCTTTTTTAACACAGTACAATTGAACTCGCTCACATACACGAGAATACACTCACCATTATAAACACACGCCCTACCTCTATGAGCACCTCCAAGAGATTGAGTATAGTGAACTACCTCTATGAGCACACGCCCTACCTCTTATGAGCACCTCCAAGAGATTGAGTTGGCATAAGATATTGTTTTTCTATCGAGAACGGGAAATTAGTCGGATAGTACATCTATTTTATATGCCACAACCTTCTCAGTTTTTTTATCTTGGGGTCTTTCTTTATCTCACCCAGCTACAGTCCCATTTAAATGGGGCACTGCTACAGGGACGGCAAATTCTCAGCCGAATTTTGAACGATGGATCAACTCACCCGTTGGATTCCATCTTTTCGCAAATCAACACCGTTTAAGATGGACATCGTCCAGATTTCCTCCACGAAGTGTCGTGTGCAAAGTACTTCTGATTTTAATTGGGGG
>NC_041385.1:308661198-308682909 GCF_002162155.2 Triticum dicoccoides | reverse complement strand
TAATTAGCCCACTCATCCGGTGCACTGCACCTCATTCTCATTCCTCTTTAGTTCCTTCCTGCCTCTCCTTCATTCCTTTAGGAGTAAAACAACATAGTTGGCTGCCCAAGTACTAATTATGTAAGGTAATAAAATGTGGAAAAAGATGTAGGATAACATACAGGATTATTTATCTGAATGTTTCAAGTAGCATAACTTATTTTATCTCATAACCAAATAGGCCCATGTTTATTGTGACCATTATTTCTCTTAAATATTTCATAGTCTTGAAAGGATTTGCTTTAGAAAAATGCCGGAGATCAGGATGAACAATTTCATGTTCCAAAAAACTAACCAGTGACATACTATAACAGTAAGCTGCTGCCATGTGGAACAGAGAGAACTGCCAACACACGAACTTGTATTATGACTGAGCGACTTCTTGGTCAAGCATACTCCCATGATTCGAGCCCACACGCTGCCACTATCTACTTTCCGTCCTGAACATTGCTATGATCATCACCGTAGATGTTATCAGCAATATATGTATGTTGGACTTCCACGTACGGACCACTACTTGAGCAATTTATCACATTTCTTATTTTTTGCGTAACAATTCATGACAACTTAGATCAGAGCATGCTCAGCTGGGACGGCGCTGAGCGGAGGACGGGGTTGGTGCTCAAGGGGTCGCAGGATTTTATTCCTTCTTCCTAATTCTTTTCCTTCCTCTAAATTTGACCAATTTATTTCCTCTTTAAATTTCTTTCCTTCTAATTCTTTTCCTTCCTTCCTTTTCCTACTCGTAGGAGCGAAATTTATTTAATTCTCAACTGCTCATAACTGCAGGATTTATTTCTCCTTCAATTATTTCCTTCATGCTCACCTGCTCATAATAGTGGGATATATTTCCTTCTTTCATTTCTTTCCTTCTTGCACATCCGAGCGGAATTTATTTCCTTCTTTTAATTATTAGATTCCTTTCTGCTCATATTGTGAGCCACTGGGGCCCACTTGTTGAGGCGGCTTATTGATTCCAATTGATAGACTTTTATAAATTGGTGTGATGGGGTGTCAAAAAGCGATGTGGGACAATTCAATACTGGAACAAATAATTTTCTGGCCCAATACCATGTGCGTGCCAGGCCCAGCATGGCGACCGTGCCGTGGGGCTATAAAAAATTGACACGGACAAACCGTTTTTCAGTCCGGGCACAATTGATACCTTGCTCAACTGGTTTATATCATAATGGTGAGGCGAGATCTTGAGTTTGAACCCCACAAACACCACATATTTTTTCTATTACCCATATGTGCAAAATATAATAGTAAAAAAATAGTAACACCTCAGACTCAGATAGTAAAAATTAAAAAACAAATCAAATAAATAATATTGGTGCACGGATAAAAAAAATCTGAGAAGGTGTCCGAAACCAATAAAATCACATAGGCGGGACGAAACCAAGAATATCACCTTAGTAGGTATAGAGTATAGATATAGATATAGATTGTCGTGGATTTTTTTTGTTTGTAAGATTAGCCTTTATTATTTAGAAAACAATGGGTCTGCTGTCCTCATATATTTTAGTACTACCTCTGTAACTAAATGTAAGACGTTTTTGCAGTTCATAGAGGACTAATTGTAGACTAGTTTTTCAGTCAGCAACACAGCTTTGACTACTAGCTAGGTAACTAATTATAGATTAGCCTTTTAGTTGTTACCCCCAGCAGCAACTCGTCTCAACATTATGACTAGCATTGGTAGTATTATGATGTACAGCTGCAGTTCTTTTTTATTTTTCAGCTTTCAGTAATTGTTCCTATCTTTGGATGATTTGAGAGCCTACCCCAACTTGTTTGGGACTAAAGGCTTTGTTGTTGTTGTTTGGATGATTTGAGAATTTGGATCATGCTATTAGTTTGCTAGTCGACGATAATTGGATGGGGGTTAATAGTAAGTTAAGAGTTGTGGAGATAGACTTTTGAATCAAAAAGTTTTAGGCTTAGTAGAACTAAAACTGAGTACATGAGGTGCGGTTTTAGTACTACTAGGCACAAAGAGGAGGTGGTACTTCTATGGTCTTGATGGGTAGGTGGTACTTTAGAAGGACGCCTTTCGATATTTGGGGTCTATGCCTGCAAAAGGATGACGAAATCGATGAAGAGAGTGCCATGGGGCGCCAAGCTTCTGGTGTACTCTGTGAGAAGAGAGTGCCACAAAAGCTAAAAATCAGGTTTTATTGGGCGGCGATTCGATCTACGATGTTGTGTGGTGTAGAATGTTGTCCAACTAAAAGGCGACGTGTCCAACAGTTAGGTGTAGCAGAAATGCGCATGTAGAGATGGATATGTGCCACACAAGAATGGATCGGGTCCGGAATGATGATATATGCGATAGTGTTGGGGTAGCACCGATTATAAGAGAAGCTTGTCCAACGTTGCCTGGGATGGTTTGGGCATATGCAACGCAAGCCTCCAGAAGAGGTGCCGGTTTATAGCGGAAATCGTGCTGATAATGTCGAGAGGTCGGGGTAGACTAGACTTGACATGGGAGGAGTCCGTAAAAATAGATCTGAAGGACTGGGATATCACCAAAGAACCTAGCCATGGACAGGGGTGTGTGGAAGTTAGCCATCCATGTGCCAAAACCAGACTAGGTTTTTAGATGTTATGGGTTTCAACTCTAGTCTACCCCACAACACGGCTTTGAGTACTAGCTAGGTGATTAATTACAGACTAGCCTTTGAGTTGGTACCCAGCAGCTATTTTGCAATTTGCTTTATTTTTCAGTTTTTAGTATTTGTTCCTGAGTTTTATCTAATATTGGTTCTTGGATAGGCTGACCCGGTATAAGAACTTCAAGGAAGGGCACAAGAGGATCCTTGTGGCTACGGATTTGGTTGGCAGGGGGATTGATATTGAGCGTGTCAATATTGTCATAAACTATGACATGCCTGATTCTGCTGATACATACTTGCACAGGGTAATTTTAACTTTGCCCTACTGATTGTGATTGGGTGTTCTTATCTCTGGCTAACATAACATGGTCCACCCCCACAGGTTGGAAGGGCTGGGCGTTTTGGAACCAAAGGGCTTGCAATAACATTTGTTGCTTCTGCCTCTGACTCTGACGTCCTCAATCAGGTTTGTATAACTTCTATATATATATATATATGTTATATATATATGTATATGTATATATATATATATATATATGTATATGTATATGCCTTTGCCACCCCTCTGGCTTCCGTCTGATCTGGCTTTGAGATCTGTGTAGCATCTTTTAGGTCTGCCATTGATTAGTCTTCCATTTGTCTAATTGTACTTAGATGAGTTCATAGCACTAAGTATTAACAAGGTAAAATGTTGATACATGTGTGTACACACGAATCTTTTTCGAGGAATATCTTTTGAGGTCATGGGGAACTTCTTTTAGGAATATAAGTCTTAATCACGAACCAATTTTTTTGTACTATTATAGAAAGTTAGTAAGGTATACTACTTTTTATACTATTAGGGAATCTTTTTGGTTAAGTATTCATGACCAAATATTTTGATACCCCTAGTCTAAGACATACTCTACTGGAACCGTATTAGTGTGATCATTAGCATGCTTCATTAACTGAATCTTGATAAAGTAATGATGATAGCATAGTGTTTGCACGGATCACGAAGCATGCATTGAACGTGGATAACATGGGGTGGCAGGGGTGGTATAGTCCCCGGGTGTTAAAAAATCCACACTAACAGGATGGATTTTCCCTATATATATATATATATATATATATATATATATACATATTTGGTATGATGAGTGTAGTGCAGCCTAACTGAAATTTCATACATATTTTATTTGAAGGTGCAAGAAAGGTTTGAGGTTGACATCAAGGAGCTGCCTGAGCAGATCGACACTTCAACATACAGTAAGTAGTATTGTTGTCTAGATCAAGTGGTGCATTGGCGTGTTTTGATACCCATATAGTGTTGTTTCTTGAATTCCCAACACCTGATCCCGTATTATCAACTACAATTGCCAGTGCCATCTTGAAGATCCAAGTGGGGGCTAGGAGGGTTTGCTTTTCAGACACAGCACCTTTACATTTCTGTTGGGTTACATGAACTTTGATGTAAGAGATGCTCTAGTTGTACTTAATCAGCGATTGGATCTGCTGAGTATTTTGTTGTAGTACTCAGACTTATGGTTGTTAAGGAACCTATTGGAAATGTTGGTGTTCATCATGTTTGCGAGCATATTATTAGGACATTCTTATGTTAGTTTTGGAAGGGGGGCCTTGGCGCAGCTGTAAAGTTGTTGCCTTGTGACCATGAGGTCATGGCTTAGGGTCCTGGAAACAGCCTTGCTGAAATGTAGGAAAAGACTGCGGACAGGAGACCCATGGTCGGACGGTTATGTGCAGCGGTTTGCCCCCATTCTTATGTTGGTTTTCTATTAGTACTTTCACTTACTAATTTTCTTTTATACTAACATCTGATTGAATTTCACTTGGAATTTGTGCTCCGGATCCAAATTAATTGTCACAGCAATAGTACAACTTTAGTGATTTGGATTGGAGGGATTATTATTTGTTGCATCCTTGTGGGTGTAATGCAAGGCTGCTTGTATGTGAATGCTTGAGGAATGAGAATGGTTTGAGATTGGCTCTCAAAGGTGGCCAAAGCCCTTGTCGACGAATCTTGCCGTCTATGTAGCTGACTTCTTGCCACGGTACGCCCAGTCCAACAAATAGTCCACCAACGCCTAGTCCTTTCCCCTCATAGCCAACCCTAGTCGTCACATGTTTTTCCTTTTGCACCCATACGCACACCGCAAGCGACTCCCGCTCATTCCTCACCATATCGTGACGGCGGCGGCGGAACACACATGTGAGGCTCATCTTTGCACAAGGGATAGACAAAGCTGAGTGTCGTAGCTTCAGCCGTTAGGACGTTTGTGCACCAAACATTTCTTTTACTCCCCCCGCAATGAGTTTGCCTTTGTCATCCCTCAGAATAGTTCTAATTGTAGCCTAAGCAAATCTTCATCAATAGATGCATCAACATCAAGTTTAACAAAACCCAGAGTAGGGCGAATCCAGCCCGAAAATTCATCGGCGTGGACGAGCACGCCTGTTCATGGTATCTTCCGTCGTTCACTCGTCGCGGGGTATGGGCTGGACGCGGTATTCCAGGGTGCGTATGCCGGGTAGTTAATGCGTACTCTTGGACGGAGGCCCGACGGTTGTACGCTGTGTGTAGACGGCCGTTCAGGATATAGCGACGGAGTCATGGCACTGTACCAACGTTGGCCGTAGGTGCAAACGGCATGGCAAACGGTACGATCCAGTTGGTGCGGGGCTGGCGTCCACCTACCCACCACATTACTGCGGCGCCGTTGGTCGATCCGCAAATCGTGTGTGGAGAAACCCTAGCGGCTCGTTCAATCGATCCCCAAATCGTGCATTTTTTTGTCTGATATGTTCAATCAAATCAATATCTTCTCATATGGTTTCTTTTTTTTGAATCGACGGTAGCCATCAGCTGGTGGACGCGACTTATATAGGTGTGTAAGACAATAGGCTTTGGGGGGAACCGGCACAACCCTCTAGGGGTGGCCTATCACATATATATATATAATGAGGTGATATACAACGTTACAATATACACATGTAAATACAGTCTAACACCCTCCCTCAATCTTAGCCACTTTCTAATGAATCTAGAAGGGTAAGATTGCGCCTGCAAGTCTCAAACTGTGGCAAAGGCAATGGCTTGGTGAAGATGTCAGCAAGTTGATCCTTGGAAGAAATAAACTTGATTTGTAGTTGCTTCTGAGAGACACGTTCACGCACAAAGTGATAGTCAACTTCAATGTGTTTCGTTCGGGCATGGAATACCGGATTTGCAGAAAGGTATGTAGCACCGATGTTATCACACCAAAGAACAGGAGGCTGTGATTGGGGTATACTTAACTCCTGAAGCAAGGACTGTACCCAGATGATCTCTGATGTGGCATTAGCCACAGCCTTATACTCAGCCTCAGTACTGCTACGCGAGACATTAGCCTGTTTCCGAGCACTCCAGGCAATCAGGTTAGAGCCAAAGAAGACAGCATAACCCCCCGTGGATCGCCTGTCATCCGGATTGCCAGCCCAGTCTGCATCAGAATATGCTGAAAGACAACCAGAGTCAGACGGCCGAATATGCAAACCATGAGCCACCGTGAAACGAATATAGCGCAAAATCCGCTTAACAGCAGACCAATGAGTGTCACGGGGTGACTGCAGATACTGGCAGACTCGGTTAACAGCATAGGAAATGTCTGGTCGCGTGATCGTCAAGTACTGGAGCCCACCAACAATACTCCTGTACTCTGTCGCATCAGAAGAAGAAAGAAGCACACCATCAACAGCATTGAGCTTATCAGTGGTAGACATGGGTGTAGTCGTCGGTTTGCACTTAAGCATCCCAGCTCGCTGCAACAAATTCAGAGAGTACTTCTTCTGCGTCATAACAAGGCCAGCATCACGAGAAGTAACCTCCACACCAAGAAAGTAATGAAGCTTCCCAAGGTCCTTGACCGCAAAATCAGCACCAAGTGAGCGAACAAGCGCAGTAGCAGCCGACTGAGAGGAGCTGACCAAAATGATATCATCTACATAGACCAACAAGTACATAGTAACCTCAGGCCTTTGAAGAAGAAACAATGAGGAGTCAGCAGTTGATGATGCAAAACCATGAGCACGAAGAGCCATTGCAAGACGAGCATGCCAAGCACGAGGAGCCTGCTTCAGACCATAAATTGCCTTGGACAGACGACAGAGATGATCAGGGCGATCCGGATCAGAGAAACCCGGAGGCTGGCGCATGTAAACCTCCTCCGCCAAGACACCATGAAGAAAAGCATTTTGAACATCAAGCTGACGAAGAAACCAACCTCGAGTAACAACCAGAGAGAGAAGAAGTCTGATGGTAGTAGGCTTGACCACTGGACTGAAGGTGTCTTCATAGTCATGTCCAAAACGCTGTCGAAAACCACGAGCAACCAGACGAGCCTTATAGCGCTCAATGGACCCATCAGAATGCCTCTTCACTTTGAAAACCCATTTGGAATCAATGACATTTACCCGTGATTGTGGAGGAACAAGAGTCCATGTCTGATTGCGAAGAAGCGCTTGATACTCCTGCTCCATGGCCTCTCTCCAATGAGGAATGCGCATAGCAGCTTGATACGTGCGTGGCTCAGAGGATGGATCTGCGAGAGCAGCAGACATGCACGCCGCTAACCAAGCAACTGTGCCATCATGACGTTGCTTAGGCTGAAAAATGCCACTCCGACTGCGCGTATGTGGACGTAGAGCAGCAGCAGGAGCCGGCGGAGGCGAAGGTGACGGAGACGTGACGGTCGCCGGAGATGCAGGAATCACCTCAGGCGAGCTCGGGACAGACGACTCCGGGCTGCATGGCGAAGACTGGCCCGACGACAGGGGCTCAGAGGCCATGGGCGAACCGAGAGTGGGCGAGGCCAGCTCCGGTGACACCGGCCCAGACGGCCTTGGCGAGGCGAGAGCAGGCGAGGCCGTCCCTAGTGAGAAGGGCCCAGACACCCTGGGCGAGGCAGGGGCGGGCGAGGCCAGGCCTGGTGATGACTGCCCCGACGCCCTGGGCGAGACGGGGACCGAGGAGGCCGGCCCAGTCGGCGGGGTTGCAGGGCGCGACGATGGCGAAGGCAGCCCAGAAGCCAGAGGCGACCGGGCCAGGACGTCGATCGGCCGTGCATGAGCACGGAAACCGAGGCCATGCAGGGGCGCCATGTGCTCCTCATGCACAACAGAAGGTGCCGAGGATGAAGGCGATGGCGACGAAGAGGAAGATGGCACTTCCAGAATCTCCAAACTAGCCCCACGACCAGTGCCTGCACCATGGTTAGGCAACAATAGAGGAGAATATGCAACATCATCAAATTGGTCAGAAGCAACAGAGGATGAATGCATGACAGGTGGCTCGGTAGTGGACACAGGGAGTTTGGCAAAGGGAAAAACATGCTCATCAAACACAACATCCCGAGAGATGTAGACACGATTAGTGGGCACATGAAGACATTTGTATCCTTTATGAAGAGAGCTATAACCAAGAAAAACACACTTCTTGGAACGAAACTCGAGCTTACGCTTGTTATATGGACGGAGATGGGGCCAGCAAGCACACCCAAACACCTTGAGAAAGGTGTAGTCCGGTTGTTCATTAAGGAGAACTTCAATGGGAGTCTTCATATTCAAAACACGAGTGGGAGTACGATTGATGAGAAAACATGCAGTGGTGAAAGCATCACTCCAAAAACGAAACGGAACAGATGCATGGGCCAAAAGAGTCAGACCAGCTTCAACAATGTGACGATGCTTACGTTCTACTGAATCATTCTGCTGATGTGTATGTGGACATGCTAAACGGTGAGTGATCCCAAGCGACTGAAAGAAGGAGTTGAGGTTGCGATACTCGCCACCCCAGTCCGACTGAACATGAACAATTTTGTGCTTGAGAAGGAGTTCAACATGTTTTTGAAACTGAACAAAAATGTCAAACACATCAGATTTACGTTTGATAAGATAAAGCCAGGTAAAGCGGCTGTAAGCATCAACAAAACTGATATAGTAATTATGACCACTAACAGAAGTCTGAGCAGGACCCCATACATCTGAAAACACAAGTTCTAAAGGATGTTTCACCTCACGACTGGACTCCGAAAAAGGAAGTTGATGACTCTTCCCCTGCTGACAAGCATCACACACTGCTACATCTTTATTACTAGACACACTAGGAAGCTCATGACGACGCAAAACATGCCGGACAATAGGTGTGGCCGGGTGACCAAGACGAGCATGCCACTGTGACGGAGATACCCGAACTCCACTGAAGACGCGAGCGACGCCAGGATGCTCCAGACGATAGAGACCTTGGCAGAGCCGCCCACTAAGAAGAATGTCCCTCGTGCCCCGATCCTTAATAAAAAGATCAAAAGGATAAAATTCACAAAGCACATTATTATCACGAGTGAGTTTAGGAACTGAAAGAAGATTACGTGTCACAGATGGAACTCGAAGAACATTGCGAAGTTGAAGACTCCTATTGGCATGTCTAGTGAGAAGTGATGCTTGACCAATATGAGAGATGTGCATACCTGCTCCATTGGCGGTGTGGATCTTGTCGGAGCCATGGTAGGGTTCACGAGTGTGAAGCTTCCCCATCTCACTGGTCAGGTGCTCTGTCGCCCCAGAGTCCATGTACCAGTGGGGATCAATGGAGTAGGACTGAGTGTGTCCCTGTGGCTTCTGCGGCGGCGGGCGATCAGCCATGGCGACCTGACGAGCAAAGTTGCGTGTATCCTTCCCGTCATTGCCGAGACCAAGAAAACCCCGCTGGAAGCGCTTGTGACACTTCGAGGCCCAGTGCCCATCGCGACCACAAAGCTGGCACACACGTGGACCGCCAGCCCCTGGTAGCGTCGCAGTAGGAGGAGGGGCCGAGGTGGGTGGTGGTGACTGCCCCGAAGGAGCCCTGGATGAAGCAGAGGAGCGACCACCCTTGGTGGCGGCGTTTGCCGAGAGGGCGCCGTTGCCCCTGGATCGGCGCGTCTCGACTCGTTGCTCAGTAAGCAGGAGGCGTGAAAAGACCTCGTGTGCTGGCATGGGCGTGGAGTTGCCCCTCTCATTGATGATCTCGACTAGGGCGTCATACTCCTCATCAAGACCATTGACAATAAACGAGTTGAACTCGGAGTCGGTGAGGGGCTGTCCAATGGAGGCCAGCGTGTCGGCGAGACTCTTGACTTTGTTGTAGAACTCAGTGGCGGTGGAGTCAAGCTTCTGACACTCCCCAAGTTGGCGACGGAGCCCAGATACACGAGCCTGCGACTGTGCCGCAAACGAGCGCTCAAGAATAGTCCATGCCTCATGGGACGTCTTGGCGAAGACAACAAGCCCAGCAACGGCCGGAGAGAGCGACCCCTGGATGGAGGAGAGGTTCGCCTGATCCTGCCCTGTCCAGACACGGTGAGCCGGATTATAGACCGGACCGTGCACGCTGTCAACCAGCGCAGGAGGGCAAGGGAGAGAGCCGTCGACATAGCCAAGCAGATAGTGACTCCCAAGAAGCGGAAGAACCTGCGCGCGCCAGAAGATGTAATTGTCCGACGACAACTTGATGGTGATGAGATGGCCGAAGTGAAACGGCGGCGGCGGCTGGGATCCCATCGAGGAGACTGGCTGAGGTGAGACCACCGTGGAGACAGTCAGAGGGGCAGCCGGCGCGGTGACAGAGGGCGAGATGGCCGCGGTTGACGCCGCGAAGCCTGCCAGCGCGACGTCCTCCGCCACCAGCGGCGCAGTGGCCGAGGGCGCGACAGCCGCGGTTGACGGGGCGGCGGCGGTGTGGGCCACAAGCGCCTGCCCGGGCGAAGTAGCAGCCGGCGGGAGCGCGAAGAGGGAGCCGACGCTCCGTGTCCCGATCGGCGCCTGAAGGGAGGCGGCATCCAGCGGCCTCGAGAGAAGTGCCGCGAGGGAGGCCGGCAGAAAACCGGTGGCGGTGGAGCCGGACGCAGTGGCGGACGTCATAGCAGTCGGGCGACGGCGGCGGTGGCGGCGGCGGCGGTTTAGGGTTTTTAGGCGGAAGCGGACGTAACCTAGCGTGATACCATGTAAGACAATAGGCTTTGGGGGGAACCGGCACAACCCTCTAGGGGTGGCCTATCACATATATATATAATGAGGTGATATACAACGTTACAATATACACATGTAAATATCAGTCTAACAAGGTGGCATCAGCTCTGCTAACTCAGCCTATCAATTTAGGACAAAGCTGTTCTAGCAGCAGATTCACTGAATATTAACTGCACAATCCAAGGCACCTGTAGCTTGACGGTCCAACTTGCTCTTGCGCCGGCTCAATTTGCGCCGTGAGCGTGGCTGCTAGGAATGGAGGTACTTGATTGCCACCTGTTAAGCAAGCCACTGCAAAATGAATCTACCGACTAACTTGAAAATCCATGCTTGTCTTGTTGTCTTGGCAGAGAATGTTGTTTTTGTCGAAGGGATGAACCATTCTGGGATTCAACTCCGAGGTCAGCTCCATATGATGCAACATATGGCATCGATTTTGTTGGCAGCAGGTAAATATTGAAATTGACTTCTCTTTGGCTTTTCTCACTGCTGAAGCAAATAAACTTGAACATGCCAATATGTACTGACCACAACTGACTTTAGTGTGACTGGAAATTCTGCATGAACAACTGTCACACATATGTCTAAACCTCTGAATATGTCTAAAACTTCTGAATATACCTAAGCATACCAAAATTTGATTGTCAATCTGGGTTTCACTCACTGGTGTGAAACCCTCTAAAATGTGGCATCAACATCTGATTGTCAATCCGGGCTTACGGATGAAAATTCTGTCCCACCTTTATATCTTCCTAAGCTTCTTTCACATGGAGGCCTGTTTTGGAGGTCATGCGTTGTCTTGCCTTTTTTTGCAGGGACAAGTCCAGAATGTGTATGCTTCATGCAATCAAGCAGTATGATGGGGATAAGATGATGTGGCCACTAACGAAGCTACATATTGCTAGTTTTTTTATTCTTTGCTAAATCTAGATGATGTGAATTTTCTCAGCTAGATCTTTTATGGTGTTGGCCTTGAAATCTGCAGAAGAACCTCGTCACTTTTCAGCAAACAGCTGCTTTCAGGGCCTTCTGCTTGTGCGAGGAGCACGGGAATTTGTGCGGCTGATGATGTGTTACGGGCTGCTCAAGAAGAACCCGAGGAATGAAGGGCCATCTTCAATGCTTGTGTTGTGTGCAAATCGTTTGTCATTTTAGAGGGTTTGGCTGGTATGGTCGTTGGGGTCGATCACATCTAGTTCTGTGGAATAAAAGTATGTGCTCGCTTCGATCCATATTAATTGACGCACACTTAGTACAACTTTGTACTAAAATGTAAGTGTCCAGTTTTTGCATCGATTTCTTCAGATCTGTTCAACATCTCATTTCTGAGCCTTTTTCGACGATCAACGACAGCCGTCAGGTGGTGGATGCGATTTCTATAGGTGACAGCAAGCTTATGTCGACCACCTTGCCTCACTTGATCCAGCCACACCACCATTGCCACAAATAGTGCCACCATAGGAGCAAGGAGGCCAAGCTTTGGGAGTTCAAGATCCGCAATTTGCGCCATGGCACAGTAGCCGGCATAGATCATGAGCAGAACGGCCTGCGATGATCTGTACCCCAAACGGAATTCCGGAGCAACTGAAGGTGATGCAACCGTACAGAATTTTTCATACATCTTAGTTTAGTACGTACTTGATATTCCACATTGTTTTCTTGTGAAGTGGGTGTGTGCTATTTGTTGCCAAATTTCCTCAAATAAACTTTCAGTACAAGATGACACTTGAGAAAGCGGACGTAGTTACTAAGTTTTGTACTTCTGCTATTCATTTTTTTATGAAGTTGGCGTGCTATGTCTTGCAAGCCTCAATACAAAATGAGAATTCATAAGTTGGATCTAGTTATTAAGATGTCGTCTTTCTTTTCACTCTTATCACAAAGAACTGAAGGCCTTCTTTTTTTTTTGCGAGGGGAACTGAAGGCCCTTTGGTGTGCCTCCTTTCCTAGAATTGAGCTCGGAGGGTTAACACCAGAACAATGCCTTTTTGTTGTGTTTGCATTGCACAGGTGGAGCTTTGTCTCGG
Organism: Triticum dicoccoides; assembly: GCF_002162155.2. NCBI lineage: Eukaryota > Viridiplantae > Streptophyta > Magnoliopsida > Poales > Poaceae > Triticum > Triticum dicoccoides. The sequence continues at coordinate 308,670,185 of NC_041385.1, read as the reverse complement.
AGAATCTGTTGTTCTTCGAGTCCAATCATGACAAACAATGGGACTGATTTTATTTGGATGGTTTCATCAAATTATACATTGATCAAATTGTGGATGGTTTGACATGGTCAGATTGTAATTTTCCAGACATATTTGTACTCTTATTTGATTGTATAAAGACTTCAAAATTCAGGTTGCCTCCCTTATTCTAAAAATAATGAAATATGGAATTGCATATACTTCAAAACTGTGATGTCAGCAACGACACAGACTTCAGCCGAGATTACAAAGATTGTTTCTCTTATTAATGACGGATACTTGTTAGACAAAAAATGACTTGCATACATTGTATAGAGTACAAAGAGATCTGCATTTACTTGCAACTTGACTAATACAATCCTTGCAAACTCTCAGATTACAAAGAAATGTCAGAATAATTGAACTACAAGCCTTTCAATTTATATACACATTTCCTTTTTGTGGAAATGAATTTATATACACATATTTGAGCATTTGTCATGAAAATTTCCTAGTATCTTCTTTGTTGGTGGGGTGTATGTCCAGCTTCTGCTCTTGTCTTGGCATCCTCATTTCAGATACAGCAAAGAGCATGTTGACATTCTGGAGTCAATTTTGACAGTGGCTTGATCATGCTCCATAGGAAGAACCATTGAAGACATATATTTTCAAAATAATCTCTTTTTTTTTCACAACCATCGCATGGCAAATTTCAGAACATCCATATGTATTTTAGATAAAAGAATAATACATTGTGCATTATTAATCTTGAAACCATCTATAAATAGCTCAATGGACACATCACCCATTCACACTTGATTCTGTCAATCCCACACCTGTACAGCTCCACTGCCCCTGCACCAACAAAGTTAGAATCGTCAATCCCACACCTAACAACTCCACTGCCCTACACCAGCAATAGTTAGAATCACCAGTTTATCTCAATTTTCAACAGTAAAGTTAGAATCTCCGGCCTCACTTTGCTCCTAAGATTACTTTCAGTTTTTGAAGGCCGTATGCCAACCCCAATGCATTGCACTACAGAGTACAGACAACAGCACTAGATGTATCGTGCAATTGTTCACCATGTGTGATCAATGAAACACGAATTAATCCATCACAGAAACGAAATTTTAACACACCTCATTTTAGATCTCAATTCAGCATTATGACCAAACCCAGGTTCTGAAAATTGGAGTAGCAAACATCGATAGGAGAGATTGTGCTGGTTGCTCGCCATGTAGTTGATGGTCGAGGTTCCCGACCACTGCGCTCCGACGCGCCCAACACCTCCCAGCGGCGGACTAGAGAGGCCGTGGCATTGGGGACCGAGATTGGCTAGGGCGGCGGTAGCAAGCGAGAAAGGCAAAGGAGATCTGGAACCGAGCGTCGTTCGTCGTCATCGCACTAAGCAAGATGAAGAGAAGCAGCCTGCCTAGAGCCGGCTCCCCCGTGCGTCATGTGCCAGGCATCGGATCTCATGCGAGCCGAGCTTCACCCAGTGTCGCTGCGGGATACATGCGCCATCACCGTACCATCGCCCCCCGCGTTATGTACTAACGGAAGACATGCACGTTGTACCCTCATCGTGCTGTTTGTCTAGACGGCGCCGTCACCGTATGATCTGTTTGCCGGGTCGTATCCTTCACTTACCTACACGATTGCATTGAATACAAGCACACACGCGTCTCTGTCCTATTCGTACACTTTCCAGGAGCAGGCGAGCCCGTCCACTCTTTCGCCGCTCTCGAATTCAGCCCCCTCTTTTTATGGATGCATCTACATAGTTATTCGTTAGAGTATGAATCCTCATAGTAATCTGATCAACATCTTGAATTGTCTCCTCATAAACTAATTTACACTTTTCCCAGCACAAATACCAAGCATTAATGGTTATTATCTCACGAGCATTCCGAAGACCCATAATAGACAATTCCTAATTTGACAAAAGGAGTAAGAACTCCATAGACTCAAGTGAACTTCTTTCTTTTGAGAAATCAATCATGTAAAGGTTGTCTAGACATGTTTAACAAATGCCACTTTGATAATATCTCTTCACACAAGACCAAATATTATATCGCCGACATAAGACAATTGAAGAACGAAAAGCAACTAGTTATGAAGGGATTGGACAAGCATGTCATTCTTAATGGATACTCTGTATATCATTAGTTACTGCCACTTTACCCCAATCCAAGTACCTTTCCTCTTCCATTATCATCAAAGACTATTGAATATTGCTTCATAGCGTAAGGAAGTCCACACACAAGTCACTCTCCGGTCATATGATTAGTGCAACCACTATCAATTATCCATTTTCTTCCATTGGAGGATCCATCATACACACAAACAAGTCTTGACTTCAGGTACCCATTGTGTAATGGGTCCTTGAATGCTAGTCATAAGGGTCTTAGTAACCGAAACAACATATAATCTAAAAGCATTCTAGGGACCAACAAATTTAGCGTAAACAAATCCATCCTTTGCCTTACGAAGCACATATGATGGGTTATGACGATACCGAAAACCGTCAATGTCCTTGTAGGGTGGAGAGCATGACTGGATGTACAAGAGGGGATCACACACATGGGTTTTACCCAGGTTCGGGCCCTCATGGTCGAGGTAATATCCTACTCCTATTTTGTTTTTTCATTGATGGTGGAAATGCCTCATGTGAGGGGGGGGGTACAACCTGGGGCTGGTGATAGATACCGAGGTATACACTATTGATCAGATGTCCCTCGGTGGTTCAATCTACCCTAGCCTCGCCTTATAAAGGGAAATGCGAGCTAGGGTTTATAGGTTTCCTAACCGACCTCACCTCTAAGTTGGCCAAGGGGACCTTGGCTTGCACGCCATGATGGTGATTATCCGAAAGTCAGGCTTCCTTTGAAACGAAGGGTCCCTGGCCGCTGCCAAGCCACCTGGGCCCTAAGGCCGGTAATTGACATGCTTCCTGGTCGACGGGCCACCCCCGGTACAGTACACCATGCCACCTGGGCCCTAAGCCTGATGTGTGGGTGGGTGGTTAATTAATCCGGAGCCAGGTTGTAATTGTTGGCTTTAGCTGACGTGGCCAATGCCAATGCCATTGCTATTGTATTTAATTTTATTAATTTTTCTTTTTTCCTTCTATTTGTTAGACGCATTGTTTTTATATTCATATAGATGGTTAGTTTATTATTATTGTTTTATTATCATATTATTTATTATTTTGTTAATTTTCTATTTTACTTTATTATTTTGTGTAAATATATAAACATACTGAAGTATAGTTCTCAAGATCAATAATTAGAACAACATCGATCTCATTAATCTGGCCTAGATACATAATAGTTGAAGGATGAAAACAATAAAAAAAATATAACTTCTACTACTTGATCTAGACTAAGAACATCGTCAATGTAATGACTCCGAGGAGACAAAATGCTGCCGCCGATCCAGCTGGGAGAATGAGGCCAATCATGACACCAGCTAAAAGTGCATATCGAAGCATCTTACATTTTTGGATTTGGCCGCGCATCACATCAGTCTTGAGCTGCATCTCATCTATCTGTTGTCTCAGTGGTCCAATGGAGTACTCGAGCAACTCGCTTACGTACTTCTGCACGAGATCTACCCATATCCATGTGTAGCAATGTTTTGTCCATGTTGTCTATGGATCACAATATACATACACATATTCATGTGAGAGACACTAGCTGGACGATAGAGTTGAATTTTGCAAATTAGCAGAAATGAGAGGTATTTTCTATCACATTACCTTTCCACGGTTAGAACAGATGTAGAACTCTTGCTCTGGATTCCATTCTGTGTGCGACATATGCTTATCAGTAGGGCATCGCTAGCCGCAAAGCAGCACAGGTGCCCTCGCTCGATTCCTAGCAACTTCAACTCCGGTGGCGTAGCTGCCAGATCGAATGGACGTCGCGCTACAGCGGGATGATTTGCTGGATAGGGCCGGCTGCATTGGCCATGGCGAGTTCATGCCGTAGCCAACGGGGCCAGAGAAGAGCTCAGCCAAGGTGGCAAACTTTTGACACACCCCGCCGACGTGGGCTCGCACGCGGGGCTCGTGCCGATTCGACAAGCTCCGGTGGGTCCATTGTCACCAAAGGAGCTAGCTAAGAGGGAGTAGAATTTTGTGGAGAATAGAAGTGAATGTATTTGAGAAACAATGGCTGCCAACACTTCTATATATAGGCAAAACTTAGTGTTGGCGTTCCCAAGTAGGGCACGATAGCACTAGATTATTTATCTATGGTGTGTATATAAAGTCCACCCCAGCAGTATCTTCCAATTGGTCAGCATAGTTGGGACCACATAGTAGTTATGTGTGGCAAAATATCCACGCGAGGACTACGATATATAGCTGACATGCCAATTATGCCGACACCAGCACTATTTGGAAAAAAATAGTGCTAGCATTGATGGAAAATGGCGCGCCACCAACGAAAGTTGTGGCTAGCTTTTTTCCCACCACTGTGCTATGCATGACCAGGAACAAAGAGGAAGACCATGGAGCAGCTAGGAGAAATGGACAAGAAGGCAAGGAAGTGGAACACAAGAAGCAAGAGAAGGAGTTGCCGACAAGCTACACGCACCGAACGTCCGACGACGCACCGATGTCTGACACGATGAAGACGAGCCAACCAGAAGAACTATAGCCGAGGGACTCTATATGTTGGGGAACGTAGTAATTTCAAAAAAATTCCTACGCATACGCAAGATCATGGTGATGCATAGCAACGAGAGGGGAGAGTGTGTCCACGTACCCTCATAGACCGTAAGCGGAAGCGTTATGACAACGAGGTTGATGTAGTCGTACGTCTTCACGATCCGACCGATCCAAGCACCGAACGTCCGGAGCCTCCGAGTTCAGCACACGTTCAGCTCGATGACGATCCCCGGACTCTAATCTAGCAGGGTGTCAGGGATGAGTTCCGTCAGCACGACGGCGTGGTGACGATGATGATGTTCTACCGACGCAGGGCTTCGCCTAAGCACCGCAACGATATGACCGAGGTGGAATATGGTGGAGGGGGGCACCGCACACGGCTAAGGAATGATCACGAAGATCAACTTGTGTGTTATGGGGTGCCCCCTGCCCCCATATATAAAGGAGGGAGGGGGGAGGTGCGGCCGGCCCCTAGGTGTGCACCTGGAGGAGTCCTACTCCCACCGGGAGTAGGACTCCCCCCTCTTGCCTTGTAAGAGAAGGAAAGGGGGAGGGGAAAGAGGAAAGGGGGGCGCCGCCCCCCCCTTCCTTGTCCTATTCGGACTAGAGGGGGAGGGGGCGCGCGGCCTGCCCTGGCCGGCCCTCCTCTTCTTCCTTAGGGCCCATGTAGGCCCATTATCCCCTGGTGGGGTTCCGGTAACCCCCCGGTACTCCGGAAAAATCCCGATTTCTCCCGGAACAATTCCGATATCCAAATACAGTCTTCAAATATATCAATCTTTATGTCTCGACCATTTCGAGACTCCTCGTCATGTCCGTGATCACATCCGGGACTCCGAACAACCTTCGGTGCATCAAAACATACAAACTCATAATGAAACTGTCATCGTAACTTTAAGCGTGCGGACCCTACAGGCTCGAGAACTATGTAGACATGACCTAGAACTGTTTCCGGTCAATAACCAATAGCGGAACCTGGATGCTCATATTGGCTCCTACATATTCTACGAAGATCTTTATCGGTCAAACCGCATAACAACATACGTTGTTCCCTTTGTCATCGGTATGTTACTTGCCCGAGATTCTATTGTTGGTATCTCAATACCTAGTTCAATCTCGTTACTGGAAAGTCTCTTTACTCGTTACGTAATGCATCATTCCGTAACCAACTCATTGGTCACATTGCTTGCAAGGCTTATAGTGATGTGCATTACCGAGAGGGCCCAGAGATACCTCTCCGACAATCGGAGTGACAAAACCTAATCTCGAAATACGCCAACTCAACATCTACCTTTGGAGACACCTAAAGAGCTCCTTTATAATCACCCAGTTACGTTGTGACGTTTGTAGCACACAAAGTGTTCCTCCGGTAAACGGGAGTTGCATAATCTCATAGTTGTAGGAACTTTGTATAAGTCATGAAGAAAGCAATAGCAACATACTAAACGATCAAGTGCTAGGCTAACGGAATGGGTCAAGTCAATCACATCATTCTCCTAATGATGTGATCTCTTTAATCAAATGACAACACATGTCTATGGTTAGGAAACATAACCATCTTTGATTAATGAGCTAGTCAAGTAGAGGCATACTAGTGACATTAAGTTTCTCTATGTATTCACAAATGTATTATGTTTTCGGTTAATACAATTCTAGCATGAATAATAAACATTTATCATGATATGAGGAAATAAATAATAACTTTATATTGCCTCTAGGGCATATTTCCTTCAGTCTCCCACTTGCACTAGAGTCAATAATCTAGATTACACAGTAATGATTCTAACACCCATGGAGTCTTGGTGCTGATCATATTTTGCTCGTGGAAGAGGCTTAGTCAACGGGTCTGCTACATTCAGATCCGTATGCATCTTGCAAATCTCTATGTCTCCCACCTGGACTTGGTCCCGGATGGAATTGAAGCGTCTCTTGATGTGCTTGGTCCTCTTGTGAAATCTGGATTCCTTTGCCAAGGCAATTGCACCAGTATTGTCACAAAAGATCTTCATTGGTCCCGATGCACTAGGTATGACACCTAGATCGGAAATGAACTCCTTCATCCAGACTCCTTCATTTGCTGCTTCCGAAGCAGCTATGTACTCCGCTTTGCATGTAGATCCCGCCACGACGCTTTGTTTAGAACTGCACCAACTTACAGCTTCACCGTTTAATAAAACACGTATCCGGTTTGCGATTTAGAATCGTCCGGATCATTGTCAAAGCTTGCATCGACGTAACCATTTACGACTAGCTCTTTGTCACCTCCATAAACGAGAAACATATCCTTAGTCCTTTTCAGGTATTTCAGGATGTTCTTGACCGCTGTGATCCACTCCTGGATTACTTTGGTACCTCCCTGCTAAACTTATTGCTAAGCATACATCAGGTCTGGTACACAGCATTGCATACATGATAGAGCCTATGGCTGAAGCATAGGGAACATCTTTCATTTTCTCTCTATCTTCTGCTGTGGTCGGGCATTGAGTCTGACTCAACTTCACACCTTGCAATACAAGCAAGAACCCTTTCTTTGGCTGATCCATTTTGAACTTTTTCAAAACTTTATCAAGGTATGTGCTTTGTGAAAGTCCAATTAAACGTCTTGATCTATCTCTATAGATCTTGATGCCCAATATGTAAGCAGCTTCACCGAGGTCTTTCATTGAAAAACTTTTATTCAAGTATCCCTTTATGCTATCCAGAAATTCTATATCATTTCCAGTTAACAATATGCCATCTACATATAATATCAGAAATGCTACAGAGCTCCCACTCACTTTCTTGTAAATACACGCTTCTCCAAAAGTCTGTATAAAACCATATGCTTTGATCACACTATCAAAGCGTTTATTCCAACTCCGAGATGCTTGCACCAGTCCATAAATGGATCGCTGGAGCTTGCACACTTTGTTAGCACCTTTTGGATCGACAAAACCTTCCGGTTGCATCATATACAACTCTTCTTCCAGAAATCCATTCAGGAATGCAGTTTTTACATCCATTTGCCAAATTTCATAATCATAAAATGCGGCAATTGCTAACATGATTCGGACAGACTTAAGCATCGCTACGGGTGAGAAAGTCTCATCATAGTCAACCCCTTGAACTTGTTGAAAACCTTTTGCAACAAGTCGAGCTTTGTAGACAGTTATATTACCATCAGCATCAGTCTTCTTCTTGAAGATCCATTTATTCTCAATAGCTTGCCGATCATCGGGCAAGTCAACCAAAGTCCATACTTTGTTCTCATACATGGATCCTATCTCAGATTTCATGGCTTCAAGCCATTTTGCGGAATCTGGGCTCATCATCGCTTCCTCATAGTTCGCAGGTTCGCCATGGTCAAGTAACATGACTTTCAGAACAGGATTACCGTACCACTCTGGTGCGGATCTTACTCTGGTAGACCTACGAGGTTCAGTAGAAACTTGATCTGAAGATTCATGATCAATATCATTAGCTTCGTCACTAATTGGTGTAGTTGTCACAGGAACTAGTTCTTGTGATGAACTACTTTCCAATAAGGGAGCAGGTACAGTTACCTCATCAAGTTCTACTTTCCTCCCACTCACTTCTTTTGAGAGAAACTCCTTCTCTAGAAAGGATTCGAATTTAGCAATGAAAATCTTGCCCTTAGATCTGTGATAGAAGGTGTACCCAATTGTGTAATGCCCCAGATATAATTTCCCTATTTGTACTCCAACTCTTGCCGTTTCCAGTGTCAAGTTATATTTATTTCTTGGGTTCGGGTCTTTGTCTCCGTGTGTTGTTTTCGTTTTCATGCATCTCTTACCATGTCTTCTCGTGCATTGCATTTGCATACATGTTCATCTCATGCAGTCGAGCATTTTCCCCGTTGTCCGTTTTGCATTCCGGCGCTTCGTTCTCCTCCGGTGGTCATTTCTAGTCTTCTTTCGTGTGTGGGGTTTAAACATTTCCGGATTGGACCAAGACTTGCCAAGCGGCCTTGGTTTACTACCGGTAGACCACCTGTCAAGTTTCGGGTCATCTGGACTTCGTTTGATACTCCAACAGTTAACCGAGGGACCGGAAAGACCTCGTGTGTGTTGCAGCCCAACACCCCCCAAATTTGGCCCAAAACCCACCAAACTCTGCTCCATGTCCTAGAGCGTTCGATCACGATCGTGTGGGCGAAAACCGCACCTCATTTGGACTCTCCTAACTCCACTTATGCCTATTAATACCCCCTCCATTCGGATCTCTTCTTCCCCCGCCCGAAACCCTAGATCCAACTCCTCCCGCCGCCGCCGGAAAAAAACCGCGCGCCGGACGTGTCCGCCTGGCTCCGCGG
>NC_041385.1:308654045-308660406 GCF_002162155.2 Triticum dicoccoides | reverse complement strand
GCCCGCGGGCCCGCGGGGCCCGTGCGGGGCCCTCCCGGCCCGCTCCGCCGCCCGCCTCCTCCTCCAGTCGCCGCCCCCGAGCCCGGCGACGCTCGCCCGCTCCGGCCGCCGTGGCGCCATTGCCGGCCGCCGCCCGGAGCACCTCGCCCCGCCGCCCCAAGCCCTCGCCGGCGCCCGCGCCAGGGAGAGGAGCTCCCGGCTCCGGCGACCGCCCGCCGCGCCGCTTCCTCCTCGCCGTCCGGCCCCCCTCCCCGCTCCGGCTACTTCCTCTCCGGCCGCCGCCGTCGTCTACAGGAATCCCGGCGAGATCCGCCGCCGTCTCGGGCCGCGTGCCCGAACCCTAGATCTGGATCTCGGGTTGACTTTTTACCTCTAACCCTAGATTTTTGTGCCTACTTTGACTGCTCGTATCTCCGTAACCGTAGCTCCGTTTTGGGCATATGATATATCATAATCTTCGCCTCGACATGTACATCAGTTCATTCCATTGCATCATTTGCATTTGAGGTCATCTTCATACCCAAAATGCTGTTAGAAGGAGGCTTCGTGAGTTAAATTGCAGATCCGTTAGTTCATCATGCACTTTTGTCATTTTTGCCATGTTTAATTCGTGCATGATATGCCTGTGCCCCTTTGGGATGAATTGTTAAGCATTTTGTCTTCTTTCCAGAGGTGCCACCCATGCATTTTTAGGATGTGTGTGTTGTCTTGTGCAATCTTGCGAAGAGAGGTACCTAAGATTGCTGATTTCAGAGACTTAGTGATTTTCACTAAGTCTGGGATATTTTAGTTCGTGATGCTATATGTCCAGCTTGTTTCCTAGTGATCCGTGCCTCTTTTGAGGATGATCAGTAAGGGAGTTTTGATATTTATGTTATGCTCTATCCATCCATGTCTTTGGTTACATATGTGGAGTGCTCTAGGTTGACTCAATCGAGCTCAACTTTTGCTTCGTTGTTAATCCGGGCAGATCGTCAACTTGTTTGCGATTTTGCCGATGCTACCGTTAGTGTTCCATGCATGCTATGCCTTCGTTCTTGCCATGTGTAGCTAGCACTTTGTGCCTTCTTGCTGGTTATATGCTTTCCTTGCCATGACTTGCACCGTAGTGAGTGCATCGAGCTCGTTTACATGCCTTCGTGAGTTATATTTCAGCGTGTCTCAGTTTTCACTAAGTCTGAAAACTGATTGTGTTCGAGCTATGTTCGTGAGCTCGGTAGAGTATTTTGTGAACCCTTTTGGCCCCAGGTCACTTTGGGTGTTGTTTTAAGCTTGTTGAGTAGCTCCATGCCATGTTCTTACTTGTCATGTTCAGGTTTTCTATCATGTTGTTTTTCTGCTCCGAAGAGAGCATCGTGATCTGAAATTTCAGACTAGTGTTAATTTCACTAAGTCTGAAATCTGTTTTGCATTTGCGTTTTAGCCATGCTTGTTTGAACCTCTTAATGGATGAATTTGCCTATGTCTCAGTGCTAGTGTTTTGTCAACCATCTTGTGTACATCACTGCCATGTATTTTGTTTTCATGTTTGGTGGCTGTAGCATGTTCATTTCGTTGCATTTAGATGCCTACTTGCTGTAAATCGCATACCGGTGTCATATCTTAAAACGCTCGCCATTTCCAAACCGTAGCTCCGATTCCAATGATCTTTATATCGTTTTCAAGCGATTTCATCCCCTCTATCTAGTGACACACTTGGTTTTCCAAGTTGATGCCAGGTTCATGCATTTTCTGTCATATCTTGCATTTTGCATCCCGCATCGCATCCCGCATAGCATATCGTCATTTCATCATATTGCTTGGTCTTGCCGTGGTTGATTGTATCCTTGTTGCTTGTTTGTCTTGTTGGGTAGAGCCGGGAGACGAGTTCGCTACCGAGGAGCCCGTTGAGTTTGCTTGCGAGGATCCAGTCAACTCTGACAACTGTGCAGGCAAGATGATCATACCCTCGAAATCACTACTATCTTTGCTATGCTAGTTTGCTCGCTCTTTTGCTTTGCCACTGCTACGATGCCTACCTTTTGCTTGTCAGCCTCCCAATTGCCATGTTGATCCCCTAACCCACCATTGTCCTAGCAAACCGTTGATTGGCTATGTTACCGCTTTGCTCAGCCCTTCTTATAGCGTTGTTAGTTGCAGGTGGAAGATTGGAGCCGTTCCTTGTTGGAACTTTTATTTACTTGTTGGGATATCACCATATATCTTACTTAATTAATGCATCTATATACTTGGTAAAGGGTGGAAGGCTCGGCCTTATGCCTAGTGTTTTGTTCCACTCTTGCCGCCCTAGTTTCCGTCATATCGGTGTTATGTTCCCGGATTTTGTGTTCCTTACACGGTTGGGCTATTATGGGAACCCCTTGACAGTTCGTCTTAAGTAAAGCTCTTCCAGCAATGCCCAACATTGGTTTTACCATTTGCCACCTAGCCTTTTCTTTCCCTTGGGTTCTGCAGACTCAAGGGTCATCATTATTTTACCCCCCGGGCCAGTGCTCCTCTGAGTGTTGGTCCACCTGTCAGCTACCGGTGGCTACCAGGGGCAACTCTGGGCTGGCCTACCCGTACCTAGGACAATCTGAGTGTGCCCTGAGAAAGAGATATGTGCAGCTCCTATCGGGATTTGTCGGCACATTCGGGCGGTGTTGCTGGTTTAGTTTTACCCTGTCGAAATGTCTTGTTGTACCGGGATACCGAGTCTGATCGGAATGCCTCGGGTGGAGGTCTATTCCTTCGTTGACCGTGAGAGCTTGTCATGGGCTAAGTTGGGACTCCCCTGCAGGGATTGAACTTTCGAAAGCCGTGCCCGCGGTTATGGGCAGATGGGAATTTGTTAACGTCTGGTTGTAGAAAACCCGAAGTTGACCTTATTTAAAATACATCAACCGCGTGTGTAACCGTGATGGTCTCTTCTCGGCGGAGTCCGGGAAGTGAACACGGTGTTGGAGTTATGCTTGACGTAGGTTGCTATAGGATCACTTCATGATCATATTTGTATCGACCGTGCTTTGCCTTCTCTTCTCGCTCTCTTTTGCGTATAAGTTAGCCACCACATATGCTAGTCGCTTGCTGCAGCTCCATATATATTTGCCTTATCCATTCCTATGAGCTCAAATAGTTTTGATCGCGTGGGTGCGAGATTGCTGAGTCCCTGTGGCTCACAGATACTACAACTCCAGATGCAGGTCCAGGTGATTCCGCTCCAGGTGACGAGTACGAGCTCAAGTGGGAGTTCGACGAGGACTCTCAGCGTTATTATGTTTCCTTTCCCGATGATCAGTAGTGGTGCCTAGTTGGGGATCGATTCAGGACCTTGTCGCATGTTGGGTTCTTTTCTATTTTGGCGCCGTAGTCGGGCCATGAGTGTTTGTTTGATGGATGTTATTTATGTACTCTGATGTGACGTGGCGAGTGTAAGCCAACTATGTTATCTCCCCCTTTTATTATATATTACATGGGATGTTGTAATGATTGCCTGACTTGCGACATTGCTTTCAATGCGGTTATGCCTCTAAGTCGTGCCTCGACACGTGGGAGCTATAGCCGCATCGAGGGCGTTACAAGTTGGTAATCAGAGCCATCCCCGACCTTAGGAGCCCCCATTGCTTGATCATTTTTAGCAGCCGATTTGTGTCTAGAAAAATGTTTTGAGTCCTTAGGAATTATATATCGGAGAGCTTAGGAATTCTTTTACTTCCCAGTCTCCTCATCGCTCTGGTAAGGCATCCTGACGTAGAGTTTTGACTCTTCTCTTCTCAAATTTCACTAAAATTTTTTTTAGGATCACGCGAGTATCTTGGTTTTGTTCCGATGGTTTTGTGACGAGAACATTGTTCTTGGTGCCTCCTGTCTTTAGGGGTTGTGGCAGTGTCCCGGGGAGTTGAGCTCCGAGGTGTTGTCGTCACAATTTCATCGTTGCAATTCTGGTATACTTGAGATATGTTCGCCGACATCGAAAATCTCTTTTATGCAGTTCGTTAGTGAGATAACCTCGACGCCACCCAGTACTGGGGCGGGAGTTCGGGAGTATCGCCATAACTTGTATAACGGATGCTTTTCGAAGGTTGAGGTAGATGGTTTCCGAAGTTTTCCTGGTTATGTGTTGAAGGATGGATACAGCTGGATGTAGGATTTGCTAGTTTGGGTGAGATATTGTGCTTCCCCTGTATCCCCAACACCTGATTGCATAACCAGAAAGGTTCAGGAATTTCATAGGTGGGAATTCTAGTAGCTCTAGTTCTTCTTCCACGGATATTGGTTGAGATTGGGTTTTCTTACCGATTATTCGTTCTTGATCCGTACCTTGTTGAATTGTTTCTCTACCTTAATTCTTCGTGGCTTCTCAATTTATGGATATGTGACCACTTCAAGAGAAATGCATTCGTTCATTCTGTTCGGATGTGAAGACTATATGTTGCAATTTTCATTCCGTTGGATTCAGCTTCTATATTGTTGTCTATCAGTGTGCTAATGGTGGTCAACCTGTTCAGGATGGCTCCTCTAACGCGCACGACTCCGAATCCTGATCCGCCTCCACCTCCGCCTCCTCCGGAAGCATGGCAAGCTGTGATGGCCGCTACTAATGCAAACACACAGTTGATCATGCAAATTCTCCAAGAGCGCAATCAAGGCAGTCAAGGGAATCAAGGCCATAATCAGCACCACTTTGCTACACTGAACCAGTTCCTTGCTAATGGCCCAAAGACGTTCAGCGGTTGTGTTGAGGCTACCGATGCTGACGATTGGCTAGTGGATCTGGGCAAGCATTTTGAATGCAGCAACGTCAGGCCTGAAGATTTCGTCAAGTTCGCTTCTTTCCAGCTCAAAGATCAGGCTGCAAAGTGGTTCCAGCAGTACAAGGATTCCAGAGGTGGACGTGTTATCACTTGGAATGATTTTCGTCAAGATTTCCGCGCTCATCACATCCCTCAAAGTGTGGTTGAGAGTAAGCGTCAGGAATTCCGCAATCTGAAGCAAGGCTCTTTGTCTGTCTATGACTACAACAAGTTGTTCCAAAAGCTCGCCCGTTTTGCCAAGCAGGATGTTCCTGATGAGAAGAGCATGATCTATCAGTTCAGGGGTGGTCTTCGTGAGGAAATTCAGCTCGCTCTTGTCCTCTTTGAGCCAGAGATGTTACTCCGTCTTCCTCTACTCAAGTGGTCAAGCAGCAGAAGTATTGGCTTCCTCCTCCTCCGTTCCGTCAGGCGTATCAGCAGAAGAGCAAAGGTGGCAGTGGTTTCTCCCACCCACCCAACCCAGGCTTTCAGAACAAGTCTTCGTCTCAAGCGCCAAGATCGAGTGCTCCGTATCACCGTCCGCTTTCAGAGGTCACGTGCAACAAGTGCCAACAGAAGGGTCACTATGCCAACAAGTGTACCAACCAGAGGCGTCTTCCTCCTCCTCCTCCTGTCAGATCGGCAAGTACAGCTGTGGTCAAGCATAACCCCAAGTCCGCCAAGGTCAACTTGATGAATGCAGCTCAGGCAGAGGACTCGTCAGATGTGATCATGGGTAACCTTCCTGTTAATGATATTCCTGCAAAAGTTCTTTTTGACACTGGTGCATCGCATTGCTTCATCTCGAGACCGTTTACAAATAGGCATGAATTGGTCTCACAAGTTTTACCTAGTCCTTTAGAAGTTGTCTCTCCCGGTAAGCGCATGCAGGCTAACTCCATCGTTCCGGATGTTTCTATCACTCTGGGTGACTACAAGTTCTTGGCTTCTCCTACGGTTCTTAGCAACTCGGATATCGATCTTATTCTCGGGATGGACTGGCTCTCTAAGCATAAAGCTCAGCTTGATTGTGCAGCCAGGCAGATTCAACTGACTCATTCGTCTGAGGATGTCATTGTCTTTGCCGCTCGGGATAATACCATCCGGTTGTTTTCTCTCAATGAGAAGGGTAAATTGGATGCTATTTCGCAGATTCCGGTTGTTTGTGAGTATCAAGACGTCTTTCCAGAAGAGCTCCCAGGAATGCCTCCGCACCGGCCAGTTGAATTCGTTATTGAACTTGAGCCTGGCACGGAACCTGTGTGCAAACGTCCTTACAAGCTCGGACCTGAAGAGTTGAAGGAGCTGAAGAAACAACTCGATGAGCAAGAAAGATTGGGTCTCATTCGGCCTAGTACTTCTCCGTGGGGTTGTGGTGTTCTTTTTGTGAAGAAGAAGGATGGATCGAGTCGACTTTGTGTTGATTACCGTCCAGTAAACAAGAAGACCATCAAGAACAAATACCCACTTCCCAACATCAATGAGCTGTTCGAACAACTCAAGGGTGCTCAAGTATTCTCCAAGCTTGATCTCCGTATGGGTTATCATCAGATTCGTATTCGTGAGCAAGATATTCCCAAGACGGCGTT
>NC_041385.1:308643330-308653545 GCF_002162155.2 Triticum dicoccoides | reverse complement strand
CCTACACCAATGAATTCGTTTTGGTCTATCTCGACGACATTCTGGTTTTCTCCAAGAACAAGGAAGATCATGCTAAGCACTTGCGTTTGGTTCTTGACAAGCTCAGAGAACATCAGTTCTACGCCAAGTTCTCCAAGTGTGAATTTTGGCTCGATGAGGTTCTTTATCTTGGTCATATCATCTCTGCCAAGGGCATTTCCGTGAATCCTGAGAAGGTGTCTGCAATTGTGAATTGGGAACCTCCTCAGAACGTGAAGCAACTCCGTAGTTTCCTCGGTCTCGCAAGCTATTGCAGAAGATTCGTTGAAAACTTTTCTAAGATCGCCAAGCCTCTCTCAAATCTTCTTCAGAAGCACGTCAAGTACGTTTGGTCTCCGGAGTGTGATATGGCTTTCAACACTTTGAAAGAGAAATTGATCACTGCTCCAGTTCTGACTCTGCCTGATGAAACCAAGCCGTACGAGGTCTTTTGTGATGCCTCTCTCCAAGGTCTCGGTGCTGTACTGATGCAAGAGAAGAAAGTTGTCGCTTACACCTCTCGCCAGTTGAAACCTAATGAGAAGAACTACCCCACTCATGATCTCGAGTTGGCGGCAGTTGTGCATGCTTTGTTGACTTGGAGACATCTTCTATTGGGAAGGAAAGTGGATATTTTCACTGATCACAAGAGTCTCAAGTACATCTTCACTCAGCCTAATCTCAACCTCAGGCAGACTCGATGGGTAGAAATGATTCAAGAGTACAATCCGAGTATCGAGTATACTCCAGGCAAGGCTAATATGATTGCTGACACTTTGAGCAGAAAAGCATATTGCAACAGTCTGATTCTCAAGCCTTATCAACCCGAGCTTTGTGAAGCTTTCTGCAAACTTAATCTGCAAGTTGTTCCTCAAGGTTTCCTCGCCAACCTTCAAGTCTCTCCTACCTTAGAAGACCAGATTCGCCAAGCCCAACTTCTTGATGCTATGGTGAAAAAGGTGAAGATTGGTATTGCAAAGAGTCAGTCCAAGTACAAGTGCTACCGACTTGATGACAAGGACACTCTCTTCTTCGAGGATCGAATTGTTGTGCCCAAAGGTGAACTTCGTAAGATGATCATGAACGAGGCTCACAACTCTCTCCTCTCCATCCACCCTGGTAGTACGAAGATGTATCAGGATCTCAAGCAAGCTTATTGGTGGACTCGAATGAAGCGCGAGATCGCTCAATTCGTGAATGAATGTGATGTCTGCAAAAGAGTGAAGGCAGAACACCAAAGGCCAGCAGGTCTCCTCCAACCTCTTGCCATTCCAGAATGGAAGTTCGACCACATTGAAATGGACTTCGTGACTGGGTTTCCAAAGTCCAAGCGTGGCAATGATGCTATATTTGTTGTCATCGACAAGCTCACCAAAGTGGCTCACTTTCTGCCTATCAAAGAGTCGATCACTGCAGCTCAATTGGCGGAACTCTATACCTCTCGCATTGTCTCTCTGCACGGTATTCCTCAAGTGATATCTTCAGACCGTGGCAGCATTTTTACCTCCAAGTTTTGGGATTCTTTTCAGAAAGCCATGGGCACCAACATCCGCTTCAGCACAGCTTTCCATCCTCAAACAAGCGGTCAAGTCGAGCGTGTCAACCAAATTATTGAAGATATGCTCAGGGCTTGTGTGATCTCCTTCGGCATGAAGTGGGAGGATTGTCTTCCTTATGCTGAATTCTCTTACAACAACAGCTTTCAAGCAAGTTCGGGCAAGGCCCCCTTTGAAATTCTATATGGCAGGAAGTGCCGTACCCCTCTCAACTGGTCTGAAACCGGTGAACGTCAGCTGCTGGGTAATGACTTAATCACAGAAGCAGAAGAAATGTGCAAAGTCATTCGTGATAACCTCAAAGCAGCTCAATCCCGCCAGAAGTGCTACTATGATAGTAAGCACCGTGATCTGGTTTTCGAGATCGGAGATCATGTTTACCTCCGTGTCTCTCCCATGAAAGGTACTCGTCGCTTCGGTATCAAAGGGAAGCTTGCCCCTAGATACGTGGGACCTTTCAAGATTGTCAGCAAGAGAGGCGACCTCGCCTATCAACTCGAGCTTCCTTCAAACTTTGCAAATGTTCATGATGTGTTCCATGTCTCTCAGCTTCGAAAGTGCTTCAAGACTCCTGACCGCACCGTCAACTTCGAGGACATTGAGCTCCAAGAAGATCTCTCTTATCGTGAGCACCCAGTTGCTATTCTTGAAGAGACTGAACGCAAGACTCGCAACAAGTCAATCAAATTTCTCAAAGTTAAGTGGTCTCACCATTCCGACCATGAAGCCACCTGGGAACGCGAGGATCACCTCCGTTCTGAGTACCCGGAGTTCTATCAGTCCTAGATCTCGGGACGAGATCTTTTCGTAGTGGTGGAGTGTTGTAACGCCCCAGATATAATTTCCCTATTTGTACTCCAACTCTTGCCGTTTCCGGTGTCAAGTTATATTTATTTCTTGGGTTTGGGTCTTTGTCTCCGTGTGTTGTTTTCATTTTCATGCATCTCTTACCATGTCTTCTCGTGCATTGCATTTGCATACATGTTCATCTCATGCATTCGAGCATTTTCCCCGTTGTCCGTTTTGCATTCCGACGCTTCGTTCTCCTCCGGTGGTCATTTCTAGTCTTCTTTCGTGTGTGGGGTTTAAACATTTCCGGATTGGACCAAGACTTGCCAAGCGGCCTTGGTTTACTACCGGTAGACCGCCTGTCAAGTTTCGGGTCATCTGGACTTCGTTTGATACTCCAACGGTTAACCGAGGGACCGGAAAGGCCTCGTGTGTGTTGCAGCCCAACACCCCCCAAATTTGGCCCAAAACCCACCAAACTCTGCTCCATGTCCTAGAGCGTTCGATCACGATCGTGTGGGCGAAAACCGCACCTCATTTAGACTCTCCTAGCTCCACTTATGCCTATTAATACCCCCTCCATTCGGATCTCTTCTTCCCCCGTCCGAAACCCTAGATCCAACTCCTCCCGCCGCCGCCGGACAAAAACCGCGCGCCGGACGTGTCCGCCTGGCTCCGCGGGACGAATCCGCCGCCGCCACGTGTCCCGGGGCCGGTCCCCAGTTCGCCGCCGCCCGCGGGCCCGCGGGGCCCGTGCGGGGCCCTCCCGGCCCGCTCCGCCGCCCGCCTCCTCCTCCAGTCGCCGCCCCCGAGCCCGGCGACGCTCGCCCGCTCCGGCCGCCGTGGCGCCATTGCCGGCCGCCGCCCGGAGCACCTCGCCCCGCCGCCCCAAGCCCTCGCCGGCGCCCGCGCCAGGGAGAGGAGCTCCCGGCTCCGGCGACCGCCCGCCGCGCCGCTTCCTCCTCGCCGTCCGGCCCCCCTCCCCGCTCCGGCTACTTCCTCTCCGGCCGCCGCCGTCGTCTACAGGAATCCCGGCGAGATCCGCCGCCGTCTCGGGCCGCGTGCCCGAACCCTAGATCTGGATCTCGGGTTGACTTTTTACCTCTAACCCTAGATTTTTGTGCCTACTTTGACTACGCGTATCTCCGTAACTGTAGCTCCGTTTTGGGCATATGGTATATCAAAATCTTCGTCTCGACATGTACATCATTTCATTCCATTGCATCATTTGCATTTGAGGTCATCATCATACCCAAAATGCTGTTAGAAGGAGGCTTCGTGAGTTAAATTGCAGATCCGTTAGTTCATCATGCACTTTTGTCATTTTTGCCATGTTTAATTCGTGCATGATATGCCTGTGCCCCTTTGGGATGAATTGTTAAGCATTTTGTCTTCTTTCCAGAGGTGCCACCCATGCATTTTTAGGATGTGTGTGTTGTCTTGTGCAATCTTGCGAAGAGAGGTACCTGAGATTGCTGATTTCAGAGACTTAGTGATTTTCACTAAGTCTGGGATATTTTAGTTCGTGATGCTATATGTCCAGCTTGTTTCCTAGTGATCCGTGCCTCTTTTGAGGATGATCAGTAAGGGAGTTTTGATACTTATGTTATGCTCTATCCATCCATGTCTTTGGTTACATATGTGGAGTGCTCTAGGTTGACTCAATCGAGCTCAACTTTTGCTTCGTTGTTAATCCGGGCAGATCGTCAACTTGTTTGCGATTTTGCTGATGCTACCGTTAGTGTTCCATGCATGCTATGCCTTCGTTCTTGCCATGTGTAGCTAGCACTTTGTGCCTTCTTGCTGGTTATATGCTTTCCTTGCCATGACTTGCACCGTAGTGAGTGCATCGAGCTCGTTTACATGCCTTCGTGAGTTATATTTCAGCGTGTCTCAGTTTTCACTAAGTCTGGAAACTGATTGTGTTCGAGCTATGTTCGTGAGCTCGGTAGAGTATTTTGTGAACCCTTTTGGCCCCAGGTCACTTTGGGTGTTTTTTTAAGCTTGTTGAGTAGCTCCATGCCATGTTCTTACTTGTCATGTTCAGGTTTTCTATCATGTTGTTTTGCTGCTCCGAAGAGAGCATCGTGATCTGAAATTTCAGACTAGTGTTAATTTCACTAAGTCTGAAATCTGTTTTGCATTTGCGTTTTAGCCATGCTTGTTTGAACCTTTTAATGGATGAATTTGCCTATGGCTCAGTGCTAGTGTTTTGTCAACCATCTTGTGTACATCACTGCCATGTATTTTGTTTTCATGTTTGGTGGCTGTAGCATGTTCATTTCGTTGCATTTAGATGCCTACTTGCTGTAAATCGCATACCGGTGTCATATCTTAAAACGCTCGCCATTTCCAAACCGTAGCTCCGATTCCAATGATCTTTATATCGTTTTCAAGCGATTTCATCCCCTCTATCCAGGGACACACTTGGTTTTCCAAGTTGATGCCAGGTTCATGCATTTTCTGTCATATCTTGCATTTTGCATCCCGCATCGCATCCCGCATAGCATATCGTCATTTCATCATATTGCTTGGTCTTGCCGTGGTTGATTGTATCCTTGTTGCTTGTTTGTCTTGTTGGGTAGAGCCGGGAGACGAGTTCGCTACCGAGGAGCCCGTTGAGTTTGCTTGCGAGGATCCAGTCAACTCTGACAACTGTGCAGGCAAGATGATCATACCCTCGAAATCACTACTATCTTTGCTATGCTAGTTTGCTCGCTCTTTTGCTTTGCCACTGCTACGATGCCTACCTTTTGCTTGTCAGCCTCCCAATTGCCATGTTGATCCCCTAACCCACCATTGTCCTAGCAAACCGTTGATTGGCTATGTTACCGCTTTGCTCAGCCCTTCTTATAGCGTTGTTAGTTGCAGGTGGAAGATTGGAGCCGTTCCTTGTTGGAACTTTTATTTACTTGTTGGGATATCACCATATATCTTACTTAATTAATGCATCTATATACTTGGTAAAGGGTGGAAGGCTCGGCCTTATGCCTGGTGTTTTGTTCCACTCTTGCCGCCCTAGTTTCCGTCATATCGGTGTTATGTTCCCGGATTTTGTGTTCCTTACACGGTTGAGCCGTTCCGGGATACCGAGTCTGATCGGAATGTCTCGGGTGGAGGTCTATTCCTTCGTTGACCGTGAGAGCTTGTCATGGGCTAAGTTGGGACTCCCCTGCAGGGATTGAACTTTTGAAAGCCGTGCCCGCGGTTATGGGCAGATGGGAATTTGTTAACGTCCGGTTGTAGAAAACCCGAAGTTGACCTTATTTAAAATACATCAACCGCGTGTGTAACCGTGATGGTCTCTTCTCGGCGGAGTCCGGGAAGTGAACACGGTGTTGGAGTTATGCTTGACGTAGGTTGCTATAGGATCACTTCATGATCATATTTGTATCGACCGTGCTTTGCCTTCTCTTCTCGCTCTCTTTTGCGTATAAGTTAGCCACCACATATGCTAGTCGCTTGCTGCAGCTCCACATATATTTGCCTTATCCATTCCTATGAGCTCAAATAGTTTTGATCGCGTGGGTGCGAGATTGCTGAGTCCCTGTGGCTCACAGATACTACAACTCCAGATGCAGGTCCAGGTGATTCCGCTCCAGGTGACGAGTATGAGCTCAAGTGGGAGTTCGACGAGGACTCTCAGCATTATTATGTTTCCTTTTCCGATGATCAGTAGTGGTGCCTAGTTGGGGATCGATTCAGGACCTTGTCGCATGTTGGGTTCTTTTCTATTTTGGCGCCGTAGTCGGGCCATGAGTGTTTGTTTGATGGATGTTATTTATGTACTCTGATGTGACGTGGCGAGTGTAAGCCAACTATGTTATCTCCCCCTTTTATTATATATTACATGGGATGTTGTAATGATTGCCTGACTTGCGACATTGCTTTCAATGCGGTTATGCCTCTAAGTCGTGCCTCGACACGTGGGAGCTATAGCCGCATCGAGGGCGTTACAAATTGTCTCTTTTGGGTATCCTATGAAGACACATTTCTCCGATTTGGGTTCGAGCTTATCTGGTTGAAGTTTCTTCACATAAGCATCGCAACCCCAAACTTTAAGAAACAACAACTTTGGTTTCTTGCCAAACCACAGTTCATAAGGCGTTGTCTCAATGGATTTTGATGGTGCCCTATTTAACGTGAATGTGGCCGTCTCTAAAGCATAACCCCAAAATGATAGCGGTAAATCAGTAAGAGGACATCATAGATCGTACCATATCCAGTAAAGTACGATTACGACGTTCGGACACACCATTTCGTTGTGGTGTTCCGGGTGGCGTGAGTTGCGAAACTATTCCGCATTGTTTCAAATGTAAACCAAACTCGTAACTCAAATATTCTCCTCCACGATCAGATCGTAGAAATTTTATTTTCTTGTTACGATGATTTTCTACTTCACTCTGAAATTCTTTGAACTTTTCAAATGTTTCAGACTTGTGTTTCATCAAGTAGATATACCCATATCTGCTCAAATCATATGTGAAGGTGAGAAAATAACGATACCTGCCACGAGCTTCGACATTCATTGGACCACATACATCGGTATGTATGATTTCTAACAAATCAGTTGCTCGCTCCATAGTTCCGGAGAACGGCGTTTTAGTCATCTTGCCCATGAGGCACGGTTCGCAAGTACCAAGTGATTCATAATCAAGTGATTCCAAAAGTCCATCAGTATGGAGTTTCTTCATGCGCTTTACACCGATATGACCTAAATGGCAGTGCCACAAATAAGTTGCACTATCATTATTAACTCTGCATCTTTTGGCTTCAACATTATGAATATGTGTATCACTACTATCGAGATTTAATAAAAATTGACCACTCTGTAAGTGTGCATGACCATAAAAGATATTACTCATATAAATAGAACAACCATTATTCTCTGATTTAAATGAATAACCGTCTCGCATCAAACAAGATCCAGATATAATGTTCATGCTCAACGTTGGCACAAAATAACAATTATTTAGGTCTAAAACTAATCCCGATGGTAGATGTAGAGGTAGCGTGCCGACTGCGATCACATCGACTTTTGGAACCATTTCCCATGCGCATCGTCACCTCGTCCTTAGCCAGTCTTCGCCTATTCCGTAGTCCCTGTTTCGAGTTGCAAATATTAGCAACAGAACCAGTATCAAATACCCAGGTGCTACTGCAAGTATTAGTAAGGTACATATTAATAACATGTATATCACATATACCTTTGTTCACTTTGCCATCCTTCTTATCCGCCAAATACTTGGGGCAGTTCCGCTTCCAGTGTCCAGTCTGCTTGCAGTAGAAGCACTCAGTCTCAGGCTTAGATCCAGACTTGGGTTTCTTCTCTTGAGCAGCAACTTGTTTGCTGTTCTTCTTGAAGTTCCCCTTCTTCTTCCCTTTGCCCTTTTTCTTGAAACTAGTGGTCTTATTGACCATCAACACTTGATGCTCCTTCTTGATTTCTACCTCCGCAGCCTTTAGCATTGCGAAGAGCTCGGGTATAGTCTTGTCCATCCCTTGCATATTATAGTTCATCACGAAGCTCTTGTAGCTTGGTGGCAGTGATTGAAGAATTCTGTCAATGACACTATCATCAGGAAGATTAACTCCCAGTTGAATCAAGTGATTATTATACCCAGACATTTTGAGTATGTGTTCACTGACAGAACTATTCTCCTCCATCTTACAGCTATAGAACTTATTGGAGACTTCATATCTCTCAATCCGGGCATTTGCTTGAAATATTAATTTCAACTCCTGGAACATCTCATATGCTCCATGACGTTCAAAATGTCGTTGAAGACCCGGTTCCAAACCGTAAAGCACGGCACACTGAACTATCGAGTAGTCATCGGCTTTGCTTTGCCAGAAGTTCTTAACGTCGTCAGTTGCATCTGCAGCAGGCCTGGCACCCAACGGTGCTTCCAGGACGTAATTCTTCTGTGCAGCAATGGGGATAATCCTCAGGTTACGGACCCAGTCCGTGTAATTGCTACCATCATCTTTCAACTTAGCTTGCTCAAGGAACACATTAAAATTCAACAGAACAACAGCACGAGCCATCTATCTACAACAAACATAGACAAGCAAAATACTATCAGGTACTAAGTTCATGATAAATTTTATTTCGATTAATCATATTACTTAAGAACTCCCACTTAGACAGACATCTCTCTAGTCATCTAAGCGATCACGTGATCCAAATCAACTAAACCATGTCCGATCATCACGTGAGATGGAGTAGTTTTCAATGGTGAACATCACTATGTTGATCATATCTACTATATGATTCACGCTCGACCTTTCTGTCTCTGTGTTCCGAGGCCATATCTGTATATGCTAGGCTCGTCAAGTTTAACCTGAGTATTTCGCGTGTGCAACTATTTTGCACCCGTTGTATTTGAACGTAGAGCCTATCACACCCGATCATCACGTGGTGTCTCGGCACGAAGAACTTTCACAA
Organism: Triticum dicoccoides; assembly: GCF_002162155.2. NCBI lineage: Eukaryota > Viridiplantae > Streptophyta > Magnoliopsida > Poales > Poaceae > Triticum > Triticum dicoccoides. The sequence goes on along the minus strand of NC_041385.1, from coordinate 308,644,734 downwards.
TGGTGCATACTCAGGGAGAACACTTCTTGAAAATTTAGTGAGAGATCATCTTAAAATGCTACCGTCAATCAAAGCAAGATAAGATGCATAAAGGATAAACATCACATGCAATCAATATAAGTGATATGATATGGCCATCATCATCTTGTGCTTGTGATCTCCATCTCCGAAGCACCATCGTGATCACCATCGTCACCAGCGCGGCACCTTGATCTCCATCGTAGCATCGTTGTCGTTACGCCATCTATTGCTTCTACGACTATCGCTACCGCTTAGTGATAAAGTAAAGCAATTACAGGGAGTTTGCATTTCATACAATAAAGCGACAACCATATGGCTCCTGCCAGTTGCCGATAACTTCGGTTACAAAACATGATCATCTCATACAATAAAATATAGCATCACGTCTTGACCATATCACATCACATCATGCCCTGCAAAAACAAGTTAGACGTCCTCTACTTTGTTGTTTGCAAATTTTACGTGGCTGCTACGGGCTGAGCAAGAACCGTTCTTACCTACACATCAAAACCACAACGATAGCTCGTCAAGTTTAGTGTTGTTTTAACCTTCGCAAGGACCGGGTGTAGCCACACTCGGTTCAACTAAAGTTGGAGAAACAGACACCCGCTAGTCAACTTTGTGCGAAGCACGGTGGTAAAACCAGTCTCGCGTAAGCGTACGCGTAATATCGGTCCGGGCCGCTTCATCCAACAATACCGCTGAACCAAAGTATGACATGCTGGTAAGCAGTATGACTTGTATCACCCACAACTCACTTGTGTTCTACTCGTGCATATAACATCAACGCATAAAACCTAGGCTCGGATGCTACTGTTGGGGAACGTAGTAATTTCAAAAAATTTCCTACGCACACGCAAGATCATGGTGATGCATAGCAATGAGAGGGGAGAGTGTGTCCACGTACCCTCGTAGACCATAAGCGGAAGCGTTATGACAACGCGGTTGATCTAGTCGTACGTCTTCACGATCCGACCGATCCAAGCACCGAACGTACGGAGCCTCCGAGTTCAGCACACGTTCAGCTCGATGACGATCCCCGGACTCCGATCCAGCAGGGTGTTGGGGATGAGTTCCGTCAGCACGACAACATGGTGACGATGATGATGTTCTACCGATGCAGGGCTTCGCCTAAGCACCGCAACGATATGACCGAGGTGGAATATGGTGGAGGGGGCCACCGCACACGGCTAAGGAACGATCACGAAGATCAACTTGTGTGTTATGGGGTGACCCCCTACCCCCGTATATAAAGGAGGGAGGGGGGAGGTGCGGTCGGCCCCTAGGGGTGCGCCTGGAGGAGTCCTACTCCCACCGGGAGTAGGACTCCCCCCTCTTGCCTTGTAGGAGAAGGAAAGGGGGGAGGGGAAAGAGGAAAGGGGG
>NC_041385.1:308593724-308643039 GCF_002162155.2 Triticum dicoccoides | reverse complement strand
TGTCACGCCCAATATGCGACCCTATCCAAAAGGAACTCGAAGGTCCCACCAAGGATAGACCCGCATATTGAAACGCTTTTGCAAGGTGGATATCATTACATCAACATTACATAATAGATGGGGATACATACATAAGGCATACAATGCCACACGAATACAACAATATAACATACACCATAGCATCATCCGACTACGGAAGAATCACAAACAGAAACTCAAACGACATCCACCCTGCTAGCCCAGGCTGCCGACCTGGAACCTATCCCCTGATCGAAGAAGCAGAAGAAGAACTCAACGCAAGCAAGCATCGCTCTCGCGTCATGATCAACGCATAAGCTGTACCTGCAACTGTTGTTGTAGTAATCTGTGAGCCACGAGGACTCAGCAATCCCATTACCATGGGTATCAAGACTAGCAAAGCTTAAAGGGAAAGGAAGGGGTAAAGTGGTGAGGCTGCAGCAGCGACTAAGCATGATATGGTGGCTAACATACGCCAATAAAGAGCGAGAAGAGATCAAGCGGAACGGTCGTGAAGCTAGCAATGATCAAGAAGTGATCCTGAACTCCTACTTACGTCAAACATAACCCAGAAACCGTGTTCACTTCCCGGACTCCGCCGAGAAGAGACCATCACGGCTACACACGCGGTTGATGCGTTTTAATTCAGATCTGGTGTCAAGTTATCTACAACCGGACATTAACAAATTCCCATCTGCCTATAACCGCAGGCACGGCTTTCGAAAGATTATACCCTGCAAGGGTGTCCCAACTTAGCCCATGACAAGCTCTCGCGATCAACGAAGGAATAGACCTTCTCCCAGGAAGACCCGATCAGACTCGGAATCCCGGTTTACAAGACATTTCGACAATGGTAAAACAAGACCAGCAAAGCCGCCCGATGCGCCGACAATCCCGATAGGAGCTGCACATATCTCGTTCTCAGGGCAACACCGGATGAACACTACGTACAACTAAAACCAACCCTCGAGTTTCCTCGAGGTGGCGCTGCAAGTGGCTCTGGTTCGGACCAACACTTAGACAAGCACTGGCCCGGGGGGGCTGTAATAAAGATGACCCTTGGGTTAATTACTCCCAAGGGAAATATAGGTGGTGGTAAGGCAAATGGTAAAAGTCAATGTTGGGCCTTGCTGGAGGAGTTTTATTCAAAGCGAACTATCAAGGGGGTCCCATAAATCACCCGACCGCGTAAGGAACGCAAAATCCGGGAACATAACACCGGTATGACGGAAACTAGGGCGGCAAGAGTGGAACAAAACACCAGGCATAAGGCCGAGCCTTCCACCCTTTACCAAGTATATAGACGCATTAATAATATAATAGGTATTGTGATATCCCAACCAAAATCCTGTCCACCATGAAGAAATCTTCAACTTCACCTGCAACTAGCCACGCTATAAGAGGGGCTGAGCAACGCGGTAACATAGCCAAACAACGGTTTGCATAGGAAAGGTGTCAAAGGTTAGAGGTTCATGGCAATATGGGATGGCTCGACAAACAGATGATAGGTAGCGCAGCAAAGCGATAGAACGAAGCAACTAGCATAGCAATGATAGTAGTGAGATCCAGGGTAGCGGTCATCTTGCCTGAAATCCCGCAAGGAAGAAGAATGAGTCCATGAAGAAGACGAACGGAAGTAGTCGAACGAATCCTCACAATCGCAACATTACCGGAACTAAGAAGCAACACCGGAAAGAAACAAACAACATGGTAAATGCACGAGCATAATCATGGCATGATGCACAAACAAGTATGATGCATGTCTGGTATAAATGAGCATGGCATGGCAAAGTGCAACAAACAATACTACAAGTTAAGTGGAGCTCAATATGCAACGAGTTGCATATTGACAAAACACCACAAGCAATTATTTAGTTCGCTCTCGTTTAGGTACACAACCATGTTAAATGTTGTTAAACATGGCAAGAGGTGAGGCATAATGAAACTAACTACCTAGGCAAGTTTAAATGAGGCCGGAACAACAAACAACAATTCCGGAAAATCCCCATATGCAAATTTTAGATTCGGTACTGTTCTGCCCTAAACACAATTTTAATGTTGTTAAACAGGAAAATAAAGTGGACCATGTTAATCTAGGCATTTTTCCACCCCATTTACATATAAAGTTTATTAAAATCCGAGCTACGGTTATTTAGTTATGAAATAATTCATTTTAACATGGCATATTAGCAAATTTAAACAAACAGCATTTTAAACATTTTTAACATGGATGAAAAAGGCACACTATTAATCTACACAATTTTCTGAGCATTTTACATATATAAATTATTTTAATCTGATGCACATTTTATTAGTTATTAAAAGCATGAAGTTAAAGGGGGTTTTCTGTAAAACAGGAATTCCTGGGTAAATAGCAAATTCGCAGAACGGAAAAAAAACATGCACGGGCCGAATCTGTCTAGCCCAAAAGTGGAAAGGCCAGGGGGCTGCTCACCAGGCCACTTGGGCCGGCTCGGTGGGAGAGACAGGCCGGCAGGGCGCTGCTGGGCCTGCTTGCTGGGCTGAAACGGGTGAAGGGCGACACGGGGCCCACGCGGCGGTGCTGGAGGTGCTCGTCCTCCTCCCGCCCGATGCAGAGGACGCAGGGCACGGCAGCGCGCTGCTGGGACGGCGACGGGAGCCAATGGCACAAGGGGAGACCGGGGACGGGCAGATCCGGCGAGGGGAGGCCGGATCCGGGCATCGGGGATCCGTTCCCGGCGGTTTCCGGCCGCTCCGGGCGAAGACGGTGCCGGTGGCGCGATCTCCATGGCGGCGGCAGCACTGCACAGCGAGAGAGGGAGACGAGGAGATGAGGAAGAGAGGAAGGAGAGGGAAAGAAGAGAAGGAGGCGGGGCGACGCTCATCTGCGGCGGCGGGGGCAAGGTTTGGCGACCGGTCGGACAGCAGCGGCGAGGACGGGACTCCCTCCCGATCCAGATTGAGCGGGGCAGCAGGGAGCTCGGGGATGCGGGCTGAGGGACGGGCGGCGGCGCGACGCGGGCGCCTCAGGCCCAGATCGGGGCCCGGGCGGGCCTGGGACGGGCCTGCGGCAGCACTGGGGGTTGCGGGGCGCGGGAGGATGCGTGGAAGGCAGGGAGTGGGCGCGGGGGCGGTGCGGCTGACTTGGCGGCGGGGGCAGCGCCAAGTGGCGGAGGGAGGCTGGCCGGGCGCGGAAATGGAGGGAGTTTGGTGGCGCGGGGCTCGGGGAGGGGGCTTGGCTGCCAAAAATGGAAGGAGGGGTGTTCATAAATAGGCAGGGATGGCTAGGGTTTGGGTTAGGGGGGTTTAGGAGGGGTTTCGGAGCCTCCGATGACGATCCAACGGCACCGGTCGGAGGGGGGTTTAAGCCGGGTTGGATGGGCTGTGTAGAGGGGTTGGGCTGAGAAGAGAGAGAGAAGAGGTGCGGCCCTGTGACAGTCTCGGAGACCGAAACGTCCAACGATTAAACCGGCAACGGTGCCGCTACGGATGACGGTTGGGCTATCAAACGGACTCCGAATGCGACGAAACTTGGCAGGCGGCCTGCCTACACTATAATAAGACCGCACGACAAGTTGCAACCCATTCCGAGAACATTTTTATGCCAGTTATAAAATAATATTTCGGAGGTGCCGCGGGCGCGTGCGAGTGTGGTCCGGCTCAGAACGGACAACGGAGAGAACCGGCGGAACACGAACGGATGCAGGTTTTATGAAAACGATGCCGATGCAATGCGAATGATGACATGAGACGAGATGCATAACAAGAATAAAATGCAAAACAACAGACAGAAACCCAACCACGGAGGAAATAATAAATCACATCTCCGGAAAAGGCAAGAGTCGGAGTTACGAATATGGAAAATTGTATGTGGGGCGTTACAACACTCCACCACTACGAGATGATCTTGTCCCGAGATCTAGGATAGCACCGGAGGGAAAAGGAAGAGGAAGATAAGCGGTAAAACTAAGTTGCTTCTTTGACGAACGAGTGAAACCACGAACCTTGAGAGGTTGAAAAGTTGAAAGAAAGAACACAACGCAGTTGAACACAATTGAGAGCACTGCGGTAGAAAATAGGAACAAGGGGCACCATGTGAACCTTGAAGGTTGCAAAGGCATGAATCAAGAGTACAATGGACAGGAAGGAATAGGAACCACTCTGGTTGAAACAAGATAAGAATGAATAAGAATGATATAATTTTGGCAGCACTCCGACTGTAAATGGAAGGAATTGAACATGAACTTGACAAGATGAGAGGATACTTGATGAAATCAACAACACACTGCCTCCAGAACTATTGAAGGAATGGCACAAGGGGTAAGAAGGATTTCAGATAGCACTCCGATTGAAACGATAGGCAAAAGTTGATAATATGAAAAGAACTTGAAGAGATGACACAACACTCTGGTTAAATGGAGAAGCAAGGAGAAGAACATGATCTTGCCAAAGCAAGATGATGAGTGAAGAGAACAACATCACAATGCCTTCGGAATGAAAGAATAGAAGCTAGATCATTGGAATAACAGAATGAAGGAGAAAATGCCAACTTCTGCCACAATTGAGCTTGGAAAGCATCCTTGCAAAGAAGATTACAACGGGGTTGTTAGAAAATCAACAACGAGAAGGACAAGTTTGTAGTGGGCTTATGGAAAACATCTCAAGACTATGGGGTGAGCTTCTACCACCAACGGAAACAAATGATTGGATTGATATCAACAAGGAGACGAGAAGCTAATATCACCGGGAGGATAAATGAAGAACTTGGGTCATTTATAAGCACCATACATAGCAACAATCCTTAGGGAAGGCTTTAGGTGAAATATGACACCAGATAACTCCAATGGAGGGAGATGGATTTAAAATACCTCATTCTTGACAACATGTGAATCATGAAACACGAACCCAAATTGTCAAGACTGACATAACACCACCTCAAGAGATAAGGTAGAAAGAATTGCACTTTGGAATGCAAGATGAAGGATGCTTGAACGCCTCAAAACAAAACATGTGTTGAGCACCATGTTTAATTTTTGAGTATAGCTTGGCGGATCTTAGCTCCGAGAGAAATCTTGAAGAACAAAATGAGAATGAAAGAAATCCTTGATGAACCATCATGTAGAGTCTCCATGAAGAACTCCGGTAATAAAAGGATGATAACAAAGAAAGAGAAGTTGAAAACACAAGGTCAAGCCTTGCGATCATTTAGATGGAGCTTTGCGATGAAATAACCGAGAGAACTTGGAACTCCGGAAAAAGAAAAGGTGAAACACTAGAACCGAGAATTACTTCATCATGAACAATCTCCGGAAGAAGGAATTAGTCACTTGGATGAAACAAGAATAAGATTTATTGAATGCTTATCCTTCACCAATTTAAATTGATGACAAGCAACGGATTTGGCATACTACTTATTCTCGTAGAAAGAATTAAGAGAGATATAGCATAAACTTGAGAAGGTATTGATGGAACCACTGGTTGGATTTGGAAACAACGAATGAATTAATATGAATTGATACGCTAACGAAGAAAGTGAAATCTTGAACGAACCATCGAAAGAATTGAAAATGAGATTAGCAAAGGCACAATTCACCGGGAAGAATTGGAAAAACGAATGAAGATACTTGAGGGGATTTAAATACAAGTGAACGCAGAGATCCCGAGTTGATTAGATAATACTTGAACGATGCACCGGTATGATTTGGAGAACGAGAGCTGAAAGCTTGAATGAATAATTCTGAGATGATGGGCTACGGAGAATCAATCTGAAAAGACTCTTGAATTGCTCCGGATGGATGAAAAAAAATCTCACAATCGAAAACAATTATGAGAGGATGGCATCAAGCTAGAACCATGAATCTTGAAGAGAATGTACCAAGATTTAGAGGAAAACTCTTCTTCGGTCTTCAAATGTTGAAAATGACGACGAGGAACACCAGCAAAATTACTGAGATACTCCGGTATGATGACAAGCGAAGAGGTTGAGCCAACAATGAAATGATTTGAAATCGATCTTGGAAAGGCATCTGACTGATGAAATTCATTCTTACGTCACACTTGGAAATGAATTTGAGAATCGCTCCTGATAATTCAAAGAGTCAGGTAAGATCCTGGGAAAAGACATGTGGGTTATGGTCCCACTCAAAAGAAACACCATTGAAAAAGATTACTTGAAAGGGAGATTGCACCGGTTGAATTAAATGACTTGAATGAGATAATAATCTCGAAATAACTTGAACGGATTGAGAATGGAAACACAAGTCTTCCGAGATATCTTGAGCACTCCAGAACAAATGAATAGCGAGAAGTGAAAGATTAAGAGGTGCACCGGTATGAACAAGCATTTGACACAAGGAAAAAAATATATGATCAACACCGAAAGCTTGAAATTAACACCACCGGAGAAGAAACAATAATGAAGGATGATGAACTTGAAGCTCGTGAGCATCTTCACGAGGGATCACCGGATCAGAACATTGATCGAAAAGAGTGAAGTGACTTCACATGAATAAATGGATACTTGATTAAAATAAATGAGTCCTTGAAGAAAAAGGGGTGGGAGGGCGGGAAAACAAAGACAACTTGGGACGGATGAAACAAACACCGTTGAGAAAACTGAGAGGTGATCTTGCGAATGTTGAAATGATCGGATCCACTTGAAAAGAAGCACACCGGTTGGAAAGAATTGACATGACAATCTCGATGATCGAAAGGATTAGCACTCCCATAGAAATATGAGAACACCATTTAAGAAAGGTATGGATTCAACATTTGACTCGAAGCAACTCGAATACCACAAATAAAACAAAACAAAGGATTGGCTTGCAGAATAAGCCGGAACAAACATATGATAGAGATTCCGTCCGAAGTTTTCGTGGTGGGGCCCACACGGGCTCGAGTGTACAGCAACATCATGTACAAGGCAGTGCACATGACATACGAAGTGTCCCCGAACCAGCATAGCCAAGGGTTCTTTAAGACACAACGAGACCGCTGTAAAAACGACCGTGGAAAGGCGGACCACTAGACGTCGAACCCCAATCTCATATCATGCATCTGTCGAAAAGATATTCTAGGAGCTACTTGAATTCCCACCTATAAAACTCCCAAAACTTTCTGGTTATGCAATCCGGTGTTGGGGATACAGGGGAAGCAATATATATCTCACCCAAACTAACAATACCTACATCCAAGCTGTATCCATCCGTCAACACATAACCAAGAAACCTTTGGAAATCATGTACCTCAACCTTCGAAAAGCATCCGTTATACAAGTTATGGCAATACTCCCGAGCTCGCCCCAGTACTGGGTTATCGGGGTTATCTCACCAACAACTGCATAAAAGAGATTTTTGATGTCGGCAAATCTCAGTTATTTCAGAACTGCAACGATAAAATTGTGACGACAACACCTCGAAGCTCAACTCCCCGGGTCAAAGCCACATAAATAGACAGGAGGCACCAAGAACAATGTTCTCGTCACAAAACCATCGGAACGATTCCAAGATACCCGCGTGATCCTAAATAAAATTTGAGTGAAAATTTGAGGAGAGGAAAGACAAAACATCTACGTCAGGAGTCCTCACCAGAGCGACGAAGGGGGCTGAGGAGTAAAAAGAATCCTACTCTCCGATATATATAATCCTAAGACTCAAAAATATTTTTTTTCTTCTAGACTCAACAACGGCCAACAATCAAGGGGGCTCCTAGGGTCGGTCGAGGCTCTGATACCAACTTGTCACGCCCAATATGCGACCCTATCCAAAAGGAACTCGAAGGTCCCACCAAGGATAGACCCGCATATTGAAACGCTTTTGCAAGGTGGATATCATTACATCAACATTACATAATAGATGGGAATACATACATAAGGCATACAATGCCACACGAATACAACAATATAACATACACCATAGCATCATCCGACTACGGAAGAATCACAAACAGAAACTCAAACGACATCCACCCTGCTAGCCCAGGCTGCCGACCTGGAACCTATCCCCTGATCGAAGAAGCAGAAGAAGAACTCAACGCAAGCAAGCATCGCTCTCGCGTCATGATCAACGCGTAAGCTGTACCTGCAACTGTTGTTGTAGTAATCTGTGAGCCACGAGGACTCAGCAATCCCATTACCATGGGTATCAAGACTAGCAAAGCTTAAAGGGAAAGGAAGGGGTAAAGTGGTGAGGCTGCAGCAGCGACTAAGCATGATATGGTGGCTAACATACGCCAATAAAGAGCGAGAAGAGATCAAGCGGAACGGTCGTGAAGCTAGCAATGATCAAGAAGTGATCCTGAACTCCTACTTACATCAAACATAACCCAGAAACCGTGTTCACTTCCCGGACTCCGCCGAGAAGAGACCATCACGGCTACACACGCGGTTGATGCGTTTTAATTCAGATCTGGTGTCAAGTTATCTACAACCGGACATTAACAAATTCCCATCTGCCTATAACCGCAGGCACGGCTTTCGAAAGATTATACCCTGTAGGGGTGTCCCAACTTAGCCCATGACAAGCTCTCGCGATCAACGAAGGAATAGACCTTCTCCCAGGAAGACCCGATCAGACTCGGAATCCCGGTTTACAAGACATTTCGACAATGGTAAAACAAGACCAGCAAAGCCGCCCGATGCGCCGACAATCCCGATAGGAGCTGCACATATCTCGTTCTCAGGGCAACACCGGATGAACACTACGTACAACTAAAACCAACCCTCGAGTTTCCTCGAGGTGGCGCTGCAAGTGGCTCTGGTTCGGACCAACACTTAGACAAGCACTGGCCCGGGGGGGCTGTAATAAAGATGACCCTTGGGTTAATTACTCCCAAGGGAAATATAGGTGGTGGTAAGGCAAATGGTAAAAGTCAATGTTGGGCCTTGCTGGAGGAGTTTTATTCAAAGCGAACTGTCAAGGGGGTCCCATAAATCACCCGACCGCGTAAGGAACGCAAAATCCGGGAACATAACACCGGTATGACGGAAACTAGGGCGGCAAGAGTGGAACAAAACACCAGGCATAAGGCCGAGCCTTCCACCCTTTACCAAGTATATAGACGCATTAATAATATAAGAGGTATTGTGATATCCCAACCAAAATCCTGTCCACCATGAAGAAATCTTCAACTTCACCTGCAACTAGCCACGCTATAAGAGGGGCTGAGCAACGCGGTAACATAGCCAAACAACGGTTTGCATAGGAAAGGTGTCAAAGGTTAGAGGTTCATGGCAATATGGGATGGCTCGACAAACAGATGATAGGTAGCGCAGCAAAGCGATAGAACGAAGCAACTAGCATAGCAATGATAGTAGTGAGATCCAGGGTAGCGGTCATCTTGCCTGAAATCCCGCAAGGAAGAAGAATGAGTCCATGAAGAAGACGAACGGAAGTAGTCGAACAAATCCTCACAATCGCAACATTACCGGAACTAAGAAGCAACACCGGAAAGAAACAAACAACATGGTAAATGCACGAGCATAATCATGGCATGATGCACAAACAAGTATGATGCATGTCTGGTATAAATGAGCATGGCATGGCAAAGTGCAACAAACAATACTACAAGTTAAGTGGAGCTCAATATGCAACGAGTTGCATATTGACAAAACACCACAAGCAATTATTTAGTTCGCTCTCGTTTAGGTACACAACCATGTTAAATGTTGTTAAACATGGCAAGAGGTGAGGCATAATGAAACTAACTACCTAGGCAAGTTTAAATGAGGCCGGAACAACAAACAACAATTCCAGAAAATCCCCATATGCAAATTTTAGATTCGATACTGTTCTGCCCTAAACACAATTTTAATGTTGTTAAACAGGAAAATAAAGTGGACCATGTTAATCTAGGCATTTTTCCACCCCATTTACATATAAAGTTTATTAAAATCCGAGCTACGGTTATTTAGTTATGAAATAATTCATTTTAACATGGCATATTAGCAAATTTAAACAAACAGCATTTTAAACATTTTTAACATGGATGAAAAAGGCACACTATTAATCTACACAATTTTCTGAGCATTTTACATATATAAATTATTTTAATCTGATGCACAGTTTATTAGTTATTAAAAGCATGAAGTTAAAGGGGGTTTTCTGTAAAACAGGAATTCCTGGGTAAATAGCAAATTCGCAGAACGGAAAAAAAACATGCACGGGCCGAATCTGTCTAGCCCAAAAGTGGAAAGGCCAGGGGGCTGCTCACCAGGCCACTTGGGCCGGCTCGGTGGGAGAGACAGGCCGGCAGGGCGCTGCTGGGCCTGCTTGCTGGGCTGAAACGGGTGAAGGGCGACACGGGGCCCACGCGGCGGTGCTGGAGGTGCTCGTCCTCCTCCCGCCCGATGCAGAGGACGCAGGGCACGGCAGCGCGCTGCTGGGACGGCGACGGGAGCCAATGGCACAAGGGGAGACCGGGGACGGGCAGATCCGGCGAGGGGAGGCCGGATCCGGGCATCGGGGATCCGTTCCCGGCGGTTTCCGGCCGCTCCGGGCGAAGACGGTGCCGGTGGCGCGATCTCCATGGCGGCGGCAGCACTGCACAGCGAGAGAGGGAGACGAGGAGATGAGGAAGAGAGGAAGGAGAGGGAAAGAAGAGAAGGAGGCGGGGCGACGCTCATCTGCGGCGGCGGGGGCAAGGTTTGGCGACCGGTCAGACAGCGGCGGCGAGGACGGGACTCCCTCCCGATCCAGATTGAGCGGGGCAGCAGGGAGCTCGGGGCTACGGGCTGAGGGACGGGCGGCGGCGCGACGCGGGCGCCTCAGGCCCAGATCGGGGCCCGGGCGGGCCTGGGACGGGCCTGCGGCAGCGCTGGGGGCTGCGGGGCGCGGGAGGATGCGTGGAAGGCAGGGAGTGGGCGTGGGGGCGGTGCGGCTGACTTGGCAGCGGGGGCAGCGCCAAGTGGCGGAGGGAGGCTGGCCGGGCGCGGAAATGGAGGGAGTTTGGTGGCGCGGGGCTCGGGGAGGGGGCTTGGCTGCCAAAAATGGAAGGAGGGGTGTTCATAAATAGGCAGGGATGGCTAGGGTTTGGGTTAGGGGGGTTTAGGAGGGGTTTCGGAGCCTCCGATGACGATCCAACGGCACTGGTCGGAGGGGGGTTTAAGCCGGGTTGGATGGGCTGTGTAGAGGGGTTGGGCTGAGAAGAGAGAGAGAAGAGGTGCGGCCCTGTGACAGTCTCGGAGACCGAAACGTCCGACGATTAAACCGGCAACGGTGCCGCTACGGATGACGGTTGGGCTATCAAACGGACTCCGAATGCGACGAAACTTGGCAGGCGGCCTGCCTACACTATAATAAGACCGCACGACAAGTTGCAACCCATTCCGAGAACATTTTTATGCCAGTTATAAAATAATATTTCGGAGGTGCCGCGGGCGCGTGCGAGTGTGGTCCGGCTCAGAACGGACAACGGAGAGAACCGGCGGAACACGAACGGATGCAGGTTTTATGAAAACGATGCCGATGCAATGCGAATGATGACATGAGACGAGATGCATAACAAGAATAAAATGCAAAACAACAGACAGAAACCCAACCACGGAGGAAATAATAAATCACATCTCCGGAAAAGGCAAGAGTCGGAGTTACGAATATGGAAAATTGTATGTGGGGCGTTACAACACTCCACCACTACGAGAGGATCTTGTCCCGAGATCTAGGATGGCACCGGAGGGAAAAGGAAGAGGAAGATAAGCGGTAAAACTAAGTTGCTTCTTTGACGAATGAGTGAAACCACGAACCTTGAGAGGTTGAAAAGTTGAAAGAAAGAACACAACGCAGTTAAACACAATTGAGAGCACTGCGGTAGAAAATAGGAACAAGGGGCACCATGTGAACCTTGAAGGTTGCAAAGGCATGAATCAAGAGTACAATGGACAGGAAGGAATAGGAACCACTCTGGTTGAAACGAGATAAGAATGAATAAGAATGATATAATTTTGGCAGCACTCCGACTGTAAATGGAAGGAATTGAACATGAACATGAACCGGCGGAACACGAACGGATGCAGGTTTTATGAAAATGATGCCGATGCAATGCGAATGATGACATGAGACGAGATGCATAACAAGAATAAAATGCAAAACAACAGACAGAAACCCAACCACAGAGGAAATAATAAATCACATCTCCGGAAAAGGCAAGAGTCGAAGTTACGAATATGGAAAATTGTATGTGGGGCGTTACACTGGCCGACCCTCCTCTTCTCCCTTAGGGCCCATGTTGGCCCATTGCCCCCCGGGGGGGTTCCAGTAACCCTCCGGTACTCCAAAAAAATCTCGATTTCTCCCAGAACAATTCCGATATCCAAATATAGGCTTCCAATATATCAATCTTTATGTCTCGACCATTTCGAGACTCCTCGTCATGTCCGAGGTCACATCCGAGACTCCGAACAACCTTCGGTACATCAAAACATACAAACTCATAATGAAACTGTCATCGTAACTTTAAGCGTGCGGACCCTACGGGTTCGAGAACTATGTAGACATGACCTTGAACTGTTTTTGGCCAATAACCAATAGCGGAACCTAGATGCTCATATTGGCTCCTACATATTCTACGAAGTTCTTTATCGGTCAAACCGCATAACAACATACGTTGTTCCCTTTGTCATCGGTATGTTACTTGCCCGAGATTCGATCGTCGGTATCTCAATACCTAGTTCAATCTCGTTACCGGCAAGTCTCTTTACTCGTTACGTAATGCATCATTCCGTAACCAACTCATTGGTCACATTGCTTGCAAGTCTTATAGTGATGTGCATTACCGAGAGGGCCTAGAGATACCTCTCCGACAATCAGAGTGACAAAACCTAATCTCGAAATACGCCAACTCAACATCTACCTTCGGAGACACCTGTAGAGCTCCTTTATAATCACCCAGTTACCTTGTGATGTTTGGTAGCACACAAAGTGTTCCTTCGGTAAACGGGAGTTGCATAATCTCATAGTTGTAGGAACTTTGTATAAGTCATGAAGAAAGCAATAGCAACATGCTAAACGATCAAGTGCTAGGCTAACGGAATGGGTCAAGTCAATCACATCATTCTCCTAATGATGTGATCTCTTTAATCAAATGACAACACATGTCTATGGTTAGGAAACATAACCATCTTTGATTAATGAGCTAGTCAAGTAGAGGCATACTAGTGACATTAAGTTTGTCTATGTATTCACACATGTATTATGTTTCCGGCTAAAACAATTCTAGCATGAATAATAAACATTTATCATGATATGAGGAAATAAATAATAACTTTATTATTGCCTCTAGGGCATATTTCCTTCACTATAGTGGCCGAACGACCGACAGGATGTCGGACGTTCGACACCAGCGACCTGACGATCGACCACGTCCGGAAATTCGAAGCCTCATGTATAGATAGACCCTTGGGTTTTCACCCATGTATCCCCCTCTCTCCCCATAGACTATAATACCCCTTCACTTGGACAAACTAGGGTTAGCTTTGCTCCTTACCACTTCGCCCATGGAGATCAAGGCCTTCATGTGAGAAGATCCCTAAGGGATTCAAGACCCCTTTTAGGGAAGGTTCTATCTAGATCATCAAGGATTCATCTCCTTCATAGGATTTGGGGTGAACTCTACCATGCATCCTTTTTCCCTTTGATTGTTCATGTACCCTGTGGATCTTATGTGTTTGTTAGTCTAGTGGATGTGTGACTGGACTTATTCTTGAGTGTTCCTCTTGTGATATCCCTGTTTTCCCCTCTTGTTCTTCATGTTCTTCCTCGAACCCACCTCCAATTCATGAATATCGGGACAAATTGAGGCACTTTGGACTGTGCCCTGCATCAAATTTGCTATGCTTAATGCTTGTCACTAGGGCCCGAGTGCCATGATTTCAGATCTGAACATATATGCTTTCATGAATATATTTGAGATGTTGATCTTACCTGCAAGTTGTATGCATTTGTTATCGTTCTGAACCTTAGACCCCCAAGGTGACCATGAATTGGGATATTGATGGGGATGACTTTAACTTGATGAGTTTATGTATTCACTATGTGTAAATGCTTTGTTCCGTTTATTTATTAAAAGGAGCACCTTAATTACCCTTAGTTTCTATTAGAACTCCGCTGCCGCGGGGCGCAGGACAAAAGATGTTATGCAAGTTCTTATTGCAAGCACGTATGACTGTATATACGGAATACACGCCTACATATGGTTGATGAATTGGAGATGTTGTGTGTCACTCTAGGTTGTGACAGTTACATATTGATTCTCATATGAACATCCATCACTGCTCCATGCCTATGCTTTAATACTATTGTCTTTGCTCAAGTTACTATTGCTACCCTGTTTGCTACAGAACTACTACTACTTTTACTGCTGATGTTACTTTGTTACCACTGCTATCACTACTATAATATTACTCTGCTACTACTGTTCCCACTGCTATCATATTGCCGTGCTACAAATAAATTGCTGCAAGGAAGTGACTTCCAGGTGTGGTTGAATTGAGAACTCAATTTCTAAGGCTTATAAATATTCTTTGTATCCCCTTGTGTCAAATCAGTAAATTTGGATGAAATACTACCCACGATGACTATTGCGATCCACTATACTTGTGGGTCATCTATACTATGTCTTGGCGCTGTTGCCAGGGAGCATGGCTCTATTTATTAAGTTCACTTGGGAGTTAATTATTTGCTGCAATTTATGTTTACTATGAAGAACCTCCGAGACTCTCAGACCATGCCCTCAAAGACGAGGGGAGGTAAGGAAGTGCCAACTAGATCTATGCTTGATTCACCTACTATTTTTCGTCAACTTGTGACACCACCGCCACATGCTTTACAATATTATATGTCGAAGGTAACAAACTCTACTTATGCTGTTGATGATACTCATGATGATGCTTTTAGTTTGCTTGATAAAGTTGTGCTACTTGACAAATGGCTAGATGCTCATATTGCTAAAGCTAAAGAAGCTGAATTTACTGCAAATTATGAATCACCTCACCTAGTGCTCTTGTTAGAACTGTTCCCGAAGGCTACACTTTTGACGAGGAGGTCACTAGAGATCTTATGTCCTATGACACTAATAAGGGCATTAATGGTTTCATTGCTATACTTAAAGAAAAAGCCATGAACAAAATGATGAAACATGATCCTAAGTTTGCAACTTCTCCAGTTTTTGTTGATGATGTGTGATACATCTCCAATGTATCTATAATTTATGAAGTATTCATGCCATATTTATATGAGTTCTACATGGTTTTGGTGCACTTTTATATGATCTTTATGGAGTAACCTATTAATCTAGTGCCCAATGCTAGTTCCTGTTTTTTTGGCTATTTCTTTGTTTCACAAAAAAACCATACCAAACCAAGTTCAAACGTGATAAAAATTAACGGTGATTTTTTATGGATAAGAGACCCAGGAAGCTTCAGGGAAGGACCAAAATGTGCCCAGGGGTCCCAAAAGCTCAAGAGGAGTGCCTCCCCCTAGTGTGCGCCACCTGAGGTTGTGGCACCCTAGGGAACCCCCTGGTGTGATCCCAACGCTAAAAAACCCTATAAATCCAGAAACCCCCAAAAGTTGACATAGATGAGTTTTTCCGCCGTTTCAAGCCTCTATTCCGAAGCGATCTCATACAGAGCCCTATTCCGGCACCTTGCCCAAAGGGGAAGTCGTCACTGGAGGCCATCTCATCATCCCCGCTACCTCCATGACGAGGAGGGAGTAGTTCACCCTCATGGCTTGATACGTCTCCAATGTATCTATAATTTTTTATTGTTTCATGGTATTATATTACCAATCATAGATAATTATTATGCAATTTTATATCATTTTTGGGAACTAACCTATTAACCCAGTGCCTAGTGCGAATTGTTGTTTTTTTTGCTTGTTTTGGGTTTTCCAAAAATATCAGTACCAAACACAGTCCAAACGCTATGAAACTTTTTGACGATTTTTTCCTGGACATAAGAGACCCTGGAAGCTTTGGGAGGAGACCCAGACGCGAAACGAGGAGACGACAAGGCAACAGGGTGCTCCCTGGGGGGGGTAGGTGCACTCTAATGCCTTGTAGGCCCCACGTGGCTCTGTCTGACCTAATTCCACTTCTGTAAATTCCCAAATATTTGGAAAACCCTAGAGAGCCACTCGAAACAATTTTTCTGCCGCCGCAACCTTATGTTCTTTCGCTATCCCATATAGAGGCCTTTTTTGGTACTCAGCCGGAGGGGAAATCACAGAGGGATTCTACATCAACCTTGTTGCCCGTCCAATGATGTGTGAGTAATTCACTACGGACCTACGGATTCATAGCTAGTAGCTAGATGGCTTCTTCTTCTCTCTCTCTCTCTCTGATCTTTAATACCATGTTCTCCACGATCTCCTTAGAGTTCAATCCGATGTAATCTTCTTTTACAGTGTGTTTGTTGGGATCCGATGAATTTTGTGTTTATGACCAGATTATTCATTGAAAGTAATTGAGTCTTTTTGGAAATTATTATGCATGATTGTTATAACTTTGTATTTCTCTCCGATATATCCATTTGGTTTGGTCAACTAGATTGATTTATCTTTAGTTAGAGAGGTGCTTTTGTAACTGGCTCAATCTTGTGGTGCCCTCACCCAATGACAGTAGGGGTAGCGAGGCATGTATTTGAATAGTTGCCATTAAGGGTAAAATGATGGGGTTTAATCATATTGCTTGGTTCTATTCTATCTACATCATGTCATCTTACTTAAACCATTACTTTGTTTGTCATGAACTTAATACCATAGATGCAGGTAGGAGTCAGTCGATTGGTGGAGCAATAGTAGTAGATGTAGGTAGGAGTTGGTCTACTTGTCATGGACATGATGCTTATATACATGATCATTGCCATGAATAACCTCATAACTATGTGCTTTTCTATCAATTGCCCAACAATAATTTGTTTACCACCGTATGCTATGTTGGGAGAGAGAAGCCTCTAGTGAAGACTATGGCCTCCGGCTATGTTTTAATCATATAACTAAAACCCGAAACACCTTGCTGCAGTTTTACTCCTTTTATTTTACTTTGCAATTTATATATCTACCACCACCAGATTTAATCATTGCAAGTAACGAGTTCAAGGGGATTGACAACCCTCTTGCCTGTGTTGGGTGCAAGTATTTGCTCTTGTGTGTGCAGGTGTTGTTTGACTAGGATTTGCTTGGTTCTCTTATTGGTTCGATAACCTTGGTTCCCACTGAAGTAAATACTGACTGCTACTATATTGCTTCACTCTTCCTCTTCGGGAAAAATCCCAACGCAGCTCACTAGTAGCAGGTTGAGGGTATGTACCAGTAGTTATGTGTTTGATCTCTCTCTCTCTCCCATGATCTTGATTTGGTATGATCTTGTTGTACCATGAGCTTTAATAATATAGTTGGATCATATGGTGTTCTTTCCTCCCTATCTTTGTTCTGATGAATTGAGTGTTGCTCTTTGAAGTTTCGTATGTTGGATTTAATACTTTGGATTTGAGATCAGTTATGTATGCCTTGTTTGTGGATACATGATTACGCACAAGTATAGGGGATCAATCATAGTCCTTTCGGTAAGTAAGAGTGTCGAATCCAACGAGGAGCAGAAGGAAATGACAAGTGGTGTTCAGCAAGGTAATTTTCTGCAAGCACTGAAATTGTCGGTAACAGATAGTTTGATAGCAATGTAATTCGTAATGAGCAAGTAACGGTAACGGTAAGTAAAGTGCAGCAAGGTATCCCAATCTTTTGTGGAAAAGGACATGCCAAAACGGTTTATTATAATAAGCAAAGCGTTCTTGATGGTACACGGGAATTTCATCTAGTCACTTTCATCATGTTGATTTGATTCGTGTTCGCTACTTTGAAAATTTGATATGTGGGTGGATCGGTGCTTAGGTGATGTTATACTTGAACAAACCTCCTACTTATGATTAACCCCCTCGCAAGCATCCGCAACTACAAGAAAAGTATTAAGATAAAATCTAACCATAGCATTAAACTTTTGGATCCAAATCGGTCCCTTACGAAGTAGCACATAAACTAGCGTTTAAGCTTCTTTCACTCTAGCAACCCATCATCTAATAACTACTCCATAATGCATTCCCTTAGGCCCAAATATGGTGAAGTGCCATGTAGTCGACGTTCACATGGCACCACTAAGGGAATCACAACATTCATATCTTCAAAATATCGACATATCAAGTTCCCATGATTATTTGCAACATGACTTCTCCTATGACCTCAAGAACAGAAGTAACTACTCACAACTAATAATCATGCTTAAGATCAGAGGGGTATTAAATAGCATAATGGATTTGAACATGTAATATTCCACCAAATAAACCATATAGTAATCAACTACAAGATGTGCAAGTAACTGCCGAGGGGATTGACAACCCCCTTCTTCGTGTTGGGTGCAAGTATTTGTTTTTGTGTGTGCAGGTGCTATTCATGAGGCTTTGTGTGATTCTCCTGTTGGATTGATAACCTTTGTTCTTAACCGAGGGAAATACTTATCTCTACTGTACTGCATCATCCTCTCCTCTCCGAGGAAATCCCAACGCAGCTCACAAGTAGCAGGAAGATTTCAGGCGCCGTTGTCGGGGAGACATCATCAAGACCTATCATGTACCTTCGCACAAACTATCATCTACTTGCTCTTATTTTTATTTGCCTTTGCCTCTTGTTTACCTAAGAAATTAGGAGATCTAGGAACATGCTCCATTAAAAGAAATTATGGCAAAACTGCTTTATGTGATTTAGGAGCTAGTGTTAGTGTCAGCGTTCTAGGAACCAGGGAACCCAGACTTGCCTACCAGCGTCCCATGACGTGGCTCCATTGACGGCCTGGTACAGCCCATCTTCAGCCATGACAAGTCAAGACCCTCGCGAGGCGGACGACGTTAAGACCTCCTGAAGGAGCGGCCTCCCAAGGCGGCCTCCTGAGGAGTGGAGATTTCTATGCAAGCCCTCACCTCATGAAGCTGAGGTGACGCCAGCCATGACGACCAAGGCCAGGCGCGCGCCAGCGGGCGCAAAGCGGCAGGTTTCCTCTTTGGTGCTAAGGAGGCAAGCACAGGTGCAGAGTCCCAAGGAATCAACCAAAGGTTGTCGTTTGCGTGCAAAAAGACCAGGACCGCCATAATGTAACATCCCAAATTTTCAAATTTGGTATGTTAATAGGATCATTCTTTTTCATCATGATTTTTCTATGCATATTTGAAATTTTCTGATTGTTCAAATCGTTATTGCAACTTAAGGCAAAAATTTGGAGTGGAGATAATATGACTTCTCCCCTATAAATTATATTTAGAAAATTTTAATGATATTATCTGGAGTTTACAGAAACTATTTTGGGAATTTTAGAAACTCAAAATTATTTTATAGTTGTTATTATAATGCTCTTTATGTGCTTGTATTGCATAAAATTATTTTCCAAAAATGCATTTGTGTTGTTAAAAATGTTCATATTTTATATAGTAGTAGTAATGTTTTATTGTGTTTTCTGGTGTTTTTCTAGGATTTAATTTCCTATATTTTTTAGCTTTATTTATTTTCTGTAGCAAAGTTTTTTTCTAAAAAAAAACCCAGTCGCACTATGTGCAGCCGAGCTGCACAGCGGCCCAGATAACCCTCGCCCACACGCGCACTGAACAGCAGCGCAGCAGCAGCGGCTAGTAGGCCGGCTGCCCATTTTCCCGCAGGACACAGCCACCCCGCTGCCTTTTCTTTTTTCTTTTTTCTTCTCTCTCCCGCTGACTTCGGGTCCCGCATGTCATCTTCCTCGCAACACGTGTTTGTCACGGTCTCCTGTAGCTCCCCGAACCCCACCGAGATGAAATCGATGGATTCGATCGATTCTTGTGCCCCAGACACGGGATCCACCCTATATAAGATCTCCATCTCCGTCTCGCCCGATTTTTGGCAAAATCGCTGTCACCCATGCCCCAGGGCATCGTCGCGATCTCATCGGAGTTTCGCCGTCACAGGAGGTCTTCGCTAGTTGATTCAGACGCCACCGGAGGATTCCTGCTTCTCCTCTTGTCCTCTTATTCGCGCCTTGATCTCCTGCCTCTCCCTCATATTGTACTTCGCACAGGGGAGCAGCGTAGGGACCGCATCAACCCTGACCAGAAGCACATCGCCGCCGCGAACTCTTCCTGGACCGTGCCGTTGCTAGCAGATCTTCCCGAGGACCCGGACGACCTGTTCGAGACCGCCTATCTCCGCAGCTTCTCCTTGTGACCTTGTAATCTTGAGGAGATCACCAGAGACGACCCCAACATCGATCCCGTGCCGCCCGCGTCTGTCTTGTTCAACTCCGGCGGCCACCCAGCCCCTGTCTCCGGTGAGCAATTGTCAACCGCCCGATCTCTCTTTGACGGTCCAGATTATATCATGTCCTGTTTTTTTTCTTCGAATAGGTATGCACTATTTAGTGGCCGTTCGCCCTTTAGACCTCGCAGCGAACACTTCGGAGGCAGTAGAAACCCGCCACGTGGCACATCCGCAGCAACCACGGCAGTTCTTCCATGAACACAGTTTTGACACAATATTTTTGGGTAGATTTCATATCAAATTTTCATTTAGGTATATCTTGAGATCCATAACTCCAAATTCATTGATTCTTTTTCCTGTGTACTCGTAGTGACCAGGAGAATATTGGTTAAATTTGAATTCAAACTTTCGGAGGCCATATCTTTCAAACCGATGATCTAAATTAGTTGATTCTTTTTTGCATTGTGATCCTACTAGCATGTAGATAATAGATACCTACTGATATGTTCTGCTAATTAAATTTTTATTTGAATTCCTTGATGTCAACTTTATTGTGGTGTTATGTGAGTACAATTTATTTATCGGGGCCTTCGTTCTCGTATAGATTGTCCGGAGAGTGAAGCAGATCCGAATTAAGCGTTAGAGTACTTCAACACCGCTCAAGGCAAGTTTGCACTTTTGATTTTGCTCATCCTATATTCTACTATGCATGTGTGGTTTGATGCTATGAAATATGTTTGGCCTGATGTAAGGGCTTTTTTATCCCATAGTGGTTTTGGTGATTGATGACAATGCTTTTGCGGACTAATCGTGTGCGTTAAGTTTTTTCAGAGAATCATCCATTGGCACGAGACGATTTCCTCCCCTCGGTGTTTTTATTCAAGACGGTGTAGCTCCTGCATTTCGTTGTTGGTGGACTAGTTTCGTAGGAGTCACCGTACTATTAAGAGGGGATCCGCTTTGGTAAGACTAGGGTGGAATCAACACGTACACATCCTTATCACACCCGTCGTCTTCCTTTCGCATCTTTGGAGCTGCACCTCTCTTCCGTACCTGCTTCGCCCTGTGCCAGCGGTAGTACCGCCGAAGCCCCCCCAGCGGTAGTACCGCTCCACGAAGCGGTAGTACCGCTCGCGGGCTTCGGCCCTAGTACCGCGTAGTACCGCGCCTACTGCTGCCTCGATTCGAGACGGTGTTTTCTCGTGTCGGGTTTTGCGGCACTAGTAGCGGCAGTAGAAGCGGTAGTACCGCTCTGAGCGGTAGTACTGCTCTACTCCCGCGGTAGTACCGCTCTGGGGCCAGTGGCCTGACTTTCTCTTCAGCGCGGTAGTACCGCTGGATAGGGAGCGGTAGTACCGCCCTCAGCGGTAGTATCGCCCTTCCCTAGCGGTAGTACCGCTCTGTGCGGGGCTGCTCAGTGGGGTAGCGGTTGGATGTGTCCCCCACTATATAAAGGGGTCTTCTTCCTCCAGTTGACCTACCTCTTTCCCCCAAAGCTCCATTGTTGCTCAAAGCTCCATTTTCGCCCGATCTCTCTCCCTAGCCAATCAAACTTGTTGATTTGCTCGGGATTGGTTGAGAAGGCTCAGATCTACACTTCCACCAAGAGAAATTTGATTCCCCCCACTTATCCCTTGCGGATCTTGTTACTCTTGGGTGTTGAGCACCCTAGACGGTTGAGGTCACCTCGAAGCCATACTCCATTGTGGTGAAGCTTCGTGGTGTTGTTGTTGTTGTTGGGAGCCTTCGGTTGTTGTGGAGTTTGCCCCAACCTTGCTTGTAAAGGTCCGGTCGCCGCCTTCAAGGGCACCAATAGTGGAATCACGGCATCTCGCATTGTGTGAGGGCGTGAGGAGAATACGGTGGCCCTAGTGGCTTCTTGGGGAGCATTGTGCCTCCACACCGCTCCCACGGAGACGTACTTCCCTTTAAAAGGAAGGAACTCCGGTAACACATCCTCGTCTCCACCGGCTCCACTCTTGGTTAATTCGTGCCCTTACTTTTGCAAGCCTACTTGTTGTTACATCCTTGCTTGATTGTGTGCTAGTTGTTATTGCATCATATAGGTTGCTCACCTAGTTGCACATCTAGACAACCTATTTTGTTGCAAAGTTTAATTTGGTAAAGAAAAGCTTAAAAATTGTTAGTTGCCTATTCACCCCCCCTCTAGTCAACCATATCGATCCTTTCAATTGGTATCAGAGCCTCATCTCTTTATTAAGGACTTTGTCGTCCGAAGAGTATGGTTGACGTCAACGACGGTGCGGAGGAACACTCCGGTGTGAATCCCATCTCGTCTTCGGCCGAAGGGGGAACCTCGGTCTCTCATGAGGAATTCAATGTGGCTTTAGACACATTGAAAACCTCCATGACGGCCGAGGTTAAAAGCATGTTTACTGAATTCCTAGAGGGACTCAAACTATCTACCTTGCCGATGAAAGTGGCTGATCCCACTAACAAGGTGACGGATGCTAACCCCGACAAGGGGGAAGCTAATAGTGAAAAGAGTCCGTCTACTAGTGGTAGAAATGGCACCGGCATCTTTGCCCATGTGGAACCCCCGGTGTATGAAGGACCGATCCCCTCTACGCATTTGAATCATGCCGGTCCTCCTCCTAAATATGTGAAAAATGAAGATTTTGATTCTTGGGTCTATCGCTTCAAGCGTCATTTAAAACATGTGAATACTAACCTTTGGAGAATTATTGAAGAAGGTTTCTATCCTCATGATCCAAGCAACTTCACCCCTCGAGAAGAAGTGGACAACCAATTCAATGAGAGTGCTCTCTTCATCATCCAAGATGCTATCCTTCCCAAAGATCTCCCTCATCTTCGACCTTATGTCATGGCTAAAGAAGCATGGAAGTGTGTCGAGCGTATGTATAGAGGAAGTGCTAGCATTCAACGCTCCAACTATGAAGTGGTGCAAGATGAAGCCGATGAGTTTGCAATGAAAGAGGATGAAGAACCTCGTGAGCTCTTTCGAAGAGTGAACAAACTTGCGGTCGCACTCCGAGATCATGGGAGTAAAGACACGGACGACAATTGGATCAAGCGCAAGTTCCTCAAGGCCATGATGCCCTACAACAAGGCCATGTCCTCCGTCATCCGCCAAAGACCGGACTTCCACTCCATGACCTCTGGTGAAGTGTTGGATGAGTTCATTGCAATGAACATCTTGGATAAGACCGCCGACAATGCGGTGCTCCGTTCCCAAAGGGCAAAGAAGCCCAATCTTGCCTTGAGGGCCAAGGTTAGTGTGGAAGAAGAAGAAGAAGAGGAAGATGAGGAGAGCAACCCCGAGGATACAAAGTATGATTATCATGAGCACATGGCTCTTGCCTCAAGACAGTTTTGGAGTAAGAAGACTACAAGACCCAACTTCAACAAGAACAACTCAAGTGGCCTCAAAGGGAAGCAACAAGTTAGAACTTGTTTCAACTGTGGCAATGTTAGTCACTTCATTGCGGATTGTCCATACGAGAAGCGGGAAGACAATGGTGGCAAGTTCATTCGAAAAGACAAAGCCAAGTCCTTCCCCAACAAGAACAACTTCACCAAGAAGACTCCCTCTCGCGGGTTGGTGGTTCAAGAAGAATACCGTGAGGATGACAATGATGATGAAGATGGTGAAACAATGGCCATGGCATCCGTTCCCATTGTCTCAACTCCTCGGGTGTCTCTATTCGTTGCACCTAACGAGAACATCACCGCCAAGTGCCTCATGGCTAAGGCCACCAACAAGGTAACCCCCAACATCAAAACCACCATTATTCCTAACCCTCCTTCAACGGATGACTTTGATAATGGTAAAGAGTCTAATGAGGAGATCAATGAATTTGAGTCCTTCATGAGTAAGCTCAAGGGCAAATCCAAGAAGCATATCGTTGCTCTCTTGGAACAACTTGGTGAAGCCAATGACATGATCGAGGCTCATGAAGAAACCATCACTAAGATGGAAAGTCATAGTCGTGACTATGCCGATGAGATATCGGATCTCTCTAATGCTCTTGAGGAAGAGCGTGAGCATCGTTTGGCTCTTGAGGAGTCACACAACGATGGTCGCGCTAAATTAAATAAAGATCTTGATCATGCTCTTGTTGTGTCTCGTGTTCTAGCTTCCGAGAAGGCTAAACTTGGGGTTGATCATGTTAGACTCACGGAGGAGTTTGATGTACTTGACAAGGCCCACAAGGTCTTCAAAAGCGCTCATGCCACCCTCAAGGAGTCTCATGCTCAACTCCAAGTTAAGCTAACTAAGGAAAAGGCCACATTTCCTCACATGGTCTTAATTGATAATGCAAATGCTACTAACCCATGTTGTGAGCATGTGCATCTTGTGGAGGAAAATGCCAAGTTGAAGGTACAACTCGAGAAAGGTCTTGTGTCATGCATACAAGGCGAGAAGAACCTAAATGATCTTTTGAGCAATCAAAAGGAAGTTGTGGGAAAGGAGGGAGTTGGGTTCGCACCCAAGTCCAAGAACAAGAAGAAGAACAAGGAAAAGAAGAGCAAGACCAATCGACCTCCTACGCTCACGCAAACCTTTGTAAAGGAGGGAGAAGGTGCTCCTAAGGAGAAGAAGAACAATGGGAAGAGCGGTGAAGCCAAAGAGCGCAACGCCATCTCTCCCAACAAAGCCGGCGACTTTAACCCCTCTTATGTGTTGTGCCGTGCTAGTGATGGACATGTTTATGCTAAATTTGTTGGTTCTCCTTATGAGTACATTGAATGGTCTATTTGGGTTCCTAAGACCCTTGTTACTAACATCAAAGGACCCATTACTCAATGGGTACCTAAAACCAAGCATTGATCTCTTGTAGGTGTTTGCTTCCGGTGGGGGATCATGGTTGCTCGACAGTGGAGCAACAAATCATATGACCGGGAGCAAGGGCTTGGTGGTGGACGTGCACAATATCCCATCTATGCCCACCAATGTCGAATGGGGTGATGCCTCACATTCTAAGGTATTGGGTCTTGGCAAGGTTGTCATTTCTCATGATCTAACGATCGAGAAAGTCATGCTTGTTGAGTCCCTTGCGTTCAATTTACTTTCCGTTCGTCAACTCGCACTCATGGGTTTTTCCACCTTCTTTGATATTGATACCGTGGCCCTCTTGTGGAGCAAGACTATTAAAGTAGCCTTTGTTGGGCATGTCGAGAACGGTCTCTATGTGGTTAACTTCTCAGAGCAACCCACTAAGACCGCGACATGCCTAATGGCTAAAGTTGAGATGTGGGATGGCTTTGGCATCGCCGTTTAGCCCATGTCAATATGAGATCTTTGCAAAGTCTTCTCAAGGGGGACCATGTTCGTGGACTAACAAATGTTAGTTTTGCCAAAGATCATGCTTGCAGTGCTTGTATCGAAGGAAAGCTTCATGAAAAGGCTCACCCTCCTTCAACCATCATCTACTCGAAGAGACCCTTGGAGCTCCTTCACATGGATCTCTTCAGGCCTCCATCTTTTGATAGTCTTGGAGGGAGAAAGTATTGCTTGGTGATTGTGGATGATTATTCAAGATACACTTGGGTATACTTCTTCAAGAGGAAGAGTGAGACTCAACAAACCGTCATCGACTTTGCAAATGAAGGTCAACGTCAACACAATGCAAAGATCTTGACAATAAGAAGTGACAACGGCACCGAGTTCAAGAACTACACCTTGGATGAGTTTCTTAGTGATGAAGGGATCAAGCACCAATATTCCGCACCATATACCCCTCAACAAAATGGTGTTGCGGAGAGGAAGAACCGGACGTTGATGGATGCGGCAAGGACCATGATGGCGGAGTTCAAGTCTCCATACAACTTCTGGGCCGAAGCCATCAACACAGCTTGTCATGCATCCAATCGGCTCTATCTCCGCAAAGGCTTGAACAAGACTCCGTATGAGATACTCACCGGGAACAAGCCCAATCTCAAGTACTTCCGGGTGTTCGGGTGTAAGTGTTTCATTCTCAAGAAAGGTGTTCGTTTGTCTAAATTTGAAGCTAGAGCTCATGAGGGCATATTTGTTGGTTATGCTACAAACTCTCATGCTTACCGTGTTCTCAACAAGTCCAACGGACTCATTGAGGAAACGTGTAACGTGGAGTTTGACGAAAATAACGGCTCCCAAGTGGAGCAAAGTGGTACTTGTGATGTAGGTGATGAAATTCCTCCCCAAGCCATAAGAAGAATGGGTATTGGTTAAATCCTACCCATTGAGGAACCCCTTGTGGCCGAAGGAGAAGGACAATGCTCTATTCAAGTAGAGCCATCACCTCATCAAGACCCACACGCTTCCGAAGAACAAAGTGAAGGCCCTCAACCTTGTGAACAAGACCAAGGGCAAGATCAATCTCAAGATGGTGGTGAACCTCTAAATGATGCCCAAGGTCAAGTTCTCCCCCTCGAGCAAGTTCAAGATCAAGAGCAAACTCAAGCTCAAGGACAAGCCCAAGATCAAGAACAAGCTCAAGACGGCGCTCAAGATGATCAAGTCAACCCTCCCTCCACATCCGAGGAGGAATTAGAGCGTCGCGCCGCAAAGATTGCTTCCAAGCTCACCACTCAAGGCCATCTCATGGAAAATGTATTTGGAAGCCTAAGAAAGGGGGTAAGCACTCGTAGACAATTAGCAAACTATTGTGAACATCACGCGTTTGTCTCTTATGTTGAACCCCAAAAGGTATATGAGGCGCTCGAAGACTCGGATTGGCTCAATGCCATGCATGAAGAACTCAACAACTTCGAGTACAACAAAGTTTGGAGATTGGTGCCAAGGCCATCGGGGAACCACAACGTCATTGGAACAAAGTGGATCTTCAAGAACAAGCAAGATGCTCATGGGAACATCATTCGCAACAAGGCAAGATTGGTAGCACAAGGCTACTCCCAAGTCGAGGGTATCGACTACGGTGAAACCTTTGCTCCCGTTGCTCATCTTGAATCCATTCGTTTGTTGATTGCATATGCTTCCCATCACAACTTTAAGTTGCAACAAATGGATGTGAAAAGTGCTTTTCTTAATGGTCCCATTAATGAGTTGGTCTATGTCAAGCAACCCCCCGGGTTCGAGGACCCCTACTTCCCGAATCATGTGTATCAACTCAATAAGGCACTCTATGTCCTTAAACAAGCCCCACGTGCGTGGTATGACCACCTTACCGAGTTGCTACAAGATCGTGGCTTTGAAGTAGGACAAATCGATCCCACTCTTTTTACTAAGAAGGTCAAAGGGGAGTTGTTTGTATGCCAACTATATGTTGATGACATTATCTTTGGGTCTCCTAACAAAGCTTTCAATGAGGAATTTGCCGCACTCATGACCTCCAAGTTCAAGATGTCTTCGATGGGAGAGTTGAAGTTTTTCCTTGGTTTTGACATCAAACAAAGAAGAGAAGGAACCTTCATTAACCAAGCCAAATACACTCAAGACATGCTTAAAAGATTCAAGCTAAGTGACGTCAAACCGGCTACTACACCAATGCCTACCAAGTGCCAACTTGACATCGATCCCAATGGTAAAGCGGTGGATCAAAAGGTATATCGCTCCATGATTGGCTCCTTGCTTTACCTTTGTGCATCTAGACCGGATATCATGTTGAGTGTGGGGATGTGTGCACGTTTTCAAGCCGAACCAAAGGAAAGTCACTTTGTGGCGGTCAAGCGAATCTTTCGATATTTGGCTCATACCCCAAACTTTGGCCTATGGTACCCAAGAGGAGCAAACTTCAAGCTTGAAGGCTTCACGGATTCCGATTGGGCGGGAGACAAAGTGGATAGGAAGTCCACTTCCGGAGGATGCCAATTTCTTGGTTGCTCTTTGGTAAGTTGGTCTTCCAAAAAGCAAAGTTGTGTGTCTCTCTCGTCCACCGAAGCGGAGTATGTGGCGGCCGGTAGTTGTTGTGCTCAACTCCTATGGATGAGGCAAACTTTAAAGGAGTACGGTGTCAATTGTGACAAAGTGCCTCTTTGGTGTGATAATGAAAGTGCCATCAAGATTTCTCTCAACCCGGTGCAACACTTCAAGACGAAGCACATTGAGATTCGGTATCACTTCATCCGGGATCACATTAGGCGAGGGGAGATCGAGCTCAAGTATGTCAACACTCATGATAACCTTGCAGATATTTTCACGAAGCCCTTGGATGAAGCAAGATTTCGCGAGTTAAGGCATGAGCTAAATATCATTGATTTGAGCAATGTGACTTGAACCCGTGCACCCCCCACCACACTCCATGTGTTGTCTAGTTTAGGTGTAGGCATGGACATAGGGGGAGTGGTGTTCTCTCAATGAACTCTCCCTCCCCCCATTATGCATAAAACGATCAACTCTTTCACTTTAGCCATTGTTGATGGTGCTTGTGCTTCAAAGACGAGTTTTGGTCATGGACCCAAGGATAATTCTTCGCGGTGCCATACCAATTGACTCAAACATAGGTGGCTCCGGCCACCACCCTCTCTTGAGAGAGGCCTGAGCTCGCTCTTTTTGTTGTTGTTTGCTTTGAAGGAGTGGGTTCCGGTTCGTGTTTCGTGTGTGTTGTCTTGTTGGTCTTTCTCTTGTCGTTGCCTTCCCGTTCTTCTCGGTGTGTTTTTCCCTTTTGTTTGCCTAGAAGTTTGTTTTTGGTTGCTGGCGGTACTACCGCCGCTGGCGAGCGGTACTACCGCTCCAAGCGGTACTACCGCCCTCCAGCGCGGTACTACCGCTGAGAGGCGCGGGTGGGGGTTATATCGGGGCCGGGGGAGTTTCTTCTCCCCCATACCCATTCGCACGCCCCTCGCCTGTTCCTCTCTCTCTCCAGCAACCGGCGCCGCGGGAGGGCTCCGGCGGATCTCCCTCTCCGGGCCGTCCCTCTCCATTCCCTTCGGTGGAGTCGATCCCCACCTCGTCCTCTTGCCATGGATGCTGGTATTGCCCCCGTTCTCTTGTTCTTTTTGTCTAGGTTTCCAATCTAGCATCTTAGGGGCAGTAGCGGTTGCATCTTTAGATTTTTGGCCAAATCTAGGCTTGAGTAGGTTGGAGATTGCTTCTAGGCCGTGTGGATTAGTTTTTGGTTGGAGTATTTTTGAATTTGGTAGGACGGAAGTACCGGATCTGACCACGGTAGTAGGAAACTGTTGTTTCCCCGCCTCAAGCGGTACTACCGCTCTCCCCGAGCGGTACTACCGCTGTGAGCGGAACTACCGCTCTCTAGAGCGGTACTACCGCTTGGAGCGGCACTACCGCCCAAGGGTCACGGTACTACCGCCCTCTACCAGATTCCATTCTACTTCTACTTTTCATTAATCTTTTTGCTCGTGTTTGGTGTCTTTTGCTCGTGTTTTCTGGTTGTTTGCGTGTTCTTGTGTGTGGTTCCAGGTGATGAGGTCCCTGAGCCTCAGGCTCGTCGTGTCAATCCCGGACGTGCCTCATCCAAGCGCTACCGCACCACCGAGCCTGCCGGAGGATCCTCAAGTGCTCCACCTCCTCCTCCACCTCAACTCCCGAAGAAAGCTGGGGTCAAGCCAAAGGCAACCAAAACCGTGCCTGAAATGCCTCCCAAAGAGTTCTGGGCAAGGCGCCGCCGCAACCCGTATGAGAACGACCAAGATCCCACTTTGGTCAACCGTCCGTTCTGGAACAGATTTCAGTTTGCCATCTTCTTTGATGTTCTCAAAGCCAAGAAGAATCTCTATGTCAACGTGCACTCCATCGACACCGCGCATATGGAGAGAGACCCCGACTACTTTGGTGAAGCACTTCAGATGTGCACTCAACTGAACATTCTCAGGATCATGCAATTCAACAAGGACTATGATGCTGATATTGTGGCCCAATTCTATGCCACGGTTCACCTAGGGACTGATGTGGACAGGACACTGACTTGGATGACAAATGGCAAGTTGCTTTCTGTCACGTGGAAAGCTTTCATGGAGTTGCTTGGGGTGGAAGATCTAGGTTTTGAGTCTCCGGTTGGCTTTCGCCCCCACGCCCGCGCCCATTGCACTCACAAGCAAGCTCTCTGGCCATACTGCACTCTGAAGATCAACTCTGAGACACACAAGGAAACCTATGAGATGCCTGCCTTTCTGGATATCCTGCACCGCATCTTCAGAGAGACTCTTTTCCCTCGCATTGGGAATCTGGACCAGGTTCATTCTTATCTCGTGGACATGCTTCTTTTCTGCCAGCGTGAGAAGGACAATCCCACCAGGGAGTCGTTCGATGTCTCTCATGT
Organism: Triticum dicoccoides; assembly: GCF_002162155.2. Taxonomy (NCBI): domain Eukaryota; kingdom Viridiplantae; phylum Streptophyta; class Magnoliopsida; order Poales; family Poaceae; genus Triticum; species Triticum dicoccoides. The sequence continues at coordinate 308,612,567 of NC_041385.1, read as the reverse complement.
TATGTGGGCTGAGTTGGTTTCTGCTATCTCTGAGCGCAAGATCCCGATCTATGGTCCGTTCATTATGCTGCTCATTGAGAAGGCCTGGGATCGTGTCTATCCCAAGGCGGCACTGGAGATTGGCGATTTGGTCTCTCACTATGTCAAGCGTCTGAGGAAGAAGGATAACTGGGGCACTTAGGCCCCTAGGACTGGTGTTCCGTCATCTGCTGCTGCCATGGAGACTGAGGAGGAGTTTGGTGCTGAGGCTGAGGATGAGGATGATGACTACGTGCCCTCTGGGACAGAGCCATCTTGGGCCAAGAAGCTCAAGGCCAAGGTAAAGAAGCTCTTCTGCATGGAGTCTCACGGTCAGTACATGGCTCACGTGGCTGAGAAGAAGGCCCGCGGTCGCCACAAGGAGCTCATGCGTCAGATGGGTGCTATTGTGATTAGTGGCTCTGAGGATCAGCTCACCGAGGAGGAGGAGTGGATTCAGCAGCACTGCCCTTGGACTGATTCTGATGCTGAGCACTTCCCGGCTGACGATGGTGGCGCTGATGACCCCTCTGAGATCTGATGCGTGTGTCCCTCTTTTGCTCTCACCTGGAGCGGTAGCAGCACTCCCTCTCCTTTTTGGTGTCTCGGTGCCAAAGGGGGAGAGAGTTTAGGGATTTGCGAGTTGTGTCTTCGTGTCTTGTTCGTGGTTGTGTCTTGTTCATGTTTTCCTCGCTTTTGCTTTGGTTGGTTTGTCTGTGAGTCCTAAGTTCGAGTGAGACTTAAGTTCGAATCATATGGTGTGAGACATATGCTACCTTACCTTTCAGTATCATTATCTATGTCTATCTAGCTCATGAGTTGCGTGCTTCTCTTGTTATATCATCTATGCTGCTCTCCTACACCATGCTTAGATTGTTGGTCTCTAAAATGTAGGGGGAGCTCTGATCCTATTATGTGTGCTGTGCAGTCCAAAGCACTTATCGAAATAGCACACATCTAGGGGGAGCCCATCTACATGTTAGGATCGTGGGGTTTGTATGCGTACTCTATATCTTGTTTATGCAAATCCCGTATTGTCATCAATCCACCAAAAAGGGGGAGATTGTAAGGGCTTATTTATCCCATAGTGGTTTTGGTGATTGATGACAATGCTTTTGCGGACTAATCATGTGCGTTAAGTTCTTTCAGAGAATCATCCATTGGCACGAGACGATTTCCTCCCCTTGGTGTTTTTATTCAAGACGGTGTAGCTCCTGCATTTCGTTGTTGGTGGACTAGTTTTGTAGGAGTCACCGTACTATTAAGAGGGGATCCGCTTTGGTAAGACTAGGGTGGAATCAACACGTACACATCCTTATCACACCCGTCGTCTTCCTTTCGCATCTTTGGACCTACACCTCTCTTCTGTACCTGCTTCGCCCTGTGCCAGCGGTAGTACCGCGGTCTACAGCGGTAGTACCGCCGAAGCCCCCCAGCGGTAGTACCGCTCCACGAAGCGGTAGTACCTCTCTAAGCGGTAGTACCGCTCCGTAGAGCGGTAGTACCGCTCGCGGGCTTCGGCCGTAGTACCGCGTAGTACCGCGCCTACTGCCGCCTCGATTCGAGACAGTGTTTTCTCGTGTCGGGTTTTGCGACATTAGTAGCGGCAGTAGAAGTGGTAGTACCGCTCTGAGCGGTAGTACCAGTCTACTCCCGCGGTAGTACCGCTCTGGGGCCAGTGGCCTGACTTTCTCTTCAGCGCGGTAGTACCGCTGGATAGGGAGCGGTAGTACCGCCCTTCCCTAGCGGTAGTACCACTCTGTGCGGGGCTGCTCAGTGGGGTAACGGTTGGATGTGTCCCCCCACTATATAAAGGGGTCTTCTTCCTCCTAGTTGACCTACCTCTTTCCCCCAAAGCTCCATTGTTGCTCAAAGCTCCATTTTCGCCCGATCTCTCTCCCTAGCCAATCAAACTTGTTGATTTGCTCAGGATTGGTTGAGAAGGCTCAGATCTACACTTCCACCAAGAGAAATTTGATTCCCCCCACTTATCCCTTGCGGATCTTGTTACTCTTGGGTGTTGAGCACCCTAGACGGTTGAGGTCACCTCGAAGCCATACTCCATTGTGGTGAAGCTTCGTGTTGTTGTTGTTGTTGTTGTTGGGAGCCTCCGGTTGTTGTGGAGTTTGCCCCAACCTTGCTTGTAAAGGTTCGGTCGCCGCCTTCAAGGGCACCAATAGTGGAATCACGACATCTCGCATTGTGTGAGGGCGTGAGGAGAATACGGTGGCCCTAGTGGCTTCTTGGGGAGCATTGTGCCTCCACACCGCTCCCACGGAGACGTACTTCCCTTTAAAAGGAAGGAACTCCGGTAACACATCCTCGTCTCCACCGGCTCCACTCTTGGTTAATTCGTGCCCTTACTTTTGCAAGCCTACTTGTTGTTACATCCTTGCTTAATTGTGTGCTAGTTGTTATTGCATCATATAGGTTGCTCACCTAGTTGCACATCTAGACAACCTATTTTGTTGCAAAGTTTAATTTGGTAAAGAAAAGCTTAAAAAATGTTAGTTGCCTATTCACCCCCCCTTCTAGTCAACCATATCGATCCTTTCATCTGATATGTGTATCTCGTGTTGTCGTGTTTTGGCGTTAGCTGTGTTATGTGATGCTGTGATCAACTTGCGATGGTAGACATGGGCATGTATCGAGTGATGCATGGAAGTGGCGAGTCTTTATAGCTGTAGGCTCGGGACTTTTTCTCAGGTGAATGCGTTAATGGCTGAGCGCTCTATTGTCCCTAGAGAATGCGCCATGGCTGAGCGCACTTGAGTTGTCGGGGCTTTTTCTCACATGAATGCGTCACTGGCTGAGCGCTCCATTGTCCCTCGAGAATGCGCCAGGACTAAGCACACTTGAGACATCTTTAAGATCTTTATCATCTGTGTTGTTTGCACCTTGCCTATGTCGTGGAGGTAGGTGAAGGTAGTTTTACGTGAAACCAAACTTGATTGTTTTGTTTGTCATAGTTTTCTTGTGGATGTAGGTTTGCTTTATCATATTGTGTGATTTGCCAATACATTCAATGTATTGACCCTTGTGGCTTTAACTTATCATGTTGTAGGATATTCAGATGATCAGTGAGATACAGTAGGGTTGCGAGTCTTCACTCAGCATTTTTCGCTAGTGGGCATTGATAGAGTCATCATTTATTATGCTACCTTTCCGCTGTTATTATTGAATAAAGTTAGCATTTTTCTGGATCATACGTTATGGTAAATGATGCACTTGTTATTTGATATTCATATGTACTATGTGTGCTAGCGAGTCGATCTAGGGACTAGCATAGTGAGCACAGAGACATTGAATCTTATCAGATGCAGGTCGTTACAGATGGTATCAGAGTAGTGTGTTGACTGTAGGTCGTGACCCTAGCCATATGACTAAAAACTTATTTCACAACCTTACTATACTTGATATTTGCTACGTCTTGAGCTTGCCTATGTTTTCCTTGAAGAGGAAAGGGTGATGCAGCAATAGTAGCGTAAGTATTTCCCTCAGTTTTTGAGAACCAAGGTATCAATCCAGTAGGAGGCTCCTCAAAAGTCCCACGCACCTACACAAACAAACAAAGAACTCGCAACCAACGCAATAAAGGGGTTGTCAATCCCTTGACGGCCACTTGCGAAAGTGAGATCTGATAGAGATAGTATGATAAGATAAATATTTTTTTGGTATTTTATACTATAGATGCGAAAAGTAAAGATGCAAATAAAAGTAGATTGAAAGCTTATATGATAAAAGATAGACCCGGGGGCCATATGTTTCACTAGTGGCTTCTCTCAAGATAGCATAAGTATTACGGTGGGTGAACAAATTACTGTCGAGCAATTGATAGAAAAGAGAATAATTATGAGATTATCTAGGCATGATCATGTATATAGGCATCACGTCCGCGACAAGTGGACCGACTCCTGCCTGCATCTACTACTATTACTCCACACATCGACCGCTATCCAACATGCATCTAGAGTATTAAGTTCATAAGAACAGAATAACACATTAAGAAAGATGACATGATGTAGAGGGATAAACTCATGCAATATGATATAAACCCCATCTTTTTATGCTCGATGGCAACAATACAATACGTGCCTTGCTGCCCCTGCTGTCATTGGCAAAGGACACCGCAAGATTGAAGCCAAAGCTAAGCACTTCTCCCATTACAAGAAAGATCAATCTAGTAGGCCAAACCAAACTGATAATTCGAAGAGACTTGCAAATATAACTCAATCATACATAAAAGAATTCAGAGGAGATTCAAATATTTCTCATAGATAAACTTGATCATAAACCCACAATTCATCGGATCTCGACAAACACACCGCAAAAAGAGTTACTTCAAATAGATCTCCACAAGAGAGGGGGAGAATATGGTATTGAGATCCAAAAAGAGAGAAGAAGCCATCTAGCTAATAACTATGGACCCGAAGGTCTGTGGCAAACTACTCACAACTCATCAGAGGAGTTATGGTGTTGATGTAGAAGCCCTCCATGGTCGATTCCCCCTCCGGCGGAGCGCCGGCGAAGGCTCCAAGATGGGATCTCGCGGATACAGAAGGTTACGACGGTGGAAATTGTTTTTTGTTGGCTCCCTGGATGTTTTCGGGGTACGTGGGTATATATAGGAGGAAGAAGTAGGTCGGTGGCCGCCCGAGGGCCCACGAGATAGGGGGCGCGCCCGGTAGGGGTGGGCGCGCCCTCCACCCTCGTGGCTGCCTCGGCTGCTTCTTGACTTGCACTCCAAGTCCTCTGGATCATGTTCGTTCCAAAAATCACGCTCCCGAAGGTTTCATTCCGTTTGGACTCTGTTTGATATTCCTTTTCTTCGAAATACTGAAATAGGCAAAAAAACAGCAATACAGGCTGGGCCTCCGGTTAGTAGGTTAGTCCCAAAAATGATATAAATGCGTAAAATAAAGCCCATAAACATCCAAAAGGGGTAATATAATAGCATGGAACAATCAAAAATTATAGATACGTTGGAGACGTATCAAGTATCCCCAAGCTTAATTCCTGCTCGTCCTCGAGTAGGTAAATGATAAAAACATAATTTTTGATTTGGAATGCTACCTAGCATAATTCTCAATGTAATTTTCTTTATTGTGGCATGAATGTTCAGATCAAAATGATTCAAAACAAAAGTTCATATTGATATAAGAAATAGTAATACTTCAAGCATACTAATAAAAGCAATCATGTCTTCTCAAAATAACATGGCTAAAGAAAGTTCATCCCTACAAAATCATATAGTTAGGCTATGCTTCATTTTTGTCACACAAAAATGTTCCCAAATTCTACACCCCCGATGACAAGCCAAGCAATTGTTTTGTACTTAAATAATCTCAAACTTTTTCAACTTTCACGCAATACATGAGAGTGAGCCATGGATATAGCACTATGGGTGGAATAGAATATGATGATGGGGATTGTGTGGAGAAGACAAAAAAAGATAAAGTCTCACATTGACGAGGATAATCAACGGGATATGGAGATGCCCATCAATTGATGTCAACATGAGGAGTAGGGATTGCCATGCAACGGATGCACTAGAGCTATAAATGAATGAAAGCTCAACAAAAGAAAGCTAGTGGGTGTGCATCCAACTTGCTTTCTCACGAAGACCTAGGGCATTTGAGGAAGCCCATCGTAGGAATATACAAGCCAAGTTCTATAATGAAAAATTCCCACTAGTATATGAAAGTGACAACATATGAGACTCACCATATGAAGAACATGGTGCTACTTTGAAGCACAATATATGAGACTCGCTATATGAAGAACATGGTGCTACTTTGAAGCACAAGTGTGGAAAAAGAGATAGTAACATTGCCCCTTTTTTATTTTCTTTTTCTTTTCTTTTTTTCTTTGGCCTTTCTTTTTTTTGGCCTTTTTTTATTTTTGGGGACAATGCTCTAATAATGATGATCATCACACTTTTATTGATTTACAACATATGAATTACAACTCAAAACTAGAACAAGGTATGGCTCTATATGAATGCCTCCGGCGGTGTACCGGGATGGTCCAATGAATCAAGAGTGACATGTATGAAAAATTATGCATGGTAGCTTTGCCACAAATACGATGTCAACTACATGATCATGCAATGGCAATATGACAAAAGTAATGTGTGTCATGATGATAAACAGAACGGCGGAAAGTTGCATGGCAATATATCTCGGAATGGCTATGGAAATGCCATAATAGGTAGGTATGGTGGCTGTTTTGAGGAAGATATAAGGAGGTTTATGTGTGATAGAGCATATCATATCACGGGGTTTGGATGCACCGGCGAAGTTTGCACCAACTCTCAAGGTGAGAAAGGGCAATGCACGGTACCGAAGAGGCTAGCAATGATGGAAAGGTAAAAGTGCGTATAATCCATGGACTCAACATTAGTCAAAAGAACTCATATACTTGTTGCAAAAATTTAGAAGTCATCAAAAACCAAGCACTACGCGCATGCTCCTAGAGGGATAGAATGGTAGGAAAAGACCATCGCTCGTCCCTGACCGCCACTCATAAGGATGCACAATCCAAGGACACTTCATGTTTCAAATTTGTTACACAACTTTAACCATACGTGCATGCTACGGGACTTGCTAACTTCAACACAAGCATTCTTTAAATTCATAATCACCCAACTAGCATGACTTTAATATCACTACCTCCATATCTCAAAACAATTAGCAAGTATCAAATTGATCATAGCATCCAATTCACTTCCTATGATAGTTTTTATTATACCCAACTTGGATGCCTACCATTCTAGGACCAATTTTATAACCATAGCAAATACCATGCTGTTCTAAGAGACTCTCAAAATAATATAAGTGAAGCATGAGAGCCTAACAATTTCTACAAAATCAAGCCACCGCCGTGCTCTAAAAGATATAAGTGAAGCACTAGAGCAAAAACTATCTAGCTCAAAAGATATAAGTGAAGCACATAGAGAATTCTAATAAATTTCAATCAAGTGGGCTTCTCCCAAAAGGTGTGTACAGCAAGGATGATTGTGGAAAACTAAAATGCAAACACTAATATCATACACGACGCTCCAAGCAAAACACATATCATGTGGCGAATAAAAATATAGCTCCAAGTAAAGTTACCGATGAACGAAGATGAAAGAGGGGATGCCTTCCGGGGGCATCCCCAAGCTTAGGCTTTTGGCTATTCTTGAATATCTTGGGGTGCCATGGGAATCCCCAAGCTTAGGATTTTGCCACTCCTTATTCCATAGTCCATCAAATCTTTACCCAAAACTTGAAAACTTCACAACACAAAACTCAACAGGAAATCTCATAAGCTCCGTTAGTGAAAGAAAACAAAACCACCACATAAGGTACTGTAATGAACTCATCCTTTATTTATATTGGTGTTAAACCTACTGCATTTCAAGTTCTCTATGGTTCATACCACTTAATACTATCCATAGAGGCATTAAAATAAGCAAACAACACACGAAAAACAGAATCTGTCAAAAACAGAACAGTCTGTAGAAATCTGCAACTAACACAAACTTCTGGAACTCTAAAAATCCTACCAAAATAGGAAGTCCTGGAAAATTTGTCTATTGATCTACATCAAAAAGAATCAATGCAAAATCACATTTCTGTGATTTAACAAAACTAATTTCATGCGCGCAAAGTTTTTGTTTTTCAGCAGAATCAAATCAACTATCATCATAGGTTATCATATAGGTTCTACTTGGCACAAACACTAAATAAAACATAAAAACACATCTAAACAGAAGGTAGATGCAAAACTTATTACTAAACATAAACAAAAACAAAAAACACAAATAAAATTGGGTTGCCTCCCAACTAGCGCTATCGTGTAACGCCCCTAGCTAGGCATAAAAGCGAAGATAGATCTAAGTAGTGCCATCTTTGGCACTCAATTCATAAGTAGCCCGCATGATAGATTCATAAGGTAATTTAATTTTCTTTCTTGGAAAATTCTCCATGCCTTTCCTTAATGGAAATTGGAATCTAATATTCCCTTCATATCAATAATCGCGCCAATCGTTCTAAGGAAAGGTCTACTAAGAATAATATGGCAAGAAAGATTGCAATATATATCAAGAACGATAGAATCTACGGGCACCAAATTTCTATTTGCAACAATGAGAATATCATTGATCCTTCCCATTAGCTTTTTAATGGTAGAATCCGCAAGGTGCAAATTTAAAGAGCAATCATCAAGATCATGGAAACCTAGAATATCACATAAAGTTTTCGGAATCATGGAAACACTAGCACCTAAATCACACAAAGCATAACACTCATGATCTTTAATTTTAATCTTTATAGTAGGTTCCCACTCATCATTAAGTTTTCTAGGTATAGAAACTTCCAAATTAAGTTTTTCATCATAAGATTGCATCAAGGCATCAACAATATGTTTGGTAAAAGCTTTATTTTGACTATAAGCATGAGGGGAATTAACAACAAATTGCAACAAGGAAATACAACCTTCTAAAGAACAATTATCATAATCAAATTCCTTGAAATCCGAGATAGTGGGTTCAATACTATTTAAAGTCATGACCTCTCCAATCCCACATTTACCAAATTTAGCATCAAGATCTAAAAACTCCAAATTATTGGGACACCTTCTAACTAAAGTTGACTCATCTCCAGTCCCATTATTATTAAGATTCATATTGCAAAACAAAGATCTAATAGGGGACACATAAATAACTTTAAGATCTTCATCATTATTTTCACCTAATTTTTCTGGTTTGGCAGCCATCTTATTGACTAAGGTAGCTTGCTTATCAGAAATTTGGGCTATAGAATTTTAAAGCCGGGTAATTTGAGAGTTCAAACCATAAAATTCTTTAGACATATCATCAATCTCCTTGTTCATAAACCCCAAAAAACCTTTTTGTTATTTAAGCTCTTTTCTGAAGAAATTATTGTGCTCAAATTGTAAAGTCATAAAACTTCTAATGTTTGATTCAATCTCTTCCAACCTTCTAAGAAGGAGGTCGGTACTCTTAGGCAAAGCCATAAGGATAAACAGGCACAAAAAAAGACAAGCGAGAGAGAGAGGAGAAGATTGGGAAAGAGAGGGCGAATAAAATGGCAAGGGTGAAGTGGGAGAGAGGAAAACGAGAGGCAAATGGCAAATAAAGTAAATGCGAGGGAGATGAGGTTGTGATGGGTACTTGGTATGTCTTGACTTGAGCAAAGACCTCCCTGGCAACGGCACCAAAAATCCTTCTTGCTATGTCTTGAGCTTGCGTTGGTTTTCCTTGAAGAGGAAAGGGTGATGCAACAATAGTAGCGTAAGTATTTCCCTCAGGTTTTGAGAACCAAGGTATCAATCCAGTAGGAGGCTCCTCAAAAGTCCCACGCACCTACACAAACAAACAAAGAACTCGCAACCAACTCAATAAAGGGGTTGTCAATCCCTTGACGGCCACTTGCAAAAGTGAGATCTGATAGAGATAGTATGATAAGATAAATATATTTTTGGTATTTTATACTATAGATGCGAAAAGTAAAGATGCAAATAAAAGTAGATTGAAAGCTTATATGATAAAAGATAGACCTGGGGGCCATAGGTTTCACTAGTGGCTTCTCTCAAGATAGCATAAGTATTACAGTGGGTGAACAAATTACTGTCGAGTAATTGATAGAAAAGAGAATAATTATGAGATTATCTAGGCATGATCATGTATATAGGCATCACGTCCGCGATAAGTAGACCGACTCCTGCCTGCATTTACTACTATTACTCCACACATCGACCGCTATCCAGCATGCATCTAGAGTATTAAGTTCATAAGAACAGAGTAACGCATTAAGAAAGATGCCATGATATAGAGGGATAAACTCATGCAATATGATATAAACCCCATCTTTTTATCCTCGATGGCAACAATACAATACGTGCCTTGCTGCCCCTACTGTCACTGGGAAAGGACACCGCAAGATTGAAGCCAAAGCTAAGCACTTATCCCATTGCAAGAAAGATCAATCTAGTAGGCCAAACCAAACTGATAATTCGAAGAGACTTGCAAAGATAACTCAATCATACATAAAAGAATTCAGAGGAGATTCAAATATTTCTCATAGATAAACTTGATCATAAACCCACAATTCATCGGATCTCGACAAACACATCGCAAAAAGAGTTACATCAAACAGGTCTCCACAAGAGAGGGGGAGAACATGGTATTGAGATCCAAAAAGAGAGAAGAAGCCATCTAACTAATAACTATGGACCCGAAGGTCTGTGGTAAACTACTCACAACTCATCAGAGGGGCTATGGTGTTGATGTAGGAGCCCTCCGTGGTCGATTCCCCCTCCGGCGGAGCATCGACGAAGGCTCCAAGATGGGATCTCGCGGATAGAGAAGGTTACGACGGTGGAAATTGTTTTTCGTTGGCTCCCCGGATGTTTTCGGGGTACGTGGGTATATATAGGAGGAAGAAGTAGGTCGGTGGCCTCCCGAGGGCCCACGAGATAGGGGGCCGCGCCCTGTAGGGGTGGGCGCACCCTCCACCCTCGTGGCCGCCTGGACTGCTTCTTGACTTGCACTCCAAGTCCTATGGATCATGTTCGTTCCAAAAATCACGCTCCCGAAGCTTTCATTCCGTTTGGACTCCGTTTGATATTCCTTTTCTTTGAAATACTGAAATAGGCAAAAAACAACAATACGGGCTGGGCCTCTGGTTAGTAGGTTAGCCCCAAAAATGATATAAATGTGTAAAATAAAGCCCATAAACATCCAAAAGGGGTAATATAATAGCATGGAAAAATCAAAAATTATAGATACGTTGGAGACGTATCAATATTTCACACTCCTGTACTCTTATCTTTTCTTTTCAATGTAGATGACCCCAGCATTTATAGTAGTGTCTTTTGAAGAGTTTTAGTTGGCAGACCACCATTACTAAGTTGTGTTCGATAAATGATTTGTGGTAGTATGACGAGATCATATCTCTTGTGGATATGACCTTACCTATAGGTCTTGCTTGCGTGGTGTGACTTGTGTGAATTTTGTGTTTGGTTTTTGTTGCTAGCATGAGCATATGGGTAGTGTTTTCCCCTTAGGTCTTTATTCTTTCTATATCCTAATACATGCTGCAATCCAGTGATGAGTTCAAGTTTTACCACATGCACCAAGATCTGACAAGAAGCAAGCACAATCTTGCTGAAGGAAGAACCGTAGAGGAAGCTATAAATAGTAGATGTTTTATAGTAGTTGACGTAAACCTAATAGTTGAGAGGAACGATAGTTGATTTTGTTTGGCATGCAGAACCAATGGAATTATCTAAACCTAGTTCGCGAACAAGAGAAATATTCTGCAATGCTTGTGAGGATGCCAGAGTGTTAGACCGCGAGATTCACTAAACCATATAGTACAAGGTAATGATTTGGGTGCGGAATGGATTGATCGCCATGCCGACTTACTCTTATTATTCGCTTTTGCTATGTGGGATGGTAAATCTGGAGTGACTTACCTATACTAGAGAGACGACGTTGTTAAGCCAGAACCTTAGAATGGTATGTCATTTGACCTTTGTAACAGGCAACCATTACCAACAGTAGGATTTACGGTGAGAATGAACCAAAACCCATTTCTGCAGGAAACCTGGAGGATTGTGCTTGATGACGACCATGAGAGCCACGATAGATGTTTAGCAATGGCACAAGATATATCAACCATGGAGATTCAGTATCTGTAAGACCACTCCTTTGGATGTAGGATTCAAGATCCCAATTGGGTGTAGGCCTTATATTTGAAGGATTTCCTCGAAGGAGTAAGATTTTGGAAAACCAATGACTCTTATTCTAAGGGTGGTAGTACTCCACCCTCTCGGACGAACAATGGATATTCAAGGAGAAACCAACCCTAGTTTTTTCTTTCTAGCCTCTTCGAATCTCGAGGACGAGATTCATTTTAAGGATGGTAGATTTGTAACATCCCAAATTTTCCAATTTGGTATGTTAATAGGATCATTCTTTTTCATCATGATTTTTCTATGCATATTTGAAATTTTCTGATTGTTCAAATTGTTATTGCAACTTAAGGCAAATATTTTGAGTGGAGATAATATGACTTATCCCCTATAAATTATATTTAGAAAAGGTTAATGATATTATATGGAGTTTACAGAAACTATTTTGGGAATTTTAGAAACTCAAAATTATTTTATAGTTGTTATTATAATGCTCTTTATGTGCTTGTATTGCATAAAATTATTTTCCAAAAATGCATTTGTGTTGTTAAAAATGTTCACTGTTTTATATAGTAGCAGTAATGATTTAATGTGTGTTCTGGTGTTTTTCTAGGATTTAATTTCCTATTGGTTTAGATTTATTTACTTTCTGTAGCAAAGTTTTTTCTAAAAAAAACCCCAGTCGCACTGTGTGCAGCCGGGCTGCACAGCGGTCCAGATAACCCTCGCCCGCGCGCGCACTGAACAGCAGCGCAGCAGCAGCCGCTAGTAGGCCGGCGACCCATTTCGCCGCAGGACATAGCCCACCCCGCTGCCTTTCGTTTTTTTCCTTTTTCTTCTCTCTCCCGCTGACTTCGGGTCCCGCATGTCATCTTCCTCGCAGCACGTGTTCGTCACGGTCTCCTGTAGCTCACCGAACCCCACCGAGATGAAATCGATGGATTCGATTGATTCTTGAGCCCCATACACGGGATCCACCCTATATGAGATCTCCACCTCCATCTCGCCCGATTTTTGGCAAAATCGCTGTCACCCATGCCCTAGGGCGTCGTCGCGATCTCACCAGAGTTTCGCCGTCACAGGAGGTCTTCGCTAGTTGATTCAGATGCCACTGGAGGTTTCCTGCTTCTCCTTTTGGTCCTCTTATTCGCGCTTTGATCTCCTGATTTTCCCTCATCTTCTACTTCACGCAGGGGAGCAGTATAGCGACCGCATCGACCCTGACCAGAAGCACATCGCCGCCGCGAACTCTTCCTGGACTGTGCCGTTGCTAGCAGATCTTTCCGAAGACCCGGACGACATGTTCGAGACCGCCTATCTCCGCAGCTTCTCCTTGTGACCTTGTAATCTTGAGGAGATCACCAGAGACGACCCCAACATCGATCCCGTGCCGCCCGCGTCTGTCTTGTTCAACTCCGGCGGCCACCCAGCCCCTGTCTCCGATGAGCAATTGTCAACCGCCCGATCTCTCTTTGACGGTCCAGATTATATCATGTCCTGTTTTTTTTCTTCGAATAGGTATGCACTATTTAGTGGCCGTTCGCCCTTTAGACCTCGCAGCGAACACTTCGGAGGCAGTAGAAACCTGCCACGTGGCACATCCGCAGCAGCCACGGCAGTTCTTCCATTGAACACAGTTTTGACACAATATTTTTGGGTAGATTTCATATCAAATTTTCATTTAGGTATATCTTGAGATCCATAACTCCAAATTCATCGATTCTTTTTCCTGTGTACTCGTAGTGACCAGGAGAATATTGATTAAATTTGAATTCAAACTTTCGGAGGCCACATCTTTCAAACCGCTGATCTAAATTAGTTGATTCTTTTTGCATTGTGATCCTACTAGCATGTAGATAATAGATACCTACTGATATGTTCTGCTAATTAAATTTTTATTTGAATTCCTTGATGTCGACTTTATTGTGGTGTTATGTGAGTACAATTTATTTATCGGGGCCTTCGTTCTCGTATAGATTGTCCGGAGAGTGAAGCAGATCCGAATTAAGCGTTAGAGTACTTCAACACCGCTCAAGGCAAGTTTGCACTTTTGATTTTGCTCATCCTATATTCTACTATGCATGTGTGGTTTGATGCTATGAAATATGTTTGGCCTGATATGTGTATCTCGTGTTGTCATGTTTTGGCGTTAGCTGTGTTATGTGATGCTGTGATCAACTTGCGATGGTAGACGTGGGCATGTGTCGAGTGATGCATGGAAGTGGTGAGTCTTTACAGCTGTAGGCTCGGGACTTTTTCTCAGGTGAATGCGTCAATGACTGAGCGCTCTATTGTCCCTAGAGAATGCGCCATGGCTAAGCGCACTTGAGTTGTCGGGGATTTTTCTCACGTGAATGCATCACTAGCTGAGCGCTCTATTGTCCCTAGAGAATGCGCCAGGACTGAGCGCACTTGAGACATCTTGAAGATCTTTATCATCTGTGTTGTTTGCACCTTGTCTATGTCGTGGAGGTAGGTGAAGGTAGTTTTACATGAAACCAAATTTGAGTGTTTTGTTTGTCATACTTTGCTTGTGGATGTAGGTTTGCTTTATCATATTGTGTGATTTGCCAATACATTCAATGTATTGACCCTTGTGGCTGCAACTTATCATGTTGCAGGATATTCAGATGATTAGTGAGATACAGTAGGGTTGCGAGTCTTCACTCAACATTTTTCGCTAGTGGGCGTTGATGGACTCATCGTTTATTATGCCACCTTTCCGCTGTTATTATTGAATAAAGTTAGCTATTTGCTACTCAGTTTGTAATACTTTATGAATTTTGGATCATACGTTATGGTAAATGATGCACTTGTTATTTGATATTCATATGTACTGTGTGTGCTAGCGAGTTGATCCAGGGACTAGCACAGTGAGCACAGAGACATTGAATCTTATCAGATTCGGGTCGTTACACAGAACAGCAGGATGGATGTCATCGTCGAGCCCACCACGACGTCACAATTAGAAGCTTTGCATGTGAAGACCACCTTTCGTCAAGATAAGAAGTACTACTTGCCCCCTTTCAAAATTGGCCACTTTGGGATCCCTTCCCGTCTAAGTTTTGGGGAAGAGGATCGAAGCCACTATAAATATAGCCTAGCCACCACCGTAGAAGGGATCGAACCCTCGGAGACCGAATCCCTAGAGCTCATTACAAGAGCAAGCCTCCTGAGGCTGTTCTTCCTCTTGTACTAGTTCATCCTCAGCCACCGCGACGCTAATCCACCACAAAGCAAGAGTAGGGTTTTACACCGCAAGGTGGCCTGAACCTGGGTGAACTGATGTGTTCATTTCCTTCATGTTCATCAAGCTAGGTCATGAGGGCAATGAGTCGATCGGCTAGAGAGGTTGAGTTCTTCACACATGCTCCAGAGTTTGAACCTTTCTTGGGTCTGCGGAGCCCGGAATCCGACATTTGGCGCGCCAGGTAGGGGCGTATCGAAAGATCTCTCCCTTGCCCGCTGCGCCTTCCACTCCCCTCACCGTCTCTCTTTCATGGAGGTTGTCGTCCTACTTGGAGGGCAGCCGGGCGCGTCCGAAGGCGCCATGGGTCACCAGGCCTTCGCCCCCGCCTTGCGGCGGGTGCGATGGCCGCCGAAGTTCAGGTCGGGGTTGTCGCCGCGATTCGATGGCACGACAGACCCCGTGGAGTTCATCCAGGCGTACACGAAGGCTATCAGGGAAGCCGGTGGTGACGACAAAGTCATGGAGAATTGGCTCCCTATGGTCTCGCAGCTATGCCGCGAGCTTGGTTCCTCACTCTGCCGGAGTCCTCGGTAGCTTCCTGGGAAGAGCTGCGTGGCCTGTTCATCAAATGCTTTGCGGCATCGGCGCCCCACGCCGTCGCAGCCATCCTCGGCGGGTCACAAGTGCCAGCCTCGGACTGCTATGTCAAGCAGTTCTTCCGCCAGATGGGGGCCTCCCGGTCCCCCCGAGGGGCCCCTCAGGGCTGGGCGGCGCCCAAGGCCGACCTCACCTTCCATTCCAGGGATCACCCCAAGACCGTAGCCGGTGCCGACACACTTCCCATGCTCTGCACCCCCACCATCTGCAACGTAGCAGTCACTAGGACGCTCAACGACGGCGGCGCTGGCCTCAACGTCCTCATGGAGGCGTTCGGCCTGCTCCACGTTCCTCATGGTTGGCTCCTCCCCACCAAGCCTTTCTCCGGAGTGGTCGGTGGCTCTACCTGCCCCTTGGGGCAGATTTGCCTCCCCGTCACCTTTGGAACGCGCGAGAACAACCGCGCCGAGCTCATCGACCTCGACATCGCGTGCATCAGGCTCCCGTACAACGCCATCCTCGGGTACCCGGCCCTCGCCAAGTTCATGGCGACGACTCATCCTGGCTACGACATCATGAAGATGCCAGGAAGCAGCGGTGTCCTCACCATGATGGGAGATACCGGGGACGCACTAACGG
The DNA here is from genome assembly GCF_002162155.2 of Triticum dicoccoides. NCBI lineage: Eukaryota > Viridiplantae > Streptophyta > Magnoliopsida > Poales > Poaceae > Triticum > Triticum dicoccoides. The sequence continues at coordinate 308,596,420 of NC_041385.1, read as the reverse complement.
CCCTCAGGCTCACCTTTAAGGTTGCAGCGGCCACGCAGGCAAGCATGGGGAGCGCTCCAGAGGGCCCAGGGGCTGCCCCGGCGAAGAAGAAGCCGTTGTTCTCTCAAGACTGGGCCGAGACGAAGCATGTGCCGGTCGACGAGGACGGGGAGTCGGGGGCTACCTTCACCATAGGCGCCGGCCTCCCCTGAAATCAGGAGGAGGCATTGGTCGGCTTCCTCTGTGCAAACAAGGATGTATTCGCATGGCAGGCGACGGACCTAGTAGGTATCCCGCGGGGGGTGATTGAGCACCACCTCATGGTGTTCCCAACGCGTGCCCCGTGAAGTAGAAGGCGTGATGTCAAGCCCCGGAGAAGCAGTCGTTCATCATTCAGGAGACCCATAAGCTGCAGGAGGCCGGCGTTATCCGGGAGGTGCAGCACCCGGAATGGTTGGCAAACCCAGTTATCGTCCCCAAGAAGGGTGGGAAGGAGCGCATGTACGTTGACTTCATGATCCTGAACAAAGCTTGCCCTCAGGACCCTTTCCCTCTTCAACGCATCGACCAGATTGTTGACTCCACCGCCGAATGCGACCTGCTGTGCTTCCTGGGTGCCTTCTCAGGCTATCATCAAATCAAGATGGCGGTGGAATACGTAGAGAAGACGGCCTTCTTGACCCCATGCGAGGTGTACTGCTACACCTGCATGCCATTTGGTTGTGCAATGCTAGAGCAACCTTCCAGCTCCTGATGCACATCGCCCTGGGCAAGCAGCGTGGGAGGAACACTGAGGCTTACATCGATGATATAGTGGTCAAGTCCCGGGAGGCAAGAACCCTTGTTGAAGATCTGAAGGAGACATTCACCAACCTGCGCAAGGTGAAGTTGCGGCTCAACCCGGAGAAGTGTGTATTCGGCGTCCCGTCTGGCAAGCTGTTGGGGTTCCTGGTGTCGCACAGAGGAATTGAAGCCAACCCGGAAAAGGTTAAGGCGATACAAAGGATGAGCCCGCCACAGACCCTCAACAAAATGCAGAAGCTGGCGGGTTGTGTGACCTCGCTTGGGTGCTTCATCTCCAAGCTAGGCGAGCGCGCCCCGTTCTTCAAGCTGATGAAGAGGAAGGGCCTGTCCGAATGGACTCCAGTGGCCGACGCAGCTTTCCAAGACCTCAATAAGTACCTCACCAGCCCACCGGTCATGGTAGCGCCTCACCCTCTTGAATCCCTGGTGCTTTACCTGGCCACCACGCCTCACTCAGCCAGTGCGCCACTAGTGGCGGTCCGCGAAGAGCATGCAATCAAGGGTGAGCGGCACGGTGCCACGCAACTATCCAAGGCGCCGCGGCCTCAGGACGGCACGCCTGAGGCCTCGGCCGTACCGTCAAGAGATGGAGCTCCTGAGGTCGGGCTTCCCGAGGCAACAGTGGCCCTCCCAGAGGACAAAGCTCGTGAGGCTCCAACACCTCAGGAGGAGCAAGACCCGGCAAACGCTTCCTCCCTCGTCAAGCATCCCATTTACTTCGTCAGCACCATGTTGCGCGACACGCGGGCGCGTTACCCTATGCCACAGAAGCTTCTCCTTGCACTCCTCGTCACTTCCAGGAAGCTGCGTCACTATTTCCAAGGCCACCCTATCAAGGTTATCTCAGCCTACCTCCTGGAGAGGGTGCTCCGGAGCCCCAAAGCCGCAGGAAGGGTCACCGAATGGAATATTGAGTTGCAGGCGTTCCAGCTGGAATTCAGCACCAACCGAGTCATCAAGGGCATGGCCCTTGCTGACTTTGTGGCTGAATGGACTGACGCACCAAGCCAAGAACACTACAAAAAAAGACACATCCGTGACATTTTGGGCCGAACAATTTTTTTTCTGTCATACATATGACACTTCTATGACGATAATTGTGAGAAAACCCGGTATCATCATATATGTGGTGGGCTCCTACTTCTATGATAAAAAATCATGACAGAAAATGGGCTTTTCGTCCTGGGCGGGCCGGAGACGCAGCTGCATGACATTCTTTGGGCCGTCCATGACAGAAAAAACGTGGTAGAAGCGAGGGGGAGGAAAATTTCAGGGAGTTGCCGGTTACGGCAGGAGAGCGATGCGCGTTTCTCTCGTACAGGTACGCGCGTGTTTGCGAGGCGTTGGCTCTAACTGAACCCGAGTGAGGCGTTGGGCTCTAACTGAACCCGATCGATTGCACAGCAGGCTACACGTTACTGAACCCGAGCGATCGATCGATGGCTGTTAACTGAACCCGATGGAGCGATTCCTTCGCTACTGCTGCTAACTGAAGCCGATCGATTGGATGGACAGTGAGCGTTGCGGGGGGAGGGGGGGGAGGTTGGATGAACAGTGAGTGGTGGCGTTGCCTCTGGATGAACAGGACCCCGTGGTGTGGAGGGCTGGATGAACAGTAGATGGTGGAGGGGTGGCCGTGGAGGGGTGGTTGAACAGGACCCCGTGGTGTGGAGGGCTGGATGAATAGTAGATGGTGGAGGGCTGGATGAATAGTAGACGGTGGAGGGGTGGTTGAACAGTAGCCGATGGAGTAGCGCGCGGTGGAGGCTGGATGAACAGGAGCCCGTGGAGGCTGGAGGAGGTCGACGGTAGCCCGTGGAGGCTGGAGGAGGTCGACGGTGGAGATGAACAGTATCCCGTGGAGTCCCATTTTGCGGTACGCCACACCCCTCCCCCCCCGTTTCGACCGTAGC
>NC_041385.1:308579776-308593563 GCF_002162155.2 Triticum dicoccoides | reverse complement strand
CGTAGCGCTCCAACACAAGTCTGTTTCGTCCGTTTTGCGGTACGCCACACCCCTCCCGATCAACAAGACCCCCGTTTCGACCGTAGGAGGTCCGTTTCCTCCGTTTTGCGGTACGCCACACCCCTCCCGATCAATAGGACCCCCGTTTCGATCATAGGAGGTCCGTTTCCTCCATTTTGCGGTACACCAGGCCCCTCCCGATCAACAGGACCCCGTTTCAAACATGGCCGGTCGAACACAAGGCCGTTTCCTCCGTTGTGCGGTACGCCAGGCCTCGTTTCCATCGCTTGTTCCGTCCAAGCCCTCCCGATGAACACGACCACGCATTCCGTTCCGACCCAGCCGGTTGGCTCCCCATGAACACGACGACGAGGCTGTTTCTCCGTTCCGACCCAACCATGTACGTATGCGCGATAGGCGTTAGAGACCCTGCCCTTATGTACGTACGTGGCCGTATTTTCTTTCTTGCACCCTCGCCGCTGTACGTACGTGTACATGCTACGTGCGCGCCTCTATTACGACACGTGCGCGCCTCTACTACGACACGTGTGCGCCTCTACATCCACCAGTATATATGTACGTACACGTTCGCGACCAGAATGACAACGCTACGTACGTTTCGACCAGGTGGGTCCGACTGTCAGGCACTTCCTTGCGTGCGAAGATGTAGCTGGTGGGGGGGTAATCTCTATGAAGATTACTACGGAGATGTCTGAGCTGATGGTAGCACCACTAGTATTGTAATAGTTATATCATCCACAGTCCCGTGTGACTCGTGGGATATTACTTAGTGTGTACCAAATTCCGGAGGTGTAGAAAAATAATGTATAGGAGCTTGGGATGCCTCCGATGAGATGTAATCTTCCTTTCACCACAGTTGTACTCAGTTTGGTCTTATACTAAACCTTGTATGGTGTGTATGACGATGGAATAAATGTAGCAGTTTCTATATTTACCATGTCATACGAATGATCATCTTGCATTCCGAGTTATCCCTTACATTCTACATTTCTATGTCAGAATCTTATCATTCTGGACTAAACCATTGTCTTGTTTTCCTAGGATGGTTAATACCCGCAACAACCCTGCTCCCCTGGAGCAGGCTGAAGGCAGTGGGGCTAGCGATGCGAACCTGCCTCATCCTCCTTCTCTGGCTGATGTCATGCTGGAGGCCGAGAGGAACAAACGAGAGACCAACCGTTTGCTAGAACGCATCGAACAGAACACAGCGCCGCACCAGAGGAATAATTTGGTGTCGCTCAGTCACTTCATCAAGTTACATCCACCCACCTTCCATCACTCCATCGAGCCCCTCGACGTCGGTGATTGGCTTCGCAACATTACCCACAAGCTACGTTCTGCACTCGTAGCCGAGGCTTATAAAGTCACTTTTGCTGCCTATCATCTTGAAGGCCCCGCTAGTCTCTGGTGGAAGAATTATGAGGCCATGTGCCCAGCTGGCCAGGTCACTACTTGGGCAGAATTCAGTGAGGCTTTCCATGAACATCACATTCCAGAAGGTCTTATGGATTGCAAGCGTGAGGAGTTCTGCAGTTTCACCCAAGGTAGACTCTCTGTGGATGCATACAGTAGGGAGTTCGGTAACCTAACATGTTATGCAACTGAGGAAGTTTCCACCGATGCCAAGAAGCAGGCAAGGTTCCGCAAGGGACTTAGCCCCGAGCTTCGCCGTGATCTCCGTCTTCACGAGTGCACTTCCTTCCAGAAGCTTGTGAACAAGGCCATCAGTGATGAGACAGGTCAGACTGATTTCGAAGCAACACGCAAGCATGGCCGTGACACTGGTTCCTCATCCGGTTCTGGCTCCCAGAAGCGCCGGGTGTGGGTGCATAACACCGCCCGCCACCCAGGTTCACACCGAGGCCATCCTATCAGGCGTCTCGTCTAGCTCAGCAGTATGCACCAGCTAAGTCCTATGGTGGATCAACCAACAATGCTCCTCCATGCACCAGCACTGTGACGTGTTTCAAGTGTGGAGAACCAGGCCACTACATGCGAGAGTGTCCCCAGACCAACCCCAACCCCAACCAGTCTGGAAAGGCTGTTGGCCGTGGCAAGCCAACATGGAAGGTGTACTACGCCAAGCCGGCCACCGCTGCACGTGTCCATGTGAACTGTGTCTCAGCTGAAGAGGCTCAAGAGGATCCTAACATCGTTCTCGGTATGCTCCTTGTTAATTGCCACCCGACATCTGTTCTTTTCGATACTGGAGCATCTCATTCATTTATATACGAGAGCTATGCTCGTTTGCATAAGACCACATTTTGTGATATGCCCACCTCCATGGTAATTCAAACCCCGGGATCCAAATGGTAAACTTCTAGAGTGAGCCATGGTAATGAAATCCAAGTTAACAGACTTGTTTTCCTTGCGTCCTTGATAGATCTCAAGTCCTCGCACATTAATATCATCTTGGGTATGGACTAGATGTCAGCCCATCATGCCAAGATTGATTGCTTCTCTAGGACTGTTCAACTTATACACCCATCAGGAGAGGTAGCCAATGTCTTGACCCGAGTAGCCAAGCGACAACTATATTCTCTCAATGCCAGTCCTTTGCCAGACCTCGAAGACGTTCCGGTAGTCCATGATTTTCCGGATGTCTTTCCAGAAGAATTGCTAGGTGTTCCACCTGACCAAGATGTCGAGTTCGTGATAGATCTTATTCCAGGAACTGTCCCAATCTCTAGGAGACCCTATAAGATGGCACCACTAGAACTAGCTGAGCTTAAGAAACAACTCGATGAGTCCTTGAAAAAGGGTTTCATCCGTCCTAGTTCGTCTCCATGGGCTTGTCCCGTCCTCTTCGTCAAGAAGAAGGATGGTACAGATCGGATGGTTGTAGATTATTGACCCGTTAACCTGGTCACCATAAAGAACAAGTATCCGCTCCCCAGGATCAACGACCTGTATGATCAGCTCGCTGGATCCTCAGTCTTTTCTAAGATGGATTTGAGGTTGGGCTACCATCAAATCAAAATCAAGAACAGGGACATTCCCAAAACGGCCTTTGTTACTCGTTATGGCCAATACGAGTACACCGTCTTGTCCTTCGGTTTAACCAACGCCCCAGCCACTTTCTCTCAGTTAATAAACTCAATCTTCATGGAGTATTTGGATAAATTCGTCGTGGTTTACCTCGATGATATACTCATCTACTCCAAAAATGAGGAAGAACATGCCGAGCATCTAAGGCTTGTGTTGATGAAACTTCGAGAGCATCGCCTTTATGCCAAATTTTCTAAATGTGAATTTTGGTTGCCAGAAGTGACCTATCTAGGCCATGTAATCTCTGGTAAAGGTATTGCTGTCAATCCCGAGCGAGTTTAAGCCGTTCTTAAGTGGACTCCACCTGAATCGGTCAAGCAAGTTTGGAGTTTCCTTGGCCTAGCGAGCTATTGTCGCCGCTTTGTCGAGAACTTCTCCAAAGTTGCTAAACCTCTAACTGAACTCCTCAAGAAAGATAAAAAGTTCGAGTGGACCCCATAGTGCGAGCACAACTTTCAGGAACTGAAAAGACACCTGACATCTGCTCCCGTACTGGTACCACCAGATTTTCCAAGGACTTTGTTATCTATTGCGATGCCTCGCGACAAGGACTAGGTTGCATTCTCATGCAAGATCGTCATGTAATTTCTTATGCTTCCCGGCAATTGCACCCACATGAGGAAGATTATCCTACACATGATCTTGAGCTTGCAGCTGTAGTCCATGCACTCAAAACCTGGCGACTTTACCTCCTCGGTAATTGTTGCGAAATCTTCACCGATCACCAAAGTCTGAAGTATATATTCACCCAACCGGATTTGAATCTCAGGCAAAGACGTTGGGTCGAGTTGATCACAAATTTTGACTTAGGGATAACTTACACCCCAGGAAAAGCCAATGTCATGGCTGATGCATTAAGTCGTAAATCTTATTGTAAAAATATGATGTTACAACAAAGTCAACCGCTTCTCCATGAGGAATTTCGGAAGCTTAATCTTCACATCGTTCCTCAAGGATTCCTTTCCACCTTGGTGGCAAAACCTACCCTTACGGATCATATCATAACCGCTCAGCGGTATGACAAAGGGATATCTCGGATCAAGGAGAACATTGCTAGCGGAGTTGCTACATGTTTCTTCATGAATGATCAAGGTGTTGTGTACTTCAGAAACCGTTTAGTGGTTCCCAAGAAGCGGCAACTACGACAGTTGATCCTTAAGGAAGCTCATGAATCTCCTCTCACCATTCATCCCGGTAGCACCAAGATGTATCAGGACCTACGCCAAAGGTTTTGGTGGACTAGGATGAAGAGAGACATTGCTCAATTTGTTGCTAATTGCGACGTCTGCCGTCGCGTAAAAGCAGAGCATCAATGGCCTGCTGGCACCCTTCAACCTTTAGCTATTCTTGAATGGAAATGGGATAAAATTGGTATGGATTTCATCACCGGTTTTCCCAGGACCAAGAAGGGGAATAACACTATCTTTGACGTTGTCGATCGTCTTTCCAAAGTGGCCCATTTCTTGCCTGTTCGTGAGAGTATAACGGCTAGCCAGCTAGCAGACTTGTATATCCCCCGAATAGTGTCCCTCCATGGCGTTCCATTAGAAATCAACTCAGATCGAGGAAGTTTCTTCACCTCTCGATTTTGGGAAAGTGTCCAAAGTGCTATGGGAACCCATATTTCCTTTAGCACCGCCTTTCACCCTCAGTCAAGTGGTCAAGTAGAACGCGTCAACCAGATTCTAGAAGACATGCTTTGTGCTTCTGTTATCTCATTCGGAATGGATTGGGAGAAATGCCTTCCATTTGCCGAATTTGCTTATAACAACAGCTATCAATCTAGCTTGGGTAAAGCCCCTTTTGATGTTCTCTATGGACGAAGGTGTCGAACGCCTCTTAACTGGTCAGAAACCGGGGAAAGACAATTCTTTGGCCTGGATATGATCCAGGAAGCAGAAGAGCAAGTTCGCATCTGTAACATCCCAAATTTTCAATTTGATATGTTATACATTAGATCATCATTGCATATCATATTTATTGCATTTTGGCTTGATCCTATAAATTGTACGCAACTCAAGGACCCACGGAGAGAGTTGGGGATTTCGTTATTTTCATATTTGAGTTTTCTCAAATTTTGAAAATAGGATCATTTGATTTTAATTATTTTATCTTCAATTATTTCTATTCTAAAAATATGAGAGAGGGAATGAAATGACTTTCCCCAAAAAAAGGAAACATTGAGCGTTTAATATTAAAATCAAACAAGATTTTATTTCGGAGTTTTATCACTATTTTATTTGAATTAGGAAAAATGCATGTTTTTCAAAATTGCATTTAGGCCCCAAATAAATGTTCATCTTGTCCGGCTTGATTTTAGAGTACGGGGAAAATTTCTTTCGGGATTTTTGGAGTCTATTTAGTATTTCTTTTATTTGTTTTTCTACGTGATTTTTTAAAACGAACCGACCTTACCGGGCCGTGTCCGCCTGGGACACTGACCCGACCTGGCCTTTAAAGCCTGAGGCACCGAGCCGCCCCAGCCCAGCCGCTGCCATCCTAACCCTAGCGCCGCCCCGCCGCCAGATCCGCGCTGCCGCCGCCGCCCGACGGCGCCGCCCCGCACCCCGCCGCCACCCGCCGCCCTCGCCAGAGACCCCCCCGCCGCCGAAGCCCGCCGCCTTGCTCGCCGGACCCGCCGGAGGTAGCCGCCGCCGCCACCGCGGTTTTCGAGAGAAAACCGTTGGTTTTTTGAGGAACCCGATTTAATTTTTTATATAGATTGGTTTTATTTTTTTCTTCCCGGTTAGTTTATTTAGCGAACGCCCGTTCGTTCGTTCGTTTTAGCAAACGGTTTTCCTATTTTATCCGCAGACAGCGAATGCTCGTTCGTTAGCCTGTTCGTCCGTTTTTCTTTTTCTCGGATTTTTCGCGATTATTTCTGATCGCGATTTCTGATCCGATTTTTTTCTAGTATAACTTTTAGCTCGTTTATCGGAATCAGGCGATTCAAGCGCCTAGAGTTTCATCTCAAAACCCTCTTTCCGTTTAAACAACTCAAACAAGTTTCTACTACTATAAAATTTGACTTATATCCAGATTAGTAAACGAAGCTTGTTTCTTTCGCCGTTTGAGTTTCGTTGCTTCGTTTGATTTGATTCTTTTTGCAAACCAGAATTCTTAAGTTGAACTTTCTGGTTAGATCTCTTATTTGAGTTTTACCTATGCATTAGATGAGTGCTTATTGTATGCTTGTTTGTTTGCGATAGAGTACCCGGAGTGCGCCGCTTGCTACTTCGAATCTCTAGGTTTCACGGATCATCAACAAGGCAAGTAATACTTTAATAATACCTCTTTACTACCCAGTTTTATTGCATTAGATCAATTCTCAAACAATTGCATGATTAGGATCTGTTTAACATGTGGGTATTGGGAAGTAGATGAGGTAGAACCTATTACCTGTTTTAATATCAAACCTTTGGGAGTTACTTCTACGTTTGCTTATATTGCCATGCTATGCTAGTAGACGTGGATTGGGTGAGTGTATCCATGACAGATGTGAGATTTTTAGTTAATGGTTTATTTAAGGTGGCAACTTAAATTCACATCTGGGTGGATTGAGGCACCTGGGGAACCCAGTGTTGCCTGTATTTTTTTGGAAATCCCGGGGTACCGTTTGATTCTCCTATGGACCGCCACCCAGGCTCAAAGGGATCATGAGATTATTCATGCTAGAAACTTCCATGTGCAGCCGCAAGCTACTATGGGCTCTAGCATAGTTGATTATGTTGTGTGACCTCTTTTAGTGGTAGAATAGCAGATGCGGGGGATATAGGTTGGTACTGTCTACCCAGAGTAAAGAGTTAATGCTTCTGAAAGACTGTGTCTCAGTCATCCATTTCTCAAACACCATGTAGTGCGAGAAATCAAACGGAGGAGATCCAGTCTTGCGGGGAAAAGTGTGCAAACCTCTGCAGAGTGTATAAACTAATCATGGTTAGCCGTGTCCCCGGTTATGGACGTTTTGAGTATCTAGTACCTGGATTATCATGTGAATCTCATCATGTTACTTAATTTAATTTTGTTGGGTTAGTGATGATGCTTAATTGGGATCGAGTTGGAGGAACCTTCTCAATGTTTAACAACCACCATGATAGTTAAATAAAATTTATTCCTTTGTTGTAGGAAAAAATTGGCTTTATGCAAAACTGTAACCATAGAGCTTTCCACCAGCCATATATGCATGTAGTATAGCATTATTCTGTTCATTACTCTCTATGTGTTACATTGCCAGCATATTCCATGTGCTGACCCGTTTTCGGGCTGCAACGTTCTTGTTGTAGACTTTTCAGACAACGAGTAAGGTGCCTTAGGTCGTGGTCTTATACTCAGTGATGCCGTTGGAGTTGATGGACTCGCTTATGTTCCAAGCCTTCCGCTGTTATCGTTATTAGATGGCCTTAAGCCATATTTATTGTAATAAGTTCTCTTTTGAGACATTCGATGTAATAAGTGTGTGATTGCTACTCTGTTATAAATCCTTCAAGTATTGTGCATGTCAGCATTACAGATCCAGGGATGACACTGATGCACAGAGATCAGACTATTTGAGGTCTGGTCGCTATAAGATGGTATCCGAGCACACGCTGACTGTAGGACACGACCACTGAGCTAAAGCCCTAGATCACTACTCTCTCTTCTCATTTCTGGCTCCTCATCTTTTCTACTCTTTTAGGATGGCGGATGCAAGGAACAAATTCACGCAACCGAATGAAGATACACCCTTTGGACGCCACTTGAAGGAAGTCACTAGATACCTGAACATCGGAGTACCAAGCTTCACCGGGACCCACATCGCCACTTTACCAAAAGAGGAGCATTGTATGATTCAAGTTCAAGTTCCAGGAAGGACATTCATGCCTGTTACTGAGCCCATAGGGTTTTCCTTTGACGCACCAACCTGGAGTCTAGGAAAGAGCATGGCAGCCCACATCACCATGGGACGCATGGGAGAAGTTTACCACAAGGATCTCAAGGATACTATCTACCAGATTTGTGGGTGCCGAGATGAGCAATGGGAGATGATCAGCACCAGGAAGGATAGATCAATTGCGGCTTTCATCTAGGAGTTAAACCAGCACATTCGTCGCCAGGAGAACCAGATGTGCGCAGGCATAATAGATCTGAAGAAGGCTATGGCCAAGATCACGGAGCTGGAGGAAGAACTCAAGTCTACACGCGATGGATATGAGGAGGAAATGACGACATTCGTGGAGAAGAATGATGATCTAAAGAAGAAGCTAAAAGTATTTATGGGATTCCCCGCGACTGGAGGAGAAGACGATGATTGCACTTGCCTGGAGAACTACATCATCATCGATGACACCGACTCGGACCCAGATGATAGCGATGATGACTTTGTTGATGAAGCTGGAGCAGATATCATGGAGTCTTCGACCGATCAATTTTTCTAGTCGACCACCATAACAGTAGTAGTATTCCCCCATGTATATAGTATAGTCTGAGTACTTTTGTAACGATAGTTAGACCGTTGTATGCCCTTGTTTGAATTAATTGAAGTGATATTGATTGTGTTTTGTCTCATGTGCACATGGGTAGTGTTTTCTCTCTAGATCTATTTCTGTTCTATATCCTCATCTTTTCTAAACCCTCAGATGCCTCCGAGACGTGACAATGGATTTGCTTTCCCACCGGAACTCACCCAGTTGATCCAGCAGCTGAATGCATTGATGCAGATGCTAGTCCAGAATCAGAATCAGGGGAACAACAACAACAACAACAACCCACCACCACCACCTGTTATCACTTAGCCCGTTTCTTGAGTCTGAATCCGCCGGTGTTCTCCAGTAGCACGGAGCCAATAGTTGCAGATGATTGGCTCCGCAAGATGGGAAGGGAGTTGACCACTGCAGGATGCACAGATGCGGAGAAGGTGCGTTTTGCCGCACATCAGCTTGATGGACCCGCAGCATCATGGTGGGAGAATTTTACAGCCACTTATCCCATCAACACTGTCACATGGGATCAGTTTCAGCAGGCTTTCCGTACTGCTCATGTTTCAGCAAGAGCTATGGCCATGAAGAAGCGTCAGTTTCGCAACTTGCACCAAGGAGGACGTACTGTTGGCTAGTATGTGGATGACCTTAGTAAGCTAGCATGTTATGCCCCAGATGACGTTGCTATGGATGCAGCTAAGCAGGAGAAGTTTCTAGAAGGACTGAATGATGAGCTGAGCATGCAGTTGATGGTAGCAACCTTCAACAACTACCAGGAGTTGGTAGACCGAGCTCTCATGATTGAAGGGAAACAACAACAAATTGACAGCCGCAAGAGGAAGTATGGACAAGGGAAGTACAATTCTGGAGCTCAGCAGAAGCCTCGTTTTACCCCGAACTCGGGAGGACATTTTCAGCATACCCATGGAGGAGGGAGTTCACACAACCATAGTGGGCCCAAAAATGGTAATGGGAATGGAGGAAGCAACGGACAAGACCATACCAACCCATCAACCCCAGCCAAGAGGGATCTAAGCCACATTACCTGTTTCAAGTGCTAGAAGACTGGACATTATGCCACTGAATGTCCTGAAGTGAAGAATGGAAATGGTAATGGAAGTTCTGGGAAGAAGCCTAACCCTTTCAACAAGGGACAGGTGAACCACGTTAGCGTGGAGGAGGTTGAAGCCCAGACAGACGCAGTAATAGGTAAGTTTTTGGTTAAGTCATTTACTGCAATCGCTCTTTTTGATACCGGTGCATCACATGCATACATATCAAGGGGATTTGTGGATAAGTATAAACTGCCAACCCAAGCCCTTAGGTCACCCATGTTAGTAACCTCACCAGGAGCATAGTATATGGCTAGTCTATGATGTGATCGGGTACCATTAAGGATTGGTAACTACGTGTTTCCCTCAGACCTAATTGTACTGGAATCGCAAGGACTGGATGTGATATTAGGCATGGATTGGTTATCGAAGTATGGAGGGAACATTGAATGCGCCAATAAGCCGATTTTGCTTACCACGCCAGAAGGAAGAAGGATCAAGTATGTATCCCGGCATGTGCCAAAGAGGACTCAAGTAAATTCCTTATCAGGAGTTGTACAGGAGGAAGTACTAGTGGTGATGGATTTTCCTGACGTATTTCTAGAGGAGTTGCCAGGCATGCCACCGGATAGAGACATTGAGTTTTTGATTGAGCTTTTGCCAGGCACATGACCAATATCAAAGAGACCGTACCGGATGCCCGCAAAAGATTTGGAGGAAATTAAGAAGCAGATTAAGGAGTTACTGGATAAAGGCTATATTCGCCCAAGTTCTCCACCTTAGGGATCGCCCGTACTTCTAGTGGAGAAGAAGGATGGATCGTTGAGAATGGTTGTTGATTATCGAGGATTGAATGAAGTGACAATCAAGAATAAGTACCCGCTGCAGATGATCAATGACTTGTTTGACCAGTTGCAAGGAGCTAAGGTATTTTCCAAGATCGATCTGTGATCAGGATACCACCAGTTGAAGATTCAAGAGGAGAATATACCTAAGATGGCTTTTACCACCAGGTACGGGCTGTATGAGTATACCGTTATGTCATTTGGTCTGACTAACGCACCTGCCTATTTCATGAACATGATGAACAAGGTGTTTATGGAGTTTTTGGATAAGTTCATCATGGTGTTCATTGATGACATTTTGGTCTACTCAAAGAATGAAGAAGAGCATAAGGAGCATTTGCGTTTGGTACTTGGGAAGCTCAGAGAACATCAGTTATATGCCAAGTTTAGCAAATGTGAATTTTGGTTGAAGGAAGTTGGATTCCTCGGACATGTTATATCCGGAGAAGGAATAGCAGTAGACCCCACCAAAGTTGTCACTGTGACAAATTGGGAGGCACCCACATCAGTTGGAGAGATCCGGAGTTTTCTTGGACTCACAGGATACTACCGGAGGTCCATTGAGAATTTCTCAAAGATTGCAAAGCCCATGACTGAGTTGTTGAAGAAGGACAGCAAGTTCAAATGGACTGAGGAATGTGAGGCCAGTTTCTAGGAGTTGAAGAAACATTTGGTTACATCACTCGTGTTGATTTTGCCAGATCAGCACAAGGATTATGAAGTATATTGCGACACTTCACGTCGAGGACTTGGAGCAGTGCTTATGCAGGTGGGAAGAGTTGTTTCATATGCCTCACGACAGCTTAAGCCCCATGAGATGAATTATGCTACACATGATTTGGAGTTAGCAGCTGTAGTGCATGCATTTAAGACATGGAGACATTTTCTCATCGGAAACCATTGTGAGGTGTACACAGATCATAAGAGTTTGAAGTACATCTTCACGCAGAAGGAGTTGAATCTCAGGCAAAGGAGATGGTTGGAGCTCATCAAGGATTATGATATGAGATTGCATTATCACCCCGAAAAGGCTAACGTAGTAGACGATGCGTTGAGCCGCAAGAGCCATGTCAATACACTCATGACCAGAGAGTTACCAAAGGAGTTAGCCGAGGATCTTCGCGAGGTATGTTTGGAGATAGTTCCGAGAGGCTATGTAGCAGCATTGGAGATTCAGTCTACTTTGATGGATAAGATCAGAGAAGCTCAGAAGGCAGACAAGGAGATTGCCGAGATAAATGAGAAGATGAGCAAAGGAAAAGCTAAAGGTTTTCATGAGGATGAGCACGATACCTTAAGGTTTGAGGACCGTGTTTATGTACCTAATGATCCGGAGATCAGGAAGTTGATTCTGCAAGAGGCCCATGATTCATCGTATTCGATTCACCCAGGAAATACCAAGATGTATTTGGATCTGAAGGACACTTTCTGGTGGACCGGAATGAAGAAGGATATTGCGGAGTATGTAGCAGTATGTGATGTATGTCAGAGAGTGAAGGCAGAGCATCAGAAGCCAGCAGGGTTGCTACAACCATTGTCGATACCCGAATGGAAGTGGGATAATCTAGGCGTGGATTTTATCACGGGATTGCCCAGGACTCGTTCAGGCTATGACTCGATATGGGTTGTAGTCGATCGTTTGACGAAGGTAGCTCATTTCATCCCAGTGAAGACCACTTACACCAGTGCTAAATTGGCAAAGATATACATGACCAGGATCGTATGTCTGCATGGAGTTCCGAGGAGCATTGTATTAGACAGAGGAACCCAGTTTACCTCAAAGTCCTGGAATCAGTTGCACGAAACTTTGGGTACCAGGCTAGAGTTCAGTACATCCTTTCATCCGCAGATAGATGGACATACCGAGAGAGTCAATCAGATTTTGGAGGACATGCTGAGAGCTTGTGCGCTAGATTATGGATCTAGTTGGGACGACAATTTGCCATATGTGGAGTTCTCTTACAACAACAGTTATCAATCCAGTTTGAAGATGGCCCCCTTTCGAAGCTCTGTACGGAAGGAGGTGCAGGACACCATTGTTGTGGGATGAAGTTGGAGACCGCCAGTTGTTTGGACCAGATTTGATTAAAGAGTCTGAGCAGAAGGTGAAGTTGATTCGCGATAGGCTCAAGGTAGCCCAGTCCAAGCAGAAGAGCTATGCAGATTCGAAACGCAAGGAGACAGTTTATGAAGTTGGAGATAGAGTTTATCTTCGTGTGTCCCCACTTTGAGGAGTTAAGCGTTTTGGAGTTAAGGGAAAGTTAGTGCCACGTTTTGTAGGACCATACAAAGTTTTGGAGCGTATGGGAGAGGTTGCTTACAAGTTGGAATTGCCCGAAGGATTGTCAGGAGTTCACGATGTGTTCCACGTTTCCCAGTTGAAGAAGTGGCACGCAGAGATGGCTGATATACCGCTGAGAGATACAGTGCCACTAGAAGCGATTCAGTTGGATAGTGATTTGACCAATGAGGAGAAACCAGTGAAGATTCTCGAGTTTGCCAGCCGAGTCATGCGCAACAAGGTTATCAAGTTTTGCAAAGTTCAGTGGAGCCACCATACCGAAGATGAAGCCACCTGGGAGCGAGAGGAAGATCTACTGAAGGACCACCCTCACCTATTTTCTAGCCTCTAGCCAACCCGAATCTCGAGGGCGAGATTCATCTTAAGGGGGGGGGGTAGGTTTGTAACATCCCAAATTTTCAATTTGGAATGTTATACATTAGATCATCATTGCATATCATATTTTATTGCATTTTGGCTTGATCCTAGAAATTCTACGCAACTCAAGGACCCACGGAGAGAGTTGGGGATTTCGTTATTTTCATATTTGAGTTTTCTCAAATTTTGAAAATAGGATCATTTGATTTTAATTATTTTATCTTCAATTATTTCTATTATAAAAATATGAGAGATGGAATAAAATGACTTTCCCAAGAATAAAGAAATATTGAGGGTTTAATATTAAAATCAAACAAGATTTTATTTCGGAGTTTTATCGCTATTTTATTTGAATTAGGAAAAATGCGCGTTTTTCAAAATTGCATTTAGGCCCCAAATAAATGTTCATCTTGTCCGTCTTGATTTTAGAAGATGGTAAAAATTTGTTTCGGGATTTTTGGAATCCATTTAGTATTTCTTTTATTTCTTTTTCTGCGTGAATTTTTTTTAAAACGAACCGACCTTACCGGGCCGTGTCTGCCTGGGAAACTGACCCGGCCGGGCCTTTAAAGCCCGAGGCGCCGAGCCGCCCCAGCCTAGCCGCCGCCGCCCTAACCCTAGCTCTGCCCCGCCGCCAGATTGCCGCCGCCACCGCCGACGCCGCACGCCGCCACCGCTCCTCGCCGCGCCACCGCCCGACGCCGCC
>NC_041385.1:308556535-308579568 GCF_002162155.2 Triticum dicoccoides | reverse complement strand
ACCCTGCCGCCCGACGCCGCCGCCCCGCACCCCGCCGCCACCCGCCGCCCTTGCCAGAGACCCCGCCGCCGCTAGAGCCCGCCGCCTGGCTCACCGGACCCACCGGAGGTAGCCACCGCCGCTGCCGCGGTTTTCGAGAGAAAACCATTGGTTTTTTTAGGAACCCGGTTTATTTTTTTATATAGATCAGTTTTATTTTTTTCTTCCCGGTTAGTTTATTTAGGGAATGCCCTTTCGTTCGTTCGTTTTAACGAACGGTTTTCGTCTTTTATCCGCAGACAGCGAACGTTCGTTCGTTTATCTTTTTTCTTGGATTTTCCGCGATTATTTTTGATCGTGATTTATGATTCGATTTTCGTTCTAGTATAACTTTTCGCTCGTTTACCGGAATCAGGCGATTCAAGCGCCTAGAGTTTCGTCTTGAAACCCTCTTTCCATTTAACCAACTCAAACAAGTTTTTGCTACTATAAAATTTGACTTCGATCCAGATTAGCAAATGAAGCTTGTTTCTTTCGCCGTTTGAGTTTAGTTTCTTCGTTTGATTTGATTCTTTTTGCAAACCGGAGTTCTTAAGTTAAACTTTCTGGTTAGATCTCTTACTTGAGTTTTACCTGTGCATTAGATGAGTGCTTATTGTATGCTTGTTTGTTTGCGATAGAGTACCCGGAGTGCGCCGCTTGCTACTTCGAATCTCTAGGTTTCACGGATCATCAACAAGGCAAGTAACACTTTGATCATACCTTTTTACTACCCAGTTTTATTGCATTAGATCAATCCTCAAACAATTGCATGATTAGGATCTGTTTAACATGTGGGTATTGGGAAGTAGACGAGGTAGAACCTGTTACCTGTTTTAATATCAAACCTTTGGGAGTTACTTCTGCTTTTCCTTATATTGCCATGCTATGCTAGTAGACGTGGATTGGGTGAGTGTATCCATGACAGATGTGAGATTGTTAATTAATGGTTTATTTTAGGTGGCAACTTAAATTCACATCTGGGTGGATTGAGGACCCTGGGGAACTCAGTGTTGCCTATATGGCTGGTGGAAATCCCGGGGTACCGTGTGATTCTCCTATGGACCGCCACCCAGGCTCAAAGGGATCATGATATTATTCATGCTAGAAACTTCCGTGTGCAGCCGCAAGCTACTATGGGCTCTAGCATAGTTGATTATGTTGTGTCAGCTCTTTCAGTGGTAGACTAGCAGATGTAGGGGATGTAGGTTGGTACTGTCTACCCAGAGTAAAGAGTTAATGCTTATGAAAGACTATGTCTCGGTCATCCGTTTCTCAAACACCATGTAGTGCGAGAAATCAAACAGAGGAGATCAAGTCTTGCTGGGAAAAGTGCGCAAACCTCTGTAGAGTGTATAAACTAATCATGGTTAGCCGTGTCCTCGGTTATGAATGTTTTGAGTATCTAGTACCTGGATTATCATGTGAATCTCATCATGTTACTTAATTTAATTTTGTTGGGTTAGTGATGATGCTTAATTGGGATTGAGTTGGAGGAACATTCTCAATGTTTAACAACCACCATGCTAGTTAAATAAAATTTATTCCTTTGTTGTAGGAAAAAATTGGCTTTATGCAAAATCGTAACCATAGAGCTTTCCACCAGCCATATATGCATGTAGTATAGCATTATTTTGTTCATTACTCTCTATGTGTTACATTGCCAGCATATTCCATGTGCTGACCCGTTTTCGGGCTACAACGTTCATGTTGCATACTTTTCAGATGACGAGTAAGGTGCCTTAGGTCGTGGTCTTATACTCAGTGATGCCGTTGGAGTTGATGGACTTGCTTATGTTCCAAGCCTTCTGTTGTTATCATTATTAGATGGCCTTAAGCCATATTTATTGTAATAAGTTCTCTTTTGAGACATTCGATGTAATAAGTGTGTGATTGCTACTCGGTTATAAATCCTTCATGTACTGTGCGTGTTAGCATTACCGATCCAGGGATGACACTGATGCACAAAGATCAGACTATTTAAGGTCTGGTCGCTACGGCATCGTTCGTGAAAAGTTGAAAACAACCCAATCTCGTCAAAAGAGCCAATATGACCGAAAACATAAGGCTATGACTTTTGAGGTTGATGAGAAGGCTTACCTTCGGGTTACTCCTCTGAAGGGAACCCATCGCTTCGGTATCAAAGGCAAATTAGCTCCTCGCCACATTGGACCCTTTCGCATTCTTGCCAAACGAGGAGAAGTTACCTACCAATTGGAACTACCTCCACATCTCTCCAGAGTCCACGATGTCTTCCACGTTTCTCAACTCAGGTGTTGCTTGTCGGATCCCATCCATGGAGTGGATCACGAAATGCTTGATCTTCAAGACAATCTCACATATCGGGAATACCCAGTTCGTATCCTCGATCAAGACGAGCGTACCACTCGACGCCATAATATCAAGTTTCTCAAGGTTCAATGGTCGCACCATTCTGAGAAAGAAGCAACTTGTGAAAGGGAGGATCGTCTTCGACTCGAGTATCCCGCCTTCTTTCCGGAGGATCCTAAATCTCGGGACGAGAGTTTTCTGAGTGGGGGTGAGTTGTCACACCCTAGCTAGTTCACACATTAGAGTGTTGCATCATGTTTATCTTTCATCAGAAACTTGAAATGGGGATGACAGAACCCCCACCCCCATGAAACCAACTAGGGTTTACTAAAAATATTTTCAATGAACCTGAAATGCCCTTCTAAAATGTCCATCATTTTTGTCTTGGGTTAGAACCTCTGTCAAAATTGGTTCACATTTTCCTAGGACACATAAGGTCACTGGATTAAATCATTAGGTATTTGAGTTTGGGCATTTAAATAATATAAATTATTTTAAATGCTCAAATAATTCTGGAAATAAGTGTGGACTGTTGGAAATATTCTAAACAAAGCCCCTAATTATTTTCAGGATTTTTGGAAATCCCTAGCTATTTTTAATAAAGCCTCACAGCTACAGAAAAATAGAAAAAAATTAAAATGAAGAGAGAGAGAGAGAGAGAGAGAGAGAGAGAGAGAGAGAGAGAGAGAGAGAGAAAGGCTAGAGGCCACTTACCTGCAGTGGGTCGGCCCACCTGGCCCGTGCCAGTCACCACCCACCTCTGCCAGTAGGCAGAGGAGGGACACCGCGCCGCCGCCGAGCTCACCACGCCACCTTGCTGCCTGCCTGCGTCGCCCGCGCCAGTGCGACGCCTTGAAGGGCCTCATCGGCACCGCCCCGAGCCCCTGGACACCTCATTCTCCACCTGTCCTCTCTCGCCCTCTCCCGCCATGGCCGAAGCAGCTGCCACCGCACCGCCGTTGTAGATGCGGCCACCTCGTCCTCGCGCCACCCCGCCGTGTCCCTGGGCTCCGTCGTCGTCCGCTCTGCCGAGCTAGCTGAGCCCCAAGCGCTCGCACGCTCTGCACCGCCTCCACCGACCTCGCCTTTACCGCCCGTCGCTGGAGATCCACTTCGCCGTCACCGCTGCAGCAGCTCGTCCCCGACCTCGCCGTCTGCTCTGCCATGGCCACCGTGAGCCCAGCTACCTCCCCATCCTCTCTGTTCTTGCTCTCGAGCACCGTAGCGACTGCATGAAGCTCAACCGCACACGCCGCCACCGAGCTCGTCGCCGACGTGACTCCGGCCACGCAAAGGCCTCGCCACCCTGCCCGTTAGCCTCACTGCACCCCCAGGAGCCCGCAACACCACTCCACGCTCCTCGCCGTGCCTCCTAGCGATGAGCCCGAGCTCGCCCGAGCTCCGGCAGCCGCCAAGGTCGACGCCGGCGCCGTTTCCGGCCACCCCGAGCCCAACCACCGCCACCACTGGACGCGGCTCGTCCCCAGCCGCACGTAGATGCCTCCGCCGCCCTTTTGGTCACCGGAGGAGGAAACCCGCACCTCTCCGCCTTATCTGGCCTTGCCGGCGACGAGCCCCGGGTCAACTCCGGCGAGTTTGACCCGGGTTGACCCCAGTTTGACCCCCCTGGGTCAATTACAGGTGGGGCCGCCCTGCTGATTAACCTAGAATTAGTACTAACTAAAATTAGTTAGTCTAATGACACTGACATGCGAGACCCACCGGTCAAGTTTAACCTGGACCATCCCCGTTGACTGCTGACATCACCCTGACGCAATGCTGACGCAATAACTCATTTACTGGATTTGTTCTTATACATGAAATTCTAGAAAATGCTACAAACTTCAAAAATTCATAGAAATTAATCTGTAGCTCCAAATGCAAAGTGTTATATATGAAAAACGATCAGAAAAATCCAATCTATCCATATGTACTGGTTTCATGCATGTTTAAGGAAGTTAACCTGCTGTTCAGTGCAGAACATGATAAAGCACTATTAAAGGCCATATATGAGCTTGGAACTTGAATCTTTGACTCAAAATGGCTCAAACCCATCTGATCTTAGTTGCATTAGCCCAATACACTCATTTTGCCATGTCTCATGCATGCATCATATTGTTGCACATTATTTGGTGATGATTGTATATCGGTGCTCTCTCGGTAGGTTCTGCCCCCGAAGAGTATCGCGAGTATCCAAACGAGGAGCAATACCAGTCCACGGACCCGCAAGGCAAGCAACCAACCATTTGATCATATCGATACAATCCCATGTTCTCGCTCCTGCTCCCTTTTACTGCATTTAAGACAACGCGTTTCAAACTGCCGTGTGCTACGGTAGTTGAACCCATTCCCTCTACATGACCTGTCATTGCCACAGTAACTAGATGAAACCCACTAGCATGTGTAGGAGTTGATTGAGCCATGTGTATGTGTTTCCTACCTTGCTATGCCTGCTATGCTTAGATTCGTGTCAGGTCTGGTTCATTTGGGTGATGGGCTAGAGTGAAATGATCATGTCGGTAATGAGAGTGATATGTTGAACACGATTTGGTAAAGGTATCGATGAGAGGCCATGTAGGAGTACATAGTGGGTTGTTTCATTGGAATCGTCCTTAAGCACTCAGATCTGTATGTCTGATTTAAGAATCAGCTACTACCATACATTGGGATCCTTAATTGACTTGCTCGACTTCTTATCCACCCTAGTCCTCTGTCCAGGAGTTGCAAGTAGTTTCTGGTGTTTGTAGCTTACTGGAAGCCGTGGGCAGCGCTGACCCTCGGGGTGGTCTGTGATGCGATAGGTACGTGGCACGGTGTACTGGATGCCCGTTTGGTATCTTGGGAACCCTGCACACATCGTTCGGGGCCGTATGTGGAAACCTCGGCCGGACTCCCTGTGGATGGAACCTGGATACACTACAAAAAAAAATACACTTCCATGATGATACGTGTTTGCCACAGTAGGTCGCATTTTTTGTCATGCATGTACATCCATGACAAATTTATGACAGAATCAAGATAGTCATACCTGTGCTGTCATAGAAGTGTTCCATGACATTACCAGAATTATCATCACGGAAGTGTCCACTTCCATGACGATAAATCGCGCGTCACAGAAGTGCTTTCGTCAAGGGTGACCGACACGTGGCATCCACCGTAACGGAACGCCGTTAAGCTATCGGGTCGGGTTTTGGATCCGATAACCCATTAAAAGCCCTGACCAATGGGAAATTTCCACGTGTAAAATTCTTATTGGCCGGACGAAACACGTGTCAGCTCATCAGTGGGTCAGATAGGCGCCTATGATATGTCGACACGTGCCACGGCCCACCACTGGCCCATTTAGCTTACAAAGCTGGCCCATTTGACTTGGTCAAAAGTTAACGGGCTGGCCCATGAAAAGCCTGTTAACAGTCTCTTCGCAAATAGCCCATTTTACGACCCGTTAGGCACTAAAGGAAATCGGCCCAACAACGTCATGTGGCCCGTCGAATATAACACCAGCCCATTTCACTTTTGGCCCATGTATGGCCCACGACATCTTTCGGCCCATATGAGGCCTTCGTATCTTTCGGCCCTTTACAGGCCCACGGTGACTCTAGCCCATAATGATCAGTAATTTTCTTTGTACCCGTTAACGGCCCGTGATTTACATGGGCCGTTTCCAGCCCGTGTTAGCTTTCGACCCTCGATTACTTCCGGCCCGTTACTTGCCTGTTCCCCTAATGGGCCAAATTCGGACCATGGCAAGAGTCGGCCCGTTACTGGCATGTTCCCCAAATGGGCCAAATTCGGCCCATGGCAAGAGTCGACCCATTACTGGCCTGTTACCCTAATGGGCCAAATTTGGCCCATGGCAAGAGTCGGCCCGTTTCTGGCCAGCCCGTCCTATATATTCTGGCCCATTAACGACCCGTTATGCTTATGACAGAATTAAGCTTTTGTAGTCCTACGGCCTGTTAACGGCCCGTTACCGTGCTGGGCCGATACCAATTACACCCGATTACGGCCCATGTAGACCCATTTATCCGACGGCCCGAGGCCCACCGATTACAGGCGCATTTATCGACGGCCCGAGGCCCACCGATTACAGGCCCATTTATCAACGGCCCGTAGGAGACCCATGGATCCTATGGCCCGTATATGGCCCATGGGTAGTTGCGGCCACTAGCAAACCAGGGAAAAGAAGACTAGGAAATAAATAAGGCCCAAACTAACGCTAGGCTATTAAGGCGATTGCACAAATTACATCCACTCGGCATCAAAGATCGCCACCAGTGCAAATATAGGGAACACCCTACACTATACAAAAATGGCTTGCTGTTTACTTCAGCCAGTGGCTGCACATTAAGAATAAATTTTGTATCGCACCAAAAAAAATTACAACTATATAACAAAAGGAAGGTTGGCATAAAACTTAATAGTCTAGCAGATAAATGCACCACCAGAAGTTCAGAAGCTCAGTTCATTTGACCTGACTGTTATGTTTTCATGCTATATTGTCCGATGGGACACCATAACCCTCGCCTTCATTTCCCCTAGGCTCCTGAACAACATAGCAAATGTCTGATAGTCTGGTTTCAAAACCATGCATATCTTGACAACATTGAGCAATGTTTCTCCTTGTTTCACAAAGGGCCTCTGTTAGGGAATGGACTTGTGTCTGGAGCGCAGATACAACATTGCTTTGAGCTTCATATCTTGATCATGAGGCAATTTGGACGATATTGCCTTAACAACCAACCCAGTATTACGCAGGAACATGCTTTTGGCACTGTTAGTGGACAGGTACTGACCCACTGCAGCAAGAGCTGACATTGCGGTTATAGTTGCCTCGCCACCTTCAGAAGGTGGCGGTTCCACCATTTTTTCCATAGCTCGCTGAAAAGTTGAGGTTTTACATTAGTAGTACCAGAACAGAAGATATTAAGGAGGCAGCAAAACCAAACAAAATAGCTTTGGTCTATATACAGAACTTATTCTGGTGAACCCATGTAAAATATTAGTTGTATTTTATTGCAAAGTACATAATAAAACCAGGTTCCAAACATATGACCATGTACCATCGCTAATGTATTGTCTATTTCTTCACATTGTATTGAGGGCTAAGGATAAAGAGACGAAGTTTGTAATATGGTAAGCATAGTATGACATCATTCATATCACAAAACAACTGAGAACAGACAAACATGCAATCGTAACGTTGTGTGGGCAAGTCCAGCACGGAACTAGATTACGGGTCAAGATCAAAGGAACATCACTCCTCCCTTTTAAACATTGTAAGGTGCAATGATACACTAAGAAAATTGTGTATAAAATTGAAAAGAGTAATAGACATTGGCTGCAAACCATGCAGTTCAAGGCACAAGTTAGAGTAAGTAGTAGTTAAAAGGCATGAGGATTAAGGACTTACAACATCAGCTTTTACTGGTGTAGTCATGCCCTTCTTCTTGCTGGTGTGACAGTCCTTGAAGATTTCCACATCATTTGGTTCAGGTACTTTTTGGTCCTTGTGGGCTTTCCTCTGCATTTCGAACAAGTCAATATAGATCTGATAATATGGTACAACGAAAAGAGTGAAACAGCAGCTAATTACAAGAGCCTCGCAGTGTGCAATATAGCTACGAGATCCCGTCGTCTGTTGGAATTTCACTTTCGTACGGTTGGCCTTGTTCTTTGAACAGTTCACCTACAAGAAGATAGATTTGTGTGGCACATGCGTCAATAGGACTTCAACATGTGATCTGATCACATATATATAATGTACCTGATACTTCGGATCAGACCAGTGTTTAATAAGGCCCCTCCAGTCTTCATCCGATATATTTTCCACTGGAGATGTTTGGGAAAGTTCACTGTTAGCCTTGCCTTCAAAGTGAGTTTTCCTCAAGTTATACCGATACTGTCGCAGAGCAGACTTGAAAACATGGGTGCAAGCTTGTCTGGTTGCATCATCTTGGCTATCCAACTTGAACCTCATCTGTTGAAAATTATGGGAGTCTCATTATCAGCAACCTAGAAAGTATGGGACAGAGCAAGACGATATTACTAGTTTCCATACATAACCATACTTATAGATAAATGGTCGAGGAAGGTGTTGAACTGGGTTTCGTCTTTGTCATTCCTGTACTGAATCCATGTTGGGAGGATACGTACATGACACCTAACAACAACCGCTGCCTCTGATACTAACTTGCTGACTCTGTAGCATCACGTGGCCTTTTTAAACTTGCCTCAAAATGGATCTCCATTCTTCCTCCTCTAGATTTAGTTAACCTATCGAGCATTATCCCTGATGTTTGTTTCCTCTTGCGCCTAGGTGCTAGTCCAACAACTAACATAGGAAGTGTTAGTGTACATCAAACTGTGAGACTACATATAAAGAAGCATCTAACTGTAACTTGACTCTAGCAACTACCTTCTTGCTGTTGAAGCTCACAAGGTTCATCTGATATTGCCAACTCGTCTTGTGTTAAGAGTGCTTGGGAAGTAGTGTCAGGTGGCAAGGGAGCTTGGGAATGTGCTGCTAGCTCAGTTGACGCACGAGTATGTCGTGCAGCTGGTAGTACTGTGGCAGGTGTTGCAAGAACTAGGGCTGTCTCTGCTTGTTTGGTGGCAGCTATTTGTTTCTGTTTGGCTTTTTTTGCAGCTCGTGTAGCATGGGATGCCGTGTTTGTAGAATTTTCCGCTGGACTTTCACCTTCTATTGCACCATCAATACCAGCAGAATCTGCAGGATTCATCCGCTTCTCATTCCCTGCCATTCTCTGTTTCTTCCTCTTTCTCTGTGCCATGTTAAGTCAAGCCGACAAGAAAAATGAATAACAATTTAGTTCTTCAGAACAAATTGATGCGTGATGTAGATGAATAAAACTTTGATGTTAGACAACCACATGATAGGAGGATGTAATATGTATGAAAAACAGGATGGAAGAGATAACCAGAACTATGATGTGTAAACTAAGAAGAAGACATTTCACCAAATTAGAAGCAATGCAATGGAAGGTAGACACCATATGAAAGATGCTACAAATATTGCTCTGCCAAGTTAACAGTGTCTCAGCATAAATGGCGTTTAAACAAATGTGAAGCAGTACAAGAAATAAATCATATGCAAGATGCAAACAACATCACACTACCATGTTAGAGGTCTCTCGTCATTAGTGCCATTGCATATTCATAGCATTGCATATTCACAACTTATGATGTGTAAACTAAGGAGAAGGCATTTCAACAAATTAGAAGCAATGAAAGGTAGACACCATATGAAAGATGCAAATAATATCACTCTACCAAGTTAAAACTGTCTCGTCATAAGTGCCATTTCAACAAATTAGTAGTACAAGCTAGAAAAGAATGTGAGATGTAGCCTATATCACACTCCGAAGTCAAACATGTCTTATGATAAGTGATTGTTGCAGGTTACACAACAGTAGTAATTTGATGTAAGAACATGGTGTGATAGACAGATATTGTATGTTCTAGAAACAGGAACACGTGTCTTATTCAAGTATAATATGTAAAGTAAGAAGATGGAATTCAACAAAATTAGAAGCAATACAAGCTAGACATCACACATAACATGCAACCACATATAACAGTGCCAAGTTAGAAGGAGCACCAGTGATGCTGCACTAGGGGAGACGTGCTCATCATAAACACAGCTTTGTTGAGTGTCTATGCATGTGTTGTCTTGGAAATCATCTTGGGTGTGTGGAGGAGTAGAAACTGTAGAGGCCCTCCGTTTGGAAGGAGCACCTTTATCCGCTGCCTTGCTAACTTCCTTCCGCTTTATTGATTTTGAATTGTCAAGTAAAACCGACAAGAAAAAGCAATAAAATTATCTCTTCAGAACTCATTCATGTATGATACTGACAATCACTACTTCGATGTAAGGCAAACACATGATACCAGGATGGAATATGTACGAAAAACAGGACGTCATGGCATGTTCACAACTGTTTGTGTAAACTAAGAAGAAACCATTCCAGCAAATAAGAAGCAATGCAAGCTAGACACCACATGAAAGATGCAACCAATATCACTGCCAAGTTAAAAGCGTCCCATCATAAATGGAATTTCAACAAATTAGAAGCAGCGCATGCTATAAATCATATGAAAGATGCAACTAATATCGCACTGCATATACTAAAGGTGTCTCGTCATATTGATTGATGCGGGTTACAAAAAACAATAGTTTTATGTAAGGACATGCTTAATAGACAGATGTACTATGCACTAAATACAGGAAGGCATGTCACATTAACAGGTATAATGTCACATTTACAGGAGTATAAGCTAAGCAGACTAGCACATGCAGTTTAACCAGATTGGAAGAATTACAATCTAGACACCATATGCAACATGCAACCACATATCACGATGCCAAGTTAGAGCAAGCACCTCCAATGCTAGTGTAGGGGAAATGCTGTAATCAACTACAGAGCTACGTTCACTATCTTCATCTAGCATTTCTGTTTCTTGAGAATCATGTCGGGAGGCTGACGCTGCATTCTTTAAATGAGGAGCAGTCCCCTTGCCTGCCTGCCTCGTCATAAGTGATTGATGAGGGATACACAAGAACATTAGTTTGATGTAAGAACATGGTTAATACACAGATGTACTAGTATGTACCAAAAACAGAAAGGCATGTCATATTCAAAGGTATAATGTGTAAGCTAAGTAGATGCAATTTAACCAAATTGGAAGCAATACAAGCTAGACATCCGGCTGGAGTGGTGAACATGATCATCTAGGACCTGAGAGCCTGGTGGGAGGCGGGCTGCTTCGCCACCATCGTGGCTTTTTAGTTGGCTTCCAGGTGATGCCTGTCTTTGCTGGGCTTGTCACTGGCTCGGCCAGTGCCCTGACTAGCCATTTGTCTTCTGGTGTTCACGCGATGGTGGTTCATCTAAAAAATATCTTTCCTTTCTTAATAAAGACTGACTTCGGCCTTTCGAATACAAGCTCGACACCATATGGAACATGCAACCACATATGACACCGCGAAGTTAAAGCAAGCACCTGGGATGGTGGTTCATTGCGAGTGAGGTCATCAACTCCAGAGCTATGTTTACCATCTCCATCTGCTGACACTGCACCCTTTATAATGCTGTAACGTGTCGTGCCTAGCCGCGTAGAAAGCTGGCACGACTTGTCTCTTTTCTTTTTTGCTTCTCTTTCGGCAGACTCTGAAATACCCTTGCATAAAAACACAATAGTGAGAGTATGGGTGAAGTGTGTGCAGAACTAGTGCACTGTAAAAGTAGCAGATAGCAGGTGGCTGAAAAATAAATGACAGGAGACATATGATAGCTCTACAACATTGCATGGCAAACAAAATTAGATTATACTCCATATGATTTTGTAATATATGAGCACAGGAAATGCAGGTACTCCTCCAGCACACCACCACACGTGGTCATATCTAAGATAACAGTCAACTGAAAATAAATAGGTCAGTAGATTTTTTTAATGAACCGTCCGATCTATAAGGAACGGGCAGATGGCCTTTGTCTACCTACCGCCAGTCACTGTTGACGATCTTTCTCGAACCGCCAGCGACCACCGGCCCAGACCCGTGCCTCCGCCGCCCCGCCCTCCCATCGACCTCACACCACCGCCGTGCTTGGCAGCACCCCAAGCCATCCCTTTAATCCCGGGTGACCTCCAAATCGGGCGCCAGTAGCTCTAGGCCACAGACGCCCCTAAGATAAACACCAAGGCGCTGCTTCCCTGGCGTAATAGTCGTACTAGCGCCTGTTACGCCGGGGAATGCTTCCGTTAATTGGGAATCAACTGGCCAGAAATTGAAATTCAGGGGGGCGATGGACCTCTAGCTAAGGTGAACTAGTATATGAGGAGAACCCTTGTGC
This sequence comes from Triticum dicoccoides, assembly GCF_002162155.2. Taxonomy (NCBI): domain Eukaryota; kingdom Viridiplantae; phylum Streptophyta; class Magnoliopsida; order Poales; family Poaceae; genus Triticum; species Triticum dicoccoides. The sequence goes on along the minus strand of NC_041385.1, from coordinate 308,567,344 downwards.
ATCGCGAGTTACTAGGAACATCTAGTATCAAGAAGAAGCGGTCAACTAGTGTCTTCTGTGGGATGAATACCGTGCAAGCAGAGACGTAAGATTTGCACGAATAAGGGAAGAGGAGTACCTTCTTCGGTTGCCGGTGTGCTCACCTCCACATGTCGCGCCGATCTTCTTGTTTTTACAGGGGAAACCGATGTTCAGGAGGGTGCATGCTTGGACGAACCCATGGCCAAATTGTTGACTCTGTTGCCGTGGCTGTATGTCAGCGGAGGGGAAGCAGATCCGAGGCGGCGAAGGACGGCGTAGCAAGAACAACTCCGGTGCGGTGGAGGGTGGCGAAGTTGGAGCGGCAGCGGTGAGGCGCAGGACGGCGTGGTTGAACTGGCTCGGGTACGGACGACTCGGCCTCGGCTTCAACTACTAGCCGTGGAGGGCGTTGCGGTGGACGATGACGTCGGGGTATCAGCTCCGGCGTGATGGAGGAGGGCGGCGGTTAATGGGTGGGATGGGGTGGCGGACGAAGGACGCCGGGGTTTCGCGGCTGGTGGAGAGGTAGTTTTGGCGCCCACGGAGTACGAATGGGGAATTGGACGGGTGGGGGGGAACCATGTTTCGGTCTGGGACGCGCTTGTTTTTGGCTTTTTTGAACAGAAGATGGGACGCGCTTGTTTGAAATTTGGGGAAAGTACAAACTATGCCCCCTCTTAAATTTCGGACCTACTGCGGGTCAGGGGTAGGATGGTAATCCTAGGTGTCCCAAATAGTGGGCGGGAGTGATTTTGGCCGCGCGCATGTGTGCTTAGGCGGCCATTGTGTATGAATGTTTTTCGGAGGCGGTTGCGTGGCGTCTAGATGAAGCTACAAACCTACCCCGGTTTAGACCTTTGGATGTCGGGCCGGTAGGTTTCACAGGTCGGAGTTATTAGAAAAGTAATTTCCTTGTACTACCAAACATTGGTCTCACGCGGATTCGGGCAAGTAGAGGCTCTTTTGGCGCTTTGTTCGAAATTTTGAAACACAAGCATTCACGTTTAGAGTACTCTTGAACTATGAGGATTGACCTAAATAGACAACCTTATATTTGACCTTGTATGTTTGAAAACCTCATTAAATTATCCACTTCCTTTTGAAAGTTTCACACTTGAAAATCCTATAACTACGATTATTTTGGAATGGAGGAGCTAAATTTGAATCTATTTTGTACACGACTACATATGCTATTATGTACAAAATCAGAGCAAAGATTGGTACCCCCATAGTTTAGGTATGGTTTACAAATGCCATGATATCAAATTCAAATAATTGAATGACTTCATGTTGAATTCAATTTTTTAAAACCACCTTAGGTTGAATTCAAATGTATGCTAGTTCATAGGTAGCTATTTATAAATGTCCATTGTGTAACTTTCGTATGTATAATGTGCTTTACACACACAACATGAACTATACTCACGTTTATATTCGATTGCTAAAGCGATGCATTGTCTGGAGTTCAAAATACTAACTATGTGGATCAATTGTGTCGAATAATAACATAGACATGCTCAGATTTGATAGAATCTTGATGTCTGATGGATCAATGACCGCTCCTTACGGGAATTGCAAATATCATGATCCCATCCTAATATTTGGATACAATTTATATCTTTAATCAATGTGCAGAGGAGTCTTTTACGTGTAGTTTCACTCTCCATCGGTGGTCTCTCACACATGCTCACACACTCTCTCCCGAGGTGTCTTTCTCGCACACATTCTCTAGATATAACCCTCCCTCCCTCTCGTAACCATTTACAACTTTTTTCACTAACCTTTATCACAAGAACTCTTCCTCTCGCAAACATACACACGCACAATCCTCATCGACCCTTTCTATATACATGGACCTGCCTACGTGTCTCATGTACGCACATTATCTTTACGCCTGTCTCTCACGCATTATCTCACACATCTCTTCCTAATCGACGAGTATGATTCTAGCAGAGCATTCTGTAGGATGCCCCTTAAAGTTAGATGGGATGAATAGTAATATCAGAGATAAAGGGGTTACCTTAGTCCAAGAACCTAGGGTTACAAATCCTAGCCGGCTTTGTCAGTGGACACAGTCCTTCACAATTCTGCTATCTTTGTCTTGTACGACTAGTCATCCATGGGTCTTCCTAAATGTGTCATGGGCCGACCAATGCAGCGCAGGATGGAACCGAACGAAGGGCCTCACCTCGACCCACCGGACCTCACGTGGTGACACACCCTCTGCCCCCACGTCTCATTATCTTCTCACACCCACACATACCAACACAAACACCACACACACGGAAAATTTCTCCTGGTGCCTCTATTCCCTCCCCCTTGCATATACACACTCAAGGGAATGGAATCTCTTGTCGTGACGTCATATTCGTCTCTCTCTCTAGACCACCCTCATTTCTCGTGCTATCTCTCCCATGCTCCCCCCGTCGGCCCCTCTATCCATGCCTCTCTCGAATACGTAATACACACACATACCTCTCTAGGCCCCACCAAATGCATCAACTACACATTCACACATGTTACATCACGTACCCCGTTGATCTAAAAAGCCCTCTCTTCACGTTTATTTCGCATACAACATTCCTTTTGAATAAAGTGTGGCCAAAAAATTATTTTAGAGTTTCTACATATATACAACATTACAAAGTTATATGGAGGAGTACGAACGCTAATTTGCATTGCATTGTGCCCACAATGATATTTATTCCGCACTGTGAATTTGTATATTTTTATACTATATACAAAGTTAGTCATAATAAGGAGAAACGAAGAGCATCTCTCTCTCCATCGCACACCCCCCTGTACGCCCCTTTCACGTATGCACACAAAACTATCTCTAGGTCCTCTAAAAGTAAGCCCCTAGAAAATTCACGCGTGTTTCATCTTTCTCTCGCGATATATGCAATGACGATCATTGTATTTGAAGCGAAAGCACGATACATACATTGGACTTCATATTCCACTCATTACGGTAACTGTTTACGTTTAGTGGTTATTATACAGTCACGGGCTCATCGTACAACTTTGTATTTGCTCATGACATGACTAGTTGACCAGTTGAACGCTCCACGTGGCACCTCTAGTGTTGCATCACATTATATCACTAACATCGTGCCCACCTGTCGACTTGTATCTACTCTACATCTACACTATTATAAAATACATAAAATACACTCTTATAGAAAACAGAGTTGGTGATGATGGTGTGCCTGCCATCCTGCAATATAGGCCGTCCGATTTATATCTAATGGATAGGAAAGAAACTATGGCAATTTTGCAAAAAGGTACCCACACACCTCTCCACATTTGCAAATAAGGCCTTCCCTCGTTCATCCTTTTCTCTCACAAGATAAACAAGTCATACAAATGCATCTTGATGTTACGTGCAACGCACGGGCATCTTGCTAGTAAGAATGAAAACAAACGACAAAAATATATTTTGACGGTGGTGCGAAGTCATGACCGCGGGCACAACGGACAAGGTGGCCTTGTATTGGTATGCTGAGCCATCTGTTTTAACACACATGAGCTGGTGTGGTGATTATACACACACGCACGCATGCACACGAACTCCATCCACGCAACACTCACACAAACACATGCACCCACGCACGCACGCAACACTCACACGTACATACGCAACCACGCACACACGCAACACGCACACGCACACACGCACGCATGCATGCACACACCAGTACACCACACGACCAACACACACTCTCACGCTCAAGTGCTCAACCTACACGTGCATGCGCACACATCAGGCCCTGATAGAAACATACACAACCAGGTGATTCCCGCGCACGGGTTGGAGCCTTGTCGTGCCTGCGTAAATTTGTGTTTATCTAACCTTTTCCCTATGCGAACTGACAGGTGGGACCCACAAGGAACGTGGTCAATTTAACTAGTCAATATGGCGCCACGCAGACTATTTGGCCGGTCAACAGAGTGCAATCCGATGCTGAACTGTGAGCAAGTGACCGGATAATCACCGCAAAACATATATAGTGACCGTAGTCAGCTTATTCTAAAGTTCGGTGACCGTATTACGCTTTTCTCTCTGTAGGCCCTCCAAAACTACATCTCTATACGTTCTCGCATGTTACATCTAACAACTATGCAATACAGCACTACTACTACACTCTAACACAATAAATCATATGTGTTTTTAGTTTTACTAGATATCATATTGTTACTTATAATTATTCAGTTTGCATACATTAAAATTGCCTTTGAAATGTATGGCCAGTATCATCTACCGCGCGGGAAAAATCCCGCCCTTTCCTATTTAATCGGGTTTGTATCGATGGATCGTGCGAAACAACAAAACTATAGTACTATACAGTACAAGTGACAGTTCACTGGGCCGTCGTGTCATCTACTCCTCCGTCGTAAGAGTGGAGCGCTCGCTTTCATAAATCTTCTAGTCCCTTTCACCGACATGTGGGACATCAAGCTACCGGGTCCACGTGCCATACCGGAATATAGTGCAGAGCAGCCGGGGTGAAGCACCCAGTCATGGCGCCGGCGTAGTAATGAGCAATGAGGCGTCAAATCACAAAGCTGCACCTTTCCCGCAGTTAAGTTGGAGGGACGAAGTAATAATGCTAAAAAAAACAAGTTGGAGGGACGAAGCAACCATCATTTCACTCGTTGTTGAATCCGCTTCTCCCTCACCTTCTTCAACTTAACCACGTGTTGCTTCTGCTGTTGTTCTGCCTCATGTGGGACGCGGATCAGCTTGGTAAAGCACTGACATGTGGGACCGCATGTTAGCAAACCGCCAGGGCAACGTCCTCCGAAAATAAGAAACCTCCCCCGCCATCCGTGCGGCAAAATCACCTCCTTTTTACTAATCTTTGATTCTATAATTTTTTAGATCAATATAATTGAGATTTGTATAGATATCACACAGGAGCAAAACCAAGTGGTATGGTTAAGGGCATCCACAATGTGTAGCCAAATGTGTAAATAGCTTTTGGCATCGTGGGAACCATTGTGGACGGTGTTGCCAAAGCCAAAAAGATGGAACCGAAGCTCCCTGATTGATTGATTGAAGGAATAGAAAAATGCAACGTCTCTCCTCTTTCTCCCATGCTTGGACGCATGTAGGAGTAGTACAGTATAGAGCATAGAGTCTACTCCCCTGTCCCTTCTATCACAAATCATCACAAAGCACGGCCGAAGCAACTACCATTTCACTCTTCGCTGACTCCGCTTCTCCATCGTCTTCTTCGAGAAACCATCTCACCGCACTAGTACTCCTAGTAGTAGTACTAGTAAAGGACTTCCTGGATGCAAATAAGGTGGTTGTCTCGGCTTGCAGGCGGCACTTGCGAACGACTTACCGTGGTCTCCCTCAATGGTGTTCTCCGTCGAACGCACTTCGCCAAACCACAAAAAAAAGAAGTCGTCAACGTCACCGCAATGGGCAAGGAATTCAAATATAGTTACTACCTCCATTTTTTTGTACACAAGGCCAGTATATCAAAATTACAATTTGCAAAGGGCCACTAACACTAATCGAGGCAAAATTGATGGGGTTAGCAACCAAGGACATTAATATCCCCTGCATGCATGCGGAAGTGAGAAGGTTCGTTTGCATGGCGTTGCATTAATCAAGCGATGAGGAGTGAGATGGTTAGCTCTTTGGTCTTTCGAGAAAAAATACACATTAATTGACACATGAAACGAGGATTTGTATCAAAGGAAAACCCCGCCTTTCTTTTTTAACACTAGTACTCCTAGTACGTACGTACTTATCCTGTTTGGGTCTAGGCCTTGCATTGCCAAACTTCGCCACACATTTTTGCCAAGCTTGCCTAAAGTTTTCAAAATGAGAAGGAGGTACACTTGCGCACGGCTATCGCGGTGGCACCGCACCCTCACACGGTCGCTCCTGCACGCCGCGGTCGCACCGCACCCTCACACAATCCCTCCTGCACGCCGCAAACCCAACCAAGGGAACGCATCCTCACTGACACGTGCTGTCGCATGTGAACAAACCAAACTCAGACATCCTATCGCTGACACATAATTTTCGTTCATAGAGTATGTTTATCCAACCGGAGTATCCATACGGCCCGTGCGGTGGTCTGTTGGGGAAGAAGAAGAGGCGAGGAAGAAGGAAAGAAGGGTTAGGAGACGTAGGATATTCATCCAACCGCCTGAAATGGTAGACTAACCCAAGTCAGGTGACTTGCATAACAAATAGTATGTTTTTACACAGCAAAAGATCCATAATAATAAAAACAACAACATAAAGAAAAACTATCACTGCTCGCGAAAAGAGACGGCCTCATCATCTTTGGCTGCCGGCGCGAACCATCCGTCGCTGCCAACGTGTGTCTCCGCACCGTGGTTGTCCTCGGCCTCCAACTACTCGTTCAAGCAGAGCGTGCGGGCGCTCTGCACGGAGGAGAGCACAGCCCGGTTCAAGTCGAGGACGTCCGGTTCCGCTTGCAGGAGGGCCTCGATGGCAGCGGCATCCGCGCACTCCGCGTCGAGTCCAGCCTCCGCCGCCTGGTTCAAGTCCAGGACTTCCGGTTCCGCCTGCAGGAGGGCCTCGATGAGAGCGGCATCCGCGCGCTCCGCGTCGAGTCGAGCCTCCGTCGCCCAGTTCAAGTCCAGGACTTCCGGTTCCGCCCGCAGGAGGGCCTCAATGAGAGCGGCATCCGCGCGCTCTGCGTCGAGTCGAGCCTCTGCCGCCCGGTTCATGTCCACGACATCCGGTTCCGCCTACAGGAGGGCCTCGATGGCAGCGGCATCCGCGCGCTCCGCCTCAAGTTGAGCCTCCGCCGCCCGGTTCACATCCACGACATCCGGTTCCGCCTGCAGGAGAGCCTCGATGGCAGTGGCATGCGCGCGCTCCGCGTCGAGTTGAGCCTCTGCCTCCCGGTCCTCCTTTAGTATCGCCATGTTGAACCGCTGGTCTGCCTGCACCATGGGGGACTCGGACGCTGGCACGAAGTCGACGTCCATCGTGTCATACCCATCGGGGGCCTTCTGCGCCGCGACCTCCGCAGTGAACATTGGATCGGCTTCCTCCTCCTCGTAGCTTGGCTCTAGAGAACTCGGGGATTGGCCCGCCGCAAAGCGAGCTTTGGAGCAGAGGTCTGTGGCGCCGACTGCCACCGCGATTTCTGCGGGGCGCTCCGGCGTCAGCATCTTGTAGTAAGTGATCTTGCGGCGCACCATGGCTTTCCGGCGAATTAGGGGACGCTTGATGCGGGCTAGGGGATCGAAAGGTGGGGGAATGGGCTTGAGATTTGGTGTGGTTTTAGGGCAGTGGCTGGCGTAGGCCGAGCAGCGAAGGTTCTGGTGTGAATAGTGGTTCCGGTGACGACGGGTCAATCGGTTTTGACTGTATATCGCTCTTGTCGCGTTCGCGTTGCAGCCCGGCACGCTGGACCCTCCATGTCGCTCACCAAATGGAATGCGCTTCGTCTTGCATTTACGCTCGCTTGTGGGACCGCAGTTGAGAGCAAACCGACGTCCCTCCCCCTCCCCCGCCTTCGTCATTTATTATACCACCACTCCCTCCGTTTTATGCGGAGTAGATAAAAACAGAGGGAGTATACTACGGATGAGGATCCCCTGACATGGCTGAACCCATTGAGTAACTAACATGTGGGGCCTAGCAAGCATGGGGTCCGCCAGTAAGTGACCGAAAGGGAGGGTAAGGCAGGGATACCTACGTCAGAGGATCCACTTCCACTATACTACTTTGACCAAATGTAGAGTATTTATATATGACATGCAACTTACACAAATGTTAGAGTAATAATATATGACATGCAACTTACACAAAGCATACAAGGTCTAATGCGTTTTTCGAGGCTAACTTTGACCAAATGTTAGAGTAATAATATATGACATGCAACTTACACAAAGCATATGGTCAATTTCATATGTGAAAGGAGTTTCCAATGATATAATTTTCACATTATACATCTCATGTACTCCCTCCGTCTAGGTGTGTAAGTCATCTTACGAAAACCAAATAATCCCAAAACACGTAGGCGCAGTGCATTAACTTCTACCTCATTTCTTGTTTCTTGACATATGAACCAATAAGAGATGAGGGTGTGCATGCTTTTAATGACCTGAGACTATCAAACATGACATGCAGTGGTTAGTTCATTGCATGCAATACTATTAATTAGCAAATAAACATTAATGTGTCTCGTTTTCCCCTCCTCCTTGGTCACGGTGCACAGCCTAAGATGACTTACTCACCTATGTGAAAGGAGTACTATTAATCTTGTCAATAGTCAAATTGGAAACCATCTCGAGTACAAATCTAGGAGTACGTACGAATCTAACAATATTGACTGGGCGTTGTTGAATGTTGATACCTTTTTTATCATAGTAGAGATACTTTGACTACACATAAAACTTATATGTAAAGTAGAAAGGATAGGAGGGAGTATATTGTATGTTCAAAAACAAAATGAACATTGAATACCCTTTATATATGATTTGCGGATGCTATGATCACCGGTTCAAAATTTTGAATCCGCCTTAGGTATCACGTGCCCCCACTCATTCCCTCTCGATTTCATCTCTGGGTCCGGAGATCTAATGAAAGAGGACTAGGGTGGGTACATGCGAATGATACTCGGCAGAATGTTCAAATGAGGAATGCGGGAGGATGGACTCGACTGGAGGGCGACATGATCGATGGAGAAGAGGGTTGGAGAGGAATGAGAAATAAGCAAACACCACATGATTACACTTGAACGGCTCAAATATACAATAAGTTGTCTCGCTTGGTCTACATAGTTAAAGGCCTAATGCGCAACACGGAGCACTCACGCTCGAATATGGCCGAGAAAACAGGGAAACCGACATGTGGGGCACACCCGTCGGGACGATGTAGCGCAGACTAGTCCAATGGAGGAGCTGGCCCACGACCTCCTCTCCACCGACAACTGTTCATGTGGGTCGTTGGGGACAACAACGGGGCGCAGCTCCAGCACCGCCTCTGGACACGGCGACCGCGGTGAGCGACACACTCATATCGTTGATAGACACGGTCGGCTTCAGTGTGCTGAGGGTGGCGTTTGTGCTGTGGCACGACCAACGGTATGTTTGGTTTGCCCAAGGTTGCCCCATCAAAGCATTGGGTAGCGAAAATTTTGGTTGAGGTATTGGTTGCCCATGATTTGGCCGACATTGGCAAGAAAAATGAACAAGAGTTGGCTAGAGTTCATTGGCATGCCAAAGAAATGGCAACCATCCAAACAAAGACCAATCTTTGGGTCATGACCAAAATTTTGGTAAGGTGCACTTTGGCCACAATCCAAACACACCCCAACACCCGGCTCGTCGAGGATGCACGGGGCGCCATGACGCGTCTGCGGAGTGGTGTAGCGCGGCTAACTGCATCCTCTGGACCTGAGACCATGCCGGGTCGTCTTGCTTTTTCAATGACATGCGGGGATTGCATTTGAGCAAAGGGCATCTCCAACGTTGCCACGACCGCAGCTGACTACCCTGGCACACCAAAGCCCTCGTCCCTCGCGCCGTCGCAGGTGCGTTCCCAGCCGGCACCAGCTGCTCGCATTCATGCCGTCCGTTCGTATGTCGTTGTTAAGAGGCTCGGTGCCCGAGGAACCAACTCCGACGACTTAATGATGCACTCGGACGCTTGGCCTCACCGGAATGCGCTACTTAAAGCAGCAACGCCCAGCTAACCTCCACACCATAGCGCATCGTCCTCCTACCCATCCGCCATGACCGCAAGTGCGAACGCTCTGCGGGAGAGCTTGTCTTCGGGGATGAAGCTCGATGTCGCCGCCCTCGCTCAAGTCGCCTCTCACGACGCAATAGCGGCGTAGTCGGACGCGGACGCGACCGCACAAGCGGTGGCCACGCTGGCGGCCGACGACGGGAGCACGGTCAGCCACGCGTCCTACTTGCCGCTGGCCAACGTCCGGCACCGCCGAGGTCGGGGACTCCTCCGAGGATGAGTAGGGCATGGGAGGCGGCAGGGCATGGTGTGCCAACTGGCCGGTCCGTATCCCGTGTTCGACTCTTCCTCGCCGGAGACCGCACCTTCACTTCACGAGTCTTGAGCCCCACCCCCGTACATAGAGATCGCAGATGGAGGACGTCGGCCGCTGCCGTAGAATAGGTTTAGGGTCGAGTTTCTTTTATTTTTCTGTCTTATAGAAGTTCGAAATGTAATGAAAATCTGCCATGTTTGCATTAATCTCGGCCGGTGTATATGAACTTTCACAATAATATACATATTGTAGCAGTACTAGCAAGATGCCCGTGCGTTGCACGGAAGATCAAGATCTTGTGGGAGAAAAGGATGAACGAGGGAAAGCCTTATCTGCAAATGTTGAGAGGAGTGTGGGTAAATTGTCATAATTTCCTTCCTATCCGTTTGATATAGATCGGGCGACCTATATTGCAGGATGGCAGGCACACCATCATCACCAACTCTGCTTTTTATTGAACCGAGACAAATCTAAAAAACCCAACTAAGCCAACCTCCTAGAATATCGCGCGGGAAAAGACCCGGCCGCGCCGTTTTAGTCGGGATTACCGGATTACTAGTAGTAGTGTCGATGGATCGTGCGAAGCAACTTTTTTTTTGAGGGGGCGAAGCACCTAGTTTAAAAGGAAAAAATGTGGTACACTCACAACACTCCTATCGCGGTCGCATTGCACCCCACACACGTTCGGTCCTGCACACGGCTCACACAAACGGAACGCGCTTCGGCTTGCCTCTTCACTGACACGTGGGACTGCACTTGGAGAAACCGACCATGC
>NC_041385.1:308555185-308556141 GCF_002162155.2 Triticum dicoccoides | reverse complement strand
CCTCCACTCCATTCGCTCCGCCAAAGCCGCCCTCCCCGCCGCACCGATACGTTGGCGCCGCGGTTCGTCGAGGGGACGCACGGCGATCCTCTCGCTCCTACAGTACGCTCTCGTAGACTGCCGTCCTCTAGCCGCGCCGCCAGCTCTGGCTACGTTCTTGTGGAGGCGCACGGCGGTCAGCTCCGCCACAGCTGGCGACGTTCGTGTGGAGACGCACGACGGTCAGCTTCTCCCACGGTACGCGCATTCTAGACTGAGGCCCCGTTCATGTCGGTGTAGCGCTGAATGTTAGCTGATAGACGCTGTTAATCTCACTGTTTGCCGAAGTAGTTTATTGTCAATATGCTCTGCTTAAGAAGCTTCCTTGCCCTGTTCTGCACTCAATCTGCTTAGCTGAGATGGCATGCCAAGGCCGATTAGTTGCTAAAATATCCTGCCATATATTTATTGCGCTGAATGACTCCTTTGATGAGACCAGCATGCGTTTTGTGCGGCGCATCCAGGAGTCTGAGGTGAAGGAGGCTTTAAAAAGGATGAAAGGAGGCAAGGCGGTGGGCCTTGATTGTATCCCCATTGAGGTGTGGAAAGGTCTCGGGGACATAGCGATAGTATGGCTAACCAAGCTTTTCAACCTCATTTTTCGGGCAAACAAGATGCCAGAAGAATGGAGACGGAGTATATTAGTACCAATCTTCAAGAACAAGGGAGATGTTCAGAGTTGTACTAATTACCGTGGAATTAAGCTGATGAGCCATACAATGAAGCTATGGGAGAGAGTCATTGAGCACCGCTTAAGAAGAATGACAAGCGTGACCAAAAATCAGTTTGGTTTCATGCCTGGGAGGTCGACCATGGAAGCCATTTTCTTGGTACGACAACTTATGGAGAGATATAGGGAGCATAAGAAGGACTTGCATATGGTGTTCATTGACTTGGAGAAGGCCTATGATAAGATA
>NC_041385.1:308442978-308555175 GCF_002162155.2 Triticum dicoccoides | reverse complement strand
CTTGGAGAAACACAAAGTCCCAGCAAAGTACATTACCCTCATCAAGGACATGTACAATAATGTTGTGACAAGTGTTCGAACAAGTGATGTCGACACCGATGACTTCCCGATTAAGATAGGACTACATCAGGGGTCAGCTTTGAGCCCTTATCTTTTTGCATTGGTGATGGATGAGGTCACAAGGGGTATACAAGGAGATATCCCATGGTGTATGCTCTTTGCGGATGATGTGGTGCTAGTTGACGATAGTCGGACGGGGGTAAATAGGAAGTTAGAGTTATGGAGACAAACCTTGGAATCGAAAGGGTTTAGGCTTAGTAGAACTAAAACCGAGTACATGATGTGCGGTTTCAGTACTACTAGCTGTGAGGAGGAGGAGGTTAGCCTTGATGGCCAGGTGGTACCTCGGAAGGACACCTTTCGGTATTTGGGGTCAATGTTGCAGGAGGATGGTGGTATTGATGATGATGTGAACCATCGAATCAAAGCCGGATGGATGAAGTGGCGCCAAGCTTCTGGCATTCTCTGTGACAAGAGAGTGCCACAAAAGCTAAAAGGCAAGTTCTAAAGGACGGCGGTTCGACCCGCAATGTTGTATGGCGCGGAGTGTTGGCCGACTAAAAGGCGACATGTTCAACGGTTAGGTGTGGCGGAGATGCGTATGTTGAGATGGATGTGTGGCCACACGAGGAAGGATCGAGTCCGGAATGATGATATACGAGATAGAGTTGGGGTAGCACCAATTGAGGAGAAGCTTGTCCAACATCGTTTGAGATGGTTTGGGCATATTCAGCGCAGGCCTCCAGAAGCTCCAGTGCATAGCGGACGGCTAAAGCATGCGGAGAATGTCAAGAGAGGGCGGGGTCGACCGATTTTGACATGGGAGGAGTCCGTTAAGAGAGACCTGAAGGATTGAAGTATCGACAAAGAGCTAGCTATGGACAGGGGTGCGTGGAAGCTTGCTATCCATGTGCCAGAGCCATGAGTTGGTTGCGAGATCTTATGGGTTTCACCTCTAGCCTACCCCAACTTGCTTGGGACTAAAGGCTTTGTTGTTGTTGTTGTTGTTGTTGTTGTTTGTATATTTATTGTGACGTAGATTGCCATGGTCTAGTAGCCAATCTGTTAGGTGAAATAGCTCTACACCGTTTTATACTCGATCTTTGTTGCTGCGATGGCCTTCGATAGTTCGATGGCTGTGTGCTCGGCCTCATTGACTGCTGAAACAGCCTGCCATAATTTAGCACTCAAATCTGTTTGCTGAATTAGCTTTACATATATTTCGTTACTTAGATCTGCTCGTCCAATATCTTGCCATAGCTTTAGACATCGACCTAGGTATTTTTTTCTAGACTTCATAAAAAACATATATGTTTTTCCTGTAATATCTAGTCGAAGAACAAATTTGTATGTCTAACAGATGGACATGACTTGGATAACTTCTGCTTGAAGATTCTCCGGTGCATATGTCGAGGGGGTTGAAAACTTCATGAACTTTATCAGAGCTGAGTACGGTGGTCCAAAATCAGATGTGCTCTGCCCGTGTAGCAGTTGTATGAATTCAGTTACAAGACCCCAGTCAACTGTGCAAAATCATCTACACTTGTATGGGATGTCGGTCACATATACTAGGTGGGTTCATCATAGTGAAGCTGTGAACGTCAATGTTATTGACTACGTGGAAGCAGCAGATCACCATCTTGATCTACCTGATGCTCAGGTGGAAGAGGAGGAGGAGGTGGTGGTGGCGGAGCCAGTGAGTTTGACCAACATTGAAACAATGCTACGAAATGCTCGTGCATTCCGTGAACTTTCACCTGCAGAAGAAAAACGATGGGCCCGCATGTTGGAACAATGCAACGTTGCTGTCACCCCAGGAAATAAGCTGTCAGTATTCTCAGCTATGGTCACCTTTCTTCAGGTGAAGACATCTGAGCGGATGACCAACAAATCATTTGATGCGATGTTGGCTGCTTTCCGCAAATCTTTCCCAGATGCGTCTGAGCTGCCACACACCTACAGTAAAATGAAGAATTTCCTTCGTGCAGTTGGAATTGGATATGATATGATCCATGTTTGTAAGAATAATTGTGTTCTGTTCCGGAAAGATTATGCCAACTTAAGTGAATGCCCAAAATGCAAATCATCAAGATGGAAAGATGGCTATGCTGCGAAGAGGGTTGCTCATAATGTTCTGAGACATTTTCCAATTACACCAAGATTGCAGAGGTTGTTTCATGATGCTGAAACAAGAGAGGATGTACTATGGCATTCTAGGAACCAGGAGTACAGAGATCAGAATGTAATGAGCCATCCATCTCATGGTAGTGAGTGGAAAAGCTTCAATGATAAACACAAAGAGTTTGCTGCTGACCCGAGAAACATTAGAATTGGCTTAGCTTCAGATGGATTTAATCCATTTGGCCACCAGAGCGCCACATATAGCATGTGGCCAGTGCTTGTTATCCCTTACAACACGCCTCCAAATGTCTGCACCAAAGAATCAAACTAGATGATGGCCTTGCTCATCCCAGGTCCAAAAAGTCCTGGAAAGGATTTTGATTTGTTCATGGAGCCTCTTGTGGAGGAAATTCAATAGCTATGGAAGGGTGTTATCATTCGAGACCTATATAACAGCCCACCAGCTGATTTCTTTCTGCATGCTGTTGTAATTTGGTGCATCCATGATTATCCGGCTTTGGGCACTATGTCAGGGCGAACGACACATGGTTACAATGCATGTGTTCGCTGTGACAGGAATCCGCTGTCATACGCAATACTTAGCAAGATCTGTTCCATTGGACACCGCCGTTTCCTTGCCCAGGACAAGCCGCATCCTAGAAAATACCGAAGACATGTGTTCATGCAAAGAATGAAAACCGTGATGCGCCAAAGAGGCTCACTGCCGATGAGTTGCAAGTGGAATTAGAGAAGGTCAGGCATATTACACCAGGAAACCATCCTGGTAATGGTAGCGGGAAAAGGAAGCGTGGCACGGTAGAAGAGAGATTATTGTTTACCCGCAGGTCCACTTTGTGGGACTTGGAGTATTGGAAAGATTTGGATCTGCGGCATTATCTTGATGTGATGCACATCGAGAAAAATATATGTGACAACATTATCGGCACACTTCTTAACATTGAAGGCAAGACAAAAGATACCTTAAAATCTAGGATTGATTTGACACACCTGGGTATCAGAAAGGATTTGCAGGTGCAAGATGAAGGTAAACCACGGGATATGGCACCAGCTGTGTACGTCTTGGACAAGGTAAAAAGAAAAGAATTCTGCGAGGTCCTATCACGTGTGAGATTCCCACATGGATTTGCTTCCAACCCTGAAAGGAGAGTCAGTGCAGATGGAAACAAGGTACAAGGGTTGAAAACTCATGACTGCCACGTCCTACTTCAAAGAGTTTTACCTGTTATCCTTAGAGGATTGGGCCGCCCTGACTTATACAGAGCAGTTGCAGAGTTGGGACAATTCTTCAGGGAACTCTGCAGTAGAAATATTAGGATAGATGCTTTGGAGCGTCTTAGAAACAAGATACCAACTATCCTATGCGACCTTGAGAAGATATATCCTCCAGCCTTCTTTGATGTGATGGTGCATTTGGCTGTTCATCTACCTGATGAGGCACTACTTAGAGGTCCAGTACAGTATGGCTGGATGTACCCTATTGAAAGGCGGCTAGGCACTTTCAAGGGCTATGTTAGGAACGGAGCTAGACCCGAGGGTTCCATTGCAGAGGCCTACATTGCTACAGAAGCGTTGACATTCTGCTCAAAATACATTGAAATAGCTGATCAGCTTAGCAAAGAGGTGGGTGAAGACAATCCCGGGCTCAATGTTTTCGATTATTCTATTCGAGTTACAGGGAAGAGTCGACAAGAGGAAAAACCTAAAGATTTGGACAAAATGGTTTGGTATGTGTTGAATAACTGTCCTGAGATACTACCTTATATCAAGTAAGTGCAGTACTGCAACTTATACATCGTAATCTACTAAACTTGCAGCACATTCTTATATATTTAGATGTTTGACATGATCACTATGTTGTGCAGCATCTACAAAGAGGAGTTACTGCCGCAAAATCCAAGAAACATTGACAAACTGGTTATGGCAGGATTTGCGAAATGGTTCAAGAACCATGTAAAAGCTTTTGAAGTGCATTGCCAGTTTTTTTAATATATTGAGCACATAAGATGATCAGCTTGTCTATTTTCTAACCATAGGTTAAGAAGATGCGGGAGGATGGGCATGCAGTTGATGATGCCCTTTACTCACTAGCAATGGGTCCTAATACTCGTGTAAGACATTATGAATCTTGCGTTGTTGGAGATGTGCGCTACAACACCCTTGCACGAGACGAAGGCAGGAAGACACAAAACAGTGCCATCATGAGCACGGATACGTATGACAAAGAGACAACTGAAATGTATGCTAACATAACAAACATTGTTCAGTTGCAGTATATGTCCAGTTTCGAGGATCATTGGCGTGTGGTTCTGTTGTGCTGTCATTGGTATAACCTGTTTTCCAGGATCGCAAAACCCAGAGCTGATGATTATTTCAAATCCATCAATGTCAAGGCGGCGTACCAGACCAACGAGCCTTTTATTTTGGCAAATCAAGCAACACAGATATTTTTCTTGGAAGACACATTTGCACGTAGCGATGACTAGAGAGTATTGCAAAGGTTTGAGTAGAGGAATTCGTTTAATGAAGTTGCACAACAAGATGATGCTTACACTGCTCCTGATGTACAAGATAACACAGATGTTCCTAATATCTTTGAGAACCATCACGTCAATGACACCGGCGAAAAGATTGCCTGTCGTGCTGTGGACATACAAGAGTTGATCAAGAAGAAGCCAACGTTCGAGGACGTTGAGGACGAAGAAGAAGATGACACCATGGGGAATTACGATTCAGACTGATACACATGGCGAAGATGTTGATGCTGCTGCTGGGGATGATGATTACATTGCTTTTGTCGTATTTGCCTGTCAGAAGACGTTTTTTTATCTACTATGTGAAATTGTGTTTGCTATGACAACTGAAACCTGATGAACATGTTGTTTAGTATTTTGCTGTGAGAACATCACTTGTTATGTATGCTGATTTGTGTTTGGTGATTGTATGACAACTAAAACATGATGACATTGTTGTTTAGTTGTACTTATATTTGGCTGTGAAACTTGAATTTGATGACATAGTTTGCTATTGGACTGCAATTTTCTCGACGTCTTCGAATGAGAACAAAGCTGACCCGACAGGGCCTCTGCTATCTATTTATTTATATGGGCAAAAGGGGATACCCCCTGATTTCTATTAATAGAAATCATTAGATGTTCACAACACTATGCCCAGCCTGCTACACAGGTTTCATTCATTACTAGTTTCAGCAAAGTGCTCATGTCGTAGCCACTAAATACATCACGAGTGCTACATACACTACAAATAAAGAGACAATCATCCTACAGAGCACATCAATTTTTCCCATTATCTTCACAAGCTCTTTCATCTCCTCATTGCTGTCAAGGCCGTTCAGCAGCTGTTGCTTGGCCATGATCAGAGGAATTGCATCTTTAACCTTCTGGTCTGCATCTTCCTCTTCTGCCGTTCCTTCAGTTACTTGTCCAACACCCCAACCTGCCGGTATTGGGATTCCTCGGCTAACCAAATAATCAGCGTAGTTGCATTCTCCCACATCAGCAACTTCCCAGAAATACAAAACACACGAATCTTACCTTTTCTGCATGAATCAAATTGGAAGATCATCAACCAAACTATTAAAAAAATCAGCAACTGAAAGCACCAAAATAACACTTAAACATACTATTACCCCATGATTCGGGCATTTGTAGAAGACTCGGCCAGGGTTGTGGATTGTGGTTGAGATGTGACGGATGACTCTGCGTGATTTGCAGCAGTGGCACCACACCAACGGCAGCGGGTTGCGATGAGCAATCGGCTGCGGTGCGCGTGCCGGCGGGGGTGTGATGAGACCCACAGGCGATGGTACGGGTGCGGACTTGGTGCATATCTGGTTGTTGCTTGCTGAAGAGCAGGTGGACGAGCAGCCAGCGGACATGGTTGCTGCGACCAAAGCTTCTGATGCTAGGCAGAGTAAGTAGAGAAGAGGAGAAGCGAATGTTGGATATGTCAGTTTCATTACTTGCAGAGTAGCATAGCACCATATATAGTCACAGTCTAGGTTTGGATTCGAACCAGCTACAGGAGCATGTCTTTCTTTTTTCTAAAACTCGGCAACGTCTCTTTACTGGTACACTAGCTTGTTCTGTACTCCTTCCCAAGTCTTTGATTTTCTTTCCCTTTTTTTTGCGAGGAAGGAAGGAGGACAAAATTGAGAGTTCCGTGGACTCGAAACCAAGACCTCTCGGTTGAAAACCAAGGGTGCTAGTCACTTATGTGGCGAACATTCCCTGTGAGGAGGACGGCAGACGAACACATTTTCCTCGCAATTTTCTTCCTATATACAAAAAATTATGCTACTTGGTGTCCGCTTAGTCAAAAAACGATTGTGCCAACCTTGACCATTCGATTGACATTCAACGTCTGTCGCGTTTCTTCAGTCTCTTCTTCCTCGAGCCGCCAAAGCCAAACCAGCGCTGGCGGGACCGCCTGCTCCCGCCTCCCACGGCTGGCTATGATCTTCCCCGACTCCTATTCGTTCCCGTCCGAGGCCTCACCATCGTCCTCCGCGCTCACCGCGGCGCTGCCCTCCGGTGTTGTCAACATGGTCAACAACCGAGAGGAATAAGGAGATGACTGTACATGGTGAGGATGACAGTAGGGACCCAGCAGCGCGCGCAATAATTTTGTTTTTTCGGGACGGAGAAGGGTATCACCTGGGTTGTGCGAGACCCGTGGCCCGTCTAGCCCAGGCTTTTATTTCATATGTTTATCACATGACCAGCCCAGTTTGTTTTTTTCCTTTCTAAGAAATGGCTAGCCAGCTATTTTGTTTTTTTGCAGAATAACCAACATAGGCCTACTTGCTTTTCTACGCCCTACTGGGCCGGAAATCTTTCAAGACGAGGAGGGATGCATTTTGCCCAGAAAATGGGCTATAAGTAATAAGAAATGGGCTATAAGTAATAAGAACTGGGCTATAAGTAATAAGAAATGGGCTATAAGTAATAATAAATGGGCTGTAAAATGAAAAAATACAACAAACATGCAATTAGTTCCCAAATACTGTTTTCTTTCGGATTTTGATATTTTAAATTTCATTGTTTTTGTGTGGGTAAAATTTCATTGAATTTAAATTAAGGTATATTTAGATTTAAAATTAATTTGAATCCGACTAGAAATTTCGGGCTGTATGCTGTTTGGGACAGATTTGGAGGCTGACTTGTGGGTCTACTAGGTTGACGTGTACTTTGGCTTTGTCAACTTAGTCCACAAATGATTCTAGCAGCAGTGACCGTTGGATGTTAATCCAACGGCCGTGCTGCTTCTTCAATATCTGATCTTCTTGCTCCAGTCGCCCAAACCAGCTCCGTTGGGACTGCCTGCTCCCGCCTCCCGTGGCTGGCTG
Organism: Triticum dicoccoides; assembly: GCF_002162155.2. Lineage (NCBI taxonomy): Eukaryota > Viridiplantae > Streptophyta > Magnoliopsida > Poales > Poaceae > Triticum > Triticum dicoccoides. Next base: position 308,547,608 of record NC_041385.1, on the reverse strand, counting down.
TGCTGCCGCACAGGCCGCACCGCCCCACGCTACTTCATTGCTGGCCAGGCCATTCCTCTACTCAGCCACACCTCCTGTTATTTTCCGGCGACGGCAGCCGGACCAGTAAACCCTCGTACTCCCCATCACGTGGGCAACCATTGCCGAGTCTTCCCCGGCTCCGTGTCGTTCCCTTCCTAGGCCTCGCCGTCGTCCACCGCCATGGTGCTGTCGGTGCGGCCTGGTTAACATGATCAACGAACGACATCCATCGGCTATGGACTGTACGCGCAAAATAATGATTCCTCCACCTGACAGCTGGGACCCACCGGAAGGGCCTCTGTATTTGACGAAAAAAAACGTTCCCCCCGCTGACATGTCGGACCCACCAGCTATATCTTTGCACGCAAGGAAGTGCCTCCTTATTACGCACAAAAAAATGAATACCCACCCTGCTAGATGGGACCCACCATAGTGGGCTTTGTCAACTTAGTCAATATGAACGATTCTAGCTCCAGTGACCATACGATGTCCATCCAACGGACATAGTGCTTCTTCAACCTCTGGTCTTCTTGCTCCAGCCGCCCAAAGCAGCGCTGGTCGTGCCGCGTGCTCCTACCTCTCATGGCCGGCTGTGATGTCGCGGAGGCCTCACCGCCCCCTACTACTCCCACCGCTGGCCCAGGGTATCGCTCTACTCACCCACACCCCCTGTTATTCTGTGGCGACGGCAGCCTCACGCCGCAGCCGAACGAGTGAACCCTCGTACTCCTCTCCGCGCGGGCTACCACTGATGCCTCTTCCCCGGCTCCGCGTCGTCCCCTTCCTAGGCCTCGCCATCGTCCAGACCACCGCCCTGGTGCTCTCGGCGTGGCGTGGTCAATGTGGTCAACGACCGACTTCCATCGGAAGAGTACTGTACATGGAGAGGCTGACAGCTGGGTCCAGGCGGCCGCAAGGAAGTGCCTCCTTATTACGCGCAAAATAATTATTCCTCCACCTGACAGCAGGGACCCACCGGACGGGCCACCCTATTTCACGAAAAAAAGGTTTCCCCCCTGACTGCTGGGACCCACCGGACGGGCCAGCCTATTTCGCAAAAAAAACGTTCCCCGCGCTGTCAGCTTGGACCCACCGGAAGTGCCTCCTTATTACGCACAAAAAGCTGAATACTCCCCTTGCTAGCTGGGACCCACCATGGTGGGAGGCTGACTTGTGGGCCTACTAAGTTGACCGGGACGGGGGCCTTTGTCAACTTTAGTCAATATGAACGATTCTAGCTCCAGTGACCGTACGATGTCCATCCAACGACCGTAGTGCTTCTTCAACCTCTAGTCTTCTTGCTCCAGCCGCCCAAAGCAGCGCCGGTCGTGCCGCATGCTCCTGCCTCCCGTGGCCGGCTGTGCTGCCGCGGAGGCCTCACCGCCCCCTACTATTCCCACTGCTGGCCAGGCCCTGCGGCGACGGCAGCCTCACACCGCAGCCGAACCAGTGAACCCTCGTACTCCTCTCCGTGCGGGCTTCCACTGCCGCGTATTCCCCGGCTCCCTGTCATGCCCTTCCTAGGCCTCGTCGTCGTCCACCGCCCTGGTGCTCTCGACGCAGTGTGGTCAACATGGTCAAGGAACGACTTCCATCGGACATGGACTGTACTGGAGAGACTGACAGCTGGGTCCACGGCCGTAGTAAGGAAGTGCCTCCTTATTACGCGGAAAATAATGATTCCTCCACCTGACAGCTGGGACCCACCGGACGGGCCACTGTATTTCGCGAAAAAAACGTTTCCCCCTGACTGCTGGGACCCACCAGCTACATCTTCGCACGCAAGGAAGTGCGTCCGGGCAAAAAAACAAAACGATTCGCCTCCCTGACCGCTGGGACCCACCAGCGACACCTTCACATGCAAGGAAGTGCGTCCGGGCAAAAAAAATACGATTTGCCCCCCTCACTGCTGGGACCCACCAGCTACATCTTCGCACGCAAGGAAGTGTGTCCGGGCAAAAAAAAAAACGATTCGCCCCCTGACTGCTGGGACCCACCAGCTACATCTTCGCAGGCAAGGAAGTGCGTGACAGTCGGGACCCACCTGGTAGAAGCGTACGTAGTGTTGTCATTCTGGTCGCGAGCGTGTATGTACATACTAGTCGTTGTAGAGGCGCGCACGTGTCGTAGTAGAGGCGCGCACATAGCATGTACACGTACGTACAACGGCCAGGGTGCAAGAAAGAAAATACGACCACGTATGTGTACATACGGGCGGGGTCTCGGACGCCTACTCGCGCATACATACATGGCTGGGTCGGAATGGAGCGTCATCGTCGTGTTCATGGAGAGGCAATGGAATGTGTCGTGTTCACGGGGAGGCAACGGAATGCGTCGTGTTCATCGGGAGGCAATGGAACACATGGGAGCCAACCGGCTGGGTCGGAACGGAATGCGTGGTCATGTTCATCGGGAGGGCTGGGACGGAACAGGCGATGGAAACGAGGCCTGGCGTACCGCACAATGGAGGAAACAGACCTCCTACATTCGGAACAGGGTCCTGTTGATCGGGAGGGGCCTGGTGTACCGCAAAACGGAGGAAACGGACCTCCTACGGTCGAAACGGGGGTCCTGTTGATCGGGAGAGGTGTGGTCTACCGCAAAGCGAAGGAAACAGACCTCCTACCATCGAAACAGGGGTCCTATTGATCGGGAGGGGTGTGGCGTACTGCAAAACGGACGAAACGGACCTCCTACGGTCGAAACAAGAGTCCTGTTCATCGGGAGGGGTGTGGCCTACCGCAAAACGGGACTCCACGGGATACTGTTCATCTCCACCGTCGACCTCCTCCAGCCTCCACGGGCTCCTGTTCATCCAGCCTCCACCGTGCGCTATTCCACCGGCTACTATTCAACCACCCCTCAACAGGCACCCCTCCACCATCTACTGTTCATCTAGCCCTCCACACCACGGGGTCCTGTTCAACCACCCCTCCACTGCCACCACTCCACCGTCTACTGTTCATCCAGCCCTCCACACCACAGGTTCCTGTTCATCCAGAGGCAATGCCACCGCTCACTGTTCATCCACCCCCCCGCAACACTCACTGTTCATCCAATCGATCGGCTTCAGTTAGCAGAAGGTAGCGAAGGAATCACTCCATCGGGTTCAGTTAACAGCCATCGATCGATCGCTCGGGTTCAGTAACGCGTAGCCTGTAGTGCAATCGCTCGGGTTCAGTTAGAGCCCAACGCCTCGCTCGGGTTAGTTAGAGCCAATGCCTCGCACACACGCGCATACCTTTACGAGAGAAACGCGCATCGCTCTCCCACCGTAACCGGCAACTCCCCGAAATTTTCCTCCCCCTCGCTTCTACCACGTTTTTTTCCATCATGGACGGCCCAAAGAATGTCATGCAGCTGCGTCTCCGGCCCGCCTAGGACGAAAAGCCCATTTTCTGTCATGATTTTTTTGTCATAGAAGTAGGAGCCCACCACATCTATGATGATACCGGGTTTTGTCACAATTATCGTCATAGAAGTGTCATATGTATGACAGAATTTTTTTTGGTCGGCCCAAAATGTCACGGATGTGTCTTTTTTTTTGTAGTGATAGGCGATAAACCTGGACTAGAGACTTAGGTGTTTAGGTAGGCCGTGGTCTACACCCATGTCGGCTTTCGCTTGAAGTCTGCCGAGCACATGTCGTCTGCAGACGCTAAGTGGTGGAAACATGTATGAAGAAGTACACCCCTGCAGGGTTAACATCATCTATTCGAATAGCCGCGTTCGTCGTAAAGGACTACTTGGTTGCCTATACAGTTCATAGACAAGTAAATGGATACTACTAAAATCCTCAAGATAAGCGTGAGTGCCGAGGATGGCTCTTCCGTAGGATGACGGAGGTGGATCCCCGGTAGTGTATTGAAGTGGTGTGTAGTGGACTTGAGTGCGCAAAAAAATTTCAAGTTGGAGTCTCATAAGATAGCTTAGCCAAGAGTCAAAGCTAGCTTGCTGAAATAACCCCACCATCCCTTCTTGATAATGTGCATGTATGTAGGATCTGATGTAAGTCTTGCTAAGTACCTTTGTACTCATGTTTGCTCAATTTACGTTTTACAGAAGACGCTGCAACCCCTTGTGATGGGTTCTTCATAGACGTCGATGTCGACGAGTAGGCTGGAGCCCAGGTGGTGATCCTGAGCTCACGATGGACCGTGTAGCATAGTCAGGCTTTCTCAAGCCTCTTTTATTTTCTAGTTGTCTGTACTCAGACATGTTACTTCCGCTGTTGGCTTGTATGTTTGTATGACTTGAATGCTGGGTCGTGTGACCCATACTTGTGTGTATGATATGTATGGCTCTCTAAGCCTTTAAATAAAGTACTTGAGTTTTAGAGTCATGTTGTGATGCCATGTTGTATTTGCACATATCGAGCATATTGTGTGTATGATTGAAATGCTTGGTATCTGTGGGATCTGACTATCTAGTAGTTTATCCTTGGTAGCCTCTCTTACCGGGAAATGTCTCCTAGTGCTTCCACTGAGCCCTAGTAGCTTGCTACTGCTCCAGAACACTTAGGCCGGCATGTGTCCTTCTTCGCTCCTGTGTCTGTCCCTATGGGGAAATGTCACGCGATGACTACCGGAGTCCTGTAGCCCGCTACAGCCAGGTTTATCGGAGTCCTGCTAGCCTAGTGCTACAGCCCGGATTCACTCGCTGATGACCGACACGTTCGTTGCTGGGTCATGTATGCCTATCCCTGTAAGTTAGTGCCACTTTGGGTTCATGACTAGCCATGTCAGCCCGGGCTCCTTGTCATATGGATGCTAGCGACACTATCATATACGTGTGCCAAAAGGCACAAACGGTCCCGTGCAAGGTAAGGCGACACCCGTGGGAATACCGTGCGTGAGGCCGCAAAGTGATATGAGGTGTTACATGCTAGATCGATGTGGCATTGAGTCGGGGTCCTGACACACATTGATATCTATTAATGGGCATCTCCATAGCCCGTTGATACGCCTAGTTAATGTGAGACTATCTTCTCCTTTTTGTCTTCTCCACAACCACCATTCTATTCCACATATAGTGCTATGTCCATGGCTCACACTCATGTATTGCGTGAAAGTTGAAAAAGTTCAAGAATACTAAAGTATGAAACAATTGCTTGGCTTGTCATCGGGGTTGTGCATGATTAAATACTTTGTGTGATGAAGATAGAGCATAGCCAGACTATATGATTTTGTAGGGATAGCTTTCTTTAGCCATGTTATTTTGATAAGACATGATTGCTTTGTTAGCATGCTTGAAGTATTATTCTTTATCATGTCAATATGAACTTTTATTTTGAATCATTTGGATCTGAATATTTATGCCACAATAAACAAAATTACATTGAGAATCATGCTAGGTAGCATTCCACATCAAATTTTTTGTTTTTATCATTTACCTACTCAAGGACGAGCAGGAATTAAGCTTGGGGATGCTTGATACGTCTCCAACGTATCTATAATTTTTGATTGGTCCATGCTATTATATTACCTGTTTTGGATGTTTCTGGGCTTTACTTTACACTTTTATATCATTTCTGGGACTAACCTTCTAACCGAAGGCCCAACCCGAATTGCTGTTTTTTTGCCTATTTCAGTGTTTCAAAGAAAAGGAATATCAAACGGAGTCCAAACAGGATGAAACCTTTGGGAGTGATCTTTTTGGAACAAATGCAAACCAGGAGACTTGGAGTGGACGTAAAGCAACAAACGAGGCGGCCACGAGGGTGCCCGGCGCGCCCCCTGGGGGTGGGCGCGCCCCCACCCTCGTGGGCCCCTCGAGGCTCCATCGACGTACTTCTTTCACCTATATATACTCCCGTACCCTGAAAACATCGAAGAGCACCACGAAAACTTAATTCCACCGCCGCAACCTTCTGTATCCGCGACATCCCATCTTGGAGCCTTCGCCGACGCTCCGCCGAAGGGGGAATCGACCATGGAGGGCTTCTACATCAACACCATAGCCTCTCCGATGAGTTGTGAGTAGTTTACCACAGACCTTCGGGTCCATAGTTATTAGCTAGATGGCTTCTTCTCTCTCTTTGAATCTCAATACAAAGTTCTCCTCGATCTTCTTGGAGATCTATTCGATGTAACTCTTTTTGTGGTGTGTTTGTCGAGATCCGATGAATTGTGGGTTTATGATCAAGTTTATCTATGAGAAATAATTGAACCTTCTCTGAATTCTTTTATGTGTGATTGGTTATCTTTGCAAGTCTCTTCGAATTATCAGTTTGGTTTGGCCTACTAGATTGATCTTTCTTGCAATGAGAGAAGTGCTTAGCTTTGGGTTTAATCTTGCCGTGTCCTTTCCCAGTGACAGCAGGGGCAGCAAGGCACATATTGTATTGTTGCCATCAAGGATAAAAAGATGGGGTTTATATCATATTGCATGAGTTTATCCCTCTACATCATGTCATCTCTCTTAATGTGTTACTCTATTCTTCATGAACTTAATACTCTAGATGCAGGCATGAGTTGGTCGATGTGTGGAGTGATAGTAGTAGATGCAGGTAGGAGTCGGTATACTTGTCACAGACGTGATGCCTATATACATGATCATGCCTAGATAATCTCATAACTATGCACTTTTCTATCAATTGCTCGACAGTAATTTGTTCACGCACCGTAATACTTATGCTATCTTGAGAGAAGCCACTAGTGAAACCTATGGCCCCCGGGTCTATCTTTTATCATATAAGTTTCCCATCTACTTTTATTTGCATCTTTTACTTTCCAATCTATATCATAATAATACCAAAAATATTTATGTTATCTTATTATCTCTATCAGATCTCACTTTCGCAAGTTTCCGTGAAGGGATTGACAACCCCTTTATCGCGTTGGTTGTGAGGTTCTTGTTTGTGTTGGTGCATGGGACTTTTGAGGAGCTTCCTACTCTATTGCTACCTTGGTTCTCAAAAACTGAGGGAAATACTTACGCTACTTTGCTGCATCACCCTTTCCTCTTCAAGGGAAAACCAACGCAGTGCTCAAAAGGTAGCAGTCATCGAGCCGGCGCTGCCTCGGGAAGAGATGCCCACGGTGCCCACCACGGGCGCCCCAGCCTGTGGCCCGGCTTCTGGGGGCCGTCTGCTCCTCGCGCTCGAGCCTCAGGAGGGGTGCTGGACCGAGGAATTCAAGGTGTAGCTGCTTTAGGACATCCTGCCGGAGAAGCAAGAAGATGCAGAGCGGGTGGTCCGCCAGGCCACCACATACTACACCCAGGATGGCGAGCTATACCGAAGGCGCCTGAATTACGTCTCTGTAAGTGCATCTAGTGCCACCGCTAGTTGGTTTTGGAGTATTGACGACAAACGTGGTTGAGGGACTAATGTGTTTGTGAGAATTGCAGGATAACACAGGTAGTAGTCCCTCATTGATTCGGTTTACGTACCAGAGATGACCCCTTAGAATGTATGAAGACATTGAAGACAATGGTGGTTCGTGAAGACATTCACGTTGAAGATAATGACGATGAAGATATTCACTTGAAGATATGGAGTGCAAAGACATAGTTTCTTTCATAGTTTCCTATTCTTCTTTCTTGAGTCATAGGAACCGCCGTATTGTTAAGTGGGGTCCAAGTGCAAAGTTAGATGACTGAAGTGATGCTCAACCAAATCCTATGTCTTTGAGTGAAGACAATGAGAGAAAATCTTATCCAGAGCTGGATGATTCAGCTTTGCTTGTAGCCCAAGCCAAACTATCGTGTGTGTTTGAAATCCGACCGTTGGACACATGTCAGTTCCTTAGTGACCCAGGGTCATTTCAGACATATTAGGTCGTGTTGCCACTAGGCTATAAATGGCCCACCCCCTACACCATAAAATGGTGGCTGCTCAGAGTTAGTGCACGACTTTTGTCGCTTGAGAGCAACCCACCTCCGAAGCCTTTGAGAGAGAGAGAGAGAGATCCTTGCGAGTACAAAGCCCAAAACACCCAAATCCAAAGAGTGTTAGGCATCACTGAAGTCTTTCTGTCCGCGTGATCTCAAGACTTGTTACACTTGAGGACTATGCATCCTCCAGCTGGTTAGGCGTCACATTCTGAGGATCCAAGAGTCATTGTGGGTTGGACGTGAACGAAGTCTATGAAGGTTTGGAAGTCTACCTTGAATACTTACCTGAGTGATAGGGCGGGGACTAAGTGTTCTTAGCTCTAGCGGAATAACGTGAAGACACAGTCTTATGAGTTAAATCTCAGCCTCGCTAACCAAACGTACAGTTGTCACAACAACTGGAACTAGTCTACCAAATCCCTGTCTTCACCAAGCAACTGGTTCTATCCCCTACCCTCCTTACTTTTCTGTTTGTCTTTGTGAAGTCATTGCTTGCCTGCCACATCCATTTGAATTCACTGTGTGAAGACCTGTAACTGTTTTGGCTTCATACTGTCTTCCATTCTGATCCTTTCTACCTAGCTGCTATTAGTCTTCGTGCTTTCACTGTATTGCTTGCTTGACTATTGCTTGCCTAGTATAGTTTACATTCTGCTGCATATGATATAGGTTCAGATTACCTATTTGTCTTCAAAGCACTCGTGTTTTGAAGACTTTCATAAAAATTTCCTATTCACCCCCTCTAGTCGATAACTAGCTCTCTCAATTGGTATCAGAGCGAGGTGCTCCCTTGTTCTGTGTGTTTCGGTTTAACCACCTGGAGTTTTAGCTATGTCGTTTGCAGGGATAATCAAGGTCTCCGCTGCGTGCCCAGTCTTTGATGGCACTGATTACACCTACTGGAAGAATAAGATGTGCATGCATCTTGAAGCCATTGACGTTGATCTCTGGTATGTCGTCAAGACAGGCGTTCCCAAGGTCGATGAAGGCGTCACCGCTGCTGATGTCAAGAGGTTCCCGCAACTGGACTCAACTGCCAAGAACGTCATCTGTGCTCATCTGACCAAAGGGCAGTATGGCCGTGTGAGTGCACTGGAAACTGCGAAGCTGGTCTGGGACTGGCTATCCAAGGTTAATGAAGGTGTCTCAACACAAGGAGACTCAAGGATTGATGTTCTTCACAAGCTCTTCAACTGCTTCATGAGGAATGATAGTGAGAATGTCCAAATCATGTTTGATCGCCTCACGGATATCACAAATGAGCTTCGCGCTCTTGGCGCCCATGAGATCACCAAGCATGAAATAGTAAAGAAGCTTCTGAGATCACTTGATAGCTCCTTCGACACCTTGGACCCGATGATACAAGAGCGTCCTGACTTCAAAGACCTCGGCCCATCTGACATACTTGAGCGGCTCAACACAATTGAGTTCCAGCTATCTGAGAAAAGAGATATCTTTCCCAACTATGGCCGATCCCGTGCATTCAAAGCTAAGTCCATTTCCTCATCTAAAGAAGAATCTGACTATAGTTCTGGTGATCCTGAATACATTGGCAAAGAGCTTGCAATGCTTGTGAGTAAGTTCCAGAAGTTCTCCAAGAAGAATCGCTTCAGCAAGTCTTCAAGATCCAACTCAAAGAACGATGAGGCTTCATCTCGTGCATACAAGAAGAGAACATGCCACAAATGCAAGAAGACAGGCGACCACATCTCTGAGTGTCCTCAGTGGGACAAGGAATCAAAGAAGAAGAAGAAGAGCAAGGAATATGATTCTGATGACAAGAAGAAGAAGAAGAAATCATCAAAGTCTTCTTCAAAGTCTTCTTCAAAGTCTTCATCAAAGTCTTCATCTCACAAGAAGATCTCATCAAGCAAGGCTCGTGCATTTATTGGCAAGGAGATGGATTCAGAGGAGGAGTCTACTTCTGAGGAGGCGGAGGTGGAATCTCAGGAGGAGTCTGATTCAAGCATGGCAAGCATGGCTCTAGCTTCGGCATTCGTCACCAAGTCCATCTTCAACACTGAAGACAATGGTCACACCACCGAAGCTGAAGCTGATGATGAGGATGACTCTGCTCCCACCTACTACTTCATGGCATGAGGTGCCAAGGTAAACTCATGCGATGCTTACTTCCAAACCTCCAGTGAATATGACTTTGAATGTGAATCCAAACCTAGCTATAAGACACGTGCTAAAATTGCAACTGAAAAAAACTGCTATGGAACATATTCAAAGCTGCTAGACAAAAGCGATGACCTGTTGGACGCAGAAATGAATCAATCTCAGTCCTTAATCGAAGACATTAAAAATCTTTGTGTTAAGTACGAGGAACTTGAGAGTCGTCATCAAACTCACTCAGCCTCTCATGAGAAGCTTTCCTACGATTATCTTCAAAGGAAGCAAGATCTTGAGAAACTAAGAGCATCTCATGAAGATCTTCAAAAATAGAACGATTCACTACTCGCTCAACAGATCAGTTCCGCTCAGGAATGATTTGTTCCACCTTGTTTAAAATATCTTGAGCGTGATAATGCAGTCTCTGTTGCTGAATGTTCTATTGCCTCTAATGTTGCAATATCTTCAATTGCTGATGTGGTAACTAACCCCTCTACCGAGGATGCCACCACTATTGCTGATGAGAATGCTAGGTTGAAGACATTGCTTGAAACAGGCATGTACAAGAGCCTCAAAGGGCATCGGATTCTATGCGATGTCCTCAAGAAACAGATTCTGAACTGAAACCCTAGGAAAGAGGGTGTTGGGTTCAAGAGGAAAAATGAATGCCGATGGTTCTTACTGGACGCCTAAGCAGTACCCCCAAACCACCTGGGTTGCTGCTAAGGATCCTTCAGTGGACCCATCCACTTTATCTGGCTTCACTTGTGCTAACCCTCTTGTCATTGATGAATCCTTTGACACCAATTATAAACTGTTTAAGAATTACAATGGTGAAGTGTTTGCCAGGTATATTGGTACTAACTGCAGGAATGGGCCACCCTTGAAAAAGATCTGGGTGCCCAAAAGTTGTCTTGAGAAGCTTCTCGTGAATGTCGTCATGACACCACCAGGGAAGAAAACAAACCCCAGAACAAAGGCTTCATATGGCCCAAAGGCTTCATACAAACAGAGGGCCACACATGGTCACCCTAACACCATATTTTGCAGGAAAACCAGCATCGGACTCATGAATATGAGCGTGTTTCTTCTAACCACTATGTTCACAAAACTAAGAACTTTTTTGCATATTCATATGAGTATTATTCTCCTCCTGTAAAGTTATTTGCTAGGGCTCTCAAGCCAAAGTTCTCAGATGCTGCACTTAGACTTATTGCTTCTAAGCCACCCCTGAAGATGTGGGTGGTTAATAAAAAATAACTTCTCTTGCAGGGAAAGGTCTCCAGCCGGAAATCAAAGACTTCTGATACCAATGCTGGGGACCAAAAACATCTTGTGGGACACAAGATAAAGTGCCATAATGGTCTTACCATGTATTTCGTCCCAGGGTTTCTTGACGAGCATCCTATCATGCCCAACCAGAATCTCAACTTTGATAATATGCTTGTTCGCTACATGTTTCTGCTTCACAATACTCTTGGTGAAGCCTATCCCGCTAACTGCATTGTAGGGTACGACCCCGAAATCCACTGAATGGATCATGGATAGCGGCTGCACTAACCACATGACTGGTGATCGAAGCCTTCTCATGGATTCAACCCTACGTCCATCTACTAAAAGCCACATCACATTCACTAACACTGGTAAAAGCAAGGTATTGGGTTTAGGTAGAGTTGCTATCTCAAAGGATCAACACATGGATAAAGTGATGCTTGTTGAATCCCTTAGATACAACTTAATGTCTATCTCAATGCTCTGTGATCTGAATATGATTGTGATATTTGGAAAATATCGTTGTCTTGTGCTAATTGAATCTGACAAATCTTTAGTCTTCGAACGCTATCGAAGAGGTGATCTGTATATGGTAGATTTCTCAGTAGGACCACAACTTGCCATATGTCTTCTAGCAAAAGCTTCAGAGTGCTGGCTCCGGCATTGACGGCTAGGACATGCGGGCATGAGGAACTTACACACCCTTGTGAAGAAGAAGCACATCATCGACATCGAGGGTGTCAAGTTCAAGAAAGATCATCTATGTGGTGCTTGTGAAGCTGGGAAGATGACTAGAGCCAAGCATCTCTCGAAGACAATCATGACTACATCACGTCCCTTCGAGTTCCTTCATATGGACTTATTTGGCCCTACTCACTACTCTACCCTTACTACTACTGCACATCTCTATGGCTTCGTTATTGTTGATGATTATTCGAGATACACTTGGGTGCACATAATTCTCTATAAGAATGAGGTGCAGGATGTCTTCAGACGCTTCGCAAATCAAGCCATGACAAATTATGGCATCAATATCAAGGACATCCGGAGTGACAATGGCACCGAGTTCAAGAACGCCGGCCTCAACATTTATCTTGATACATTGGGCATCACACATGAGTTCTCTGCTCCATACACACCTCAACAGAATGGCATCGTGGAGCGCAAGAACAGAACACTCATTGATACTGCATGCCACATCATCAACAGAGTTTATCTTCACAAGTTATTCAAGAAGACATCATATGAACTTCTGACTGGTAAGAAGCCAAACGTCAGTTACTTCAAAGTCTTTGGTGCTAGGTGCTGGACCAAGGATCCACATCACACTTCTAAATTTGCACTGAAAGCACATGAAGGTTTTATGCTTGGTTACGAAAAGGATACGCACACCTACAGGGTCTTCAACCTCTTTCACTATAAAGTGGTTGAAACTATATATGTGCGGTTCGATGAGACTAACGGCTCGCAAAGAGAGCACCTGCCAAATGTGCTAGATGAAGCTACACCAAGTGAAGCTATAAGGCTAATGGGCACTGGAGAAATCATACCCACCGAGGAACAAGCTAAAGATGAGATCATCATTTCTCCACCTAATCAACATGAAGACAATGTTCAGCCTGAAGCCAATGCTGAAGATGACAACAACAGTCAGCCTGAACAACATCTTCGTCTAGTTCATCCACGGGTTGCAAATGAAGTCCAAATTGAGAAGATCATTGATAGCATCAATGCACCGGGTCCTCTTACTCGATCAAGAGCTACACAACTAGCAAACTTCTGCGGACACTTTGCCTTTGTCTCTATATCTGAACCCAAGAAAATTGATGAAGCCTTCATGGAACCTAAATGGATTCAAGCTATCCAAGAAGAGCTTCAACAATTTGAGCTAAACAATGTTTGGGGGCTTGTCAAACGTCCTGATCCTCGCAAGCACAATATCATTGGCACCAAATGGATCTATCGCAACAAGTAAGATGAACATGTATAAGTTGTCAGAAGCAAAGCTCACCTCATTGCTCAAGGTTACACACAAGTGGAAGGAATTGACTTTGATGAAACATTTGCTCCTGTGGCTAGGCTTGAAGCCATTCGTATACTGCTAGCCTATTCAAACCACAACAACATTCTTCTATACCAAATGGATTTGAAGAGTGCCTTACTCAATGGCAAAATTGAAGAAGAAGTGTATGTTGCTCAACCACCTAGTTTTGAAGATCCAAAGCATCCTGATATGGTATACAAGCTCAACAAGGCACTGTATGGCCTCAAACAAGAACCTCGCGCTTGGTATGACACACTTAAAGACTTCCTGAAGAGCAAAGGCTTCAAACCTGGTTCTCTAGATCCCACTCTCTTCACGAAGACATATGATGGTGAACTGTTTGTGTGCCAAATATATGTGGATGACATTACCTTCGGTTGCACTGATAAGAATACAGTGATGAGTTTGGACACATGATGCAAGCGCAACATCAAATGTCCATGATGGGAGAGCCGAAGTTCTTTCTTGGTCTTCAAACCTGTCAATAGCGAAATGCCATCTTCATATCACAAGAGAAATACCTCAAAGACTGCCTGAAGAAGTTTGGAATGCAAGACTGCAAAGGGGTCACGACAGTAATGCCAACCAAAAGCCATTTAGGCCCTAACGACAATGGTAAAGAGTTCGATCAAAAGGTATACCACTCCATGATTGGTTCTTTATTATACTTATGTGCATCTAGGCCAGATATTATGCTTAGCGTTTGCACGTGTGCCCGATTCCAAGCGGCACCAAAGGAATCACATCACCTCGTCGTCAAGCGAATTCTTCGATATTTGGCTCACACCCCAACACTAGGATTATGGTATCCAAAGGGCTCAGCGTTTGATCTAGTTGGATTCTCATATGCTGATTATGCTGGTGACAAGGTTGATTTCAAGTCTACGTTAGGCACACGTCACTTTCTTGGATGATCTCTTGTCTGTTGGTTTTCAAAGAAGGAGAACTGTGTATCTCTCTCCACTGCTGAATCTGAATACATTGCTACTGGATCTTGTTGTGCTCAGCTTCTCTAGATGAAGCAAACTATCAAGGACTATAGCATCAACTTGAAGCATGTGCCACTCTTCTGCGACAATGAAAGCGCCATCAAGATTTCCAACAATCTAGTTCAACACTCGAAGACAAAGCACATTGAGATTCGTCATCACTTTATCAGAGATCATGTCATGAAGGAAGAGATTGATATCATTCACATCAACACTGAAGAGCAATTGGTAGATATCTTCACAAAGCCCTTGGATGAGAAAAGGTTTTTCAAGCCGCGGTGTGAGCTAAATATCTTAGAATCCTCAAATGTCCACTGAATGGACACACATCCTAATGCTTATGCATGTTGATGACTTAGATGTGCAACACATAAAGTAACATATATCTTCAATTAATGAAGACTTACCCTCTGAGTGTGAATACATTAATGTGGAATTTGATTTCAGAGCGCCATGATAATTGTGCGCCGTGTCAGGGTGAAGATTTTTCATTTGGCGTCATGATTGCATTATCTTCGTATTTGGATTGTCTTCAACATTGATTTGTCTTTAAGTTTTATTTATTAGCAATATTGATTAGTCTTCAATGATATAGCTATGTCTTCGACGTGTGTGTGTGTGTATGTGTGTGTGTGTGTGTTTTGTTCTCTACAACATTCACTTATAGCTATGTCTTCAAAGTTGCTATTTTTCTAAAATAAGTGAATGTGATCGGACCATAACCCCATCTGTGCTACTCCCTCAAATTCTCCCTGTCTCTTCATATGCATTCTATTGACTCATGTCAAATGTCTTCACTGTGTCCTTGTCAGCTGAAGATACAGAGACACACATTTAAAATAGTTCTTAATGCTCTATCTCTTTTGCCTGAAAACCGGAGAAGCCGGAATGACCACCCGACAATCCAGGCGCTCGTGGGAACATGGCTCAACTCTCAATAAGTTGCATGCCTCCCATGTGTCATCTAGATGTGAACCACCAGGGGCACCTACTTAATTGCGCTGCGCCGCCCTCCTCCTTATAAATACTTCCACCCCGCACGGTTATTATATCTTCTCCCACCTTGCCATCTCGCTCGAACCCTAGCACCACCGCTAGCTTCCGTTGCCGCCGGAGTCAAAGTTCTTAGCTGCCGCAACTGCTCCGACATCGTCTCCATGCTGGCCGCGGACCTCCTCTTCTCCGCCGCCACCGTAGGTGTCTTCCGACGCCAAGTTAGGGCGCGGGATATTGGACTGCTCGGCATCCACATCGCCTCGTCTAGCAGTTCTTCGTGCGGTAATTAAAACTCACTTTCACCACCTGTTTGATCCGTTGAATCTGTCAACATCTTCCAAAAGTAGTTTCTACACTTCCAGATCTACTCTTTCTGTTTCTGCATCTCATAACTTGCAAGTATATTCACTTATGCCTCAAACTAGTTAGATTTCTCACTTGTACTTATTCATGCATTCGTACAAATCTAGAACCAACTCACTTCAAATAAGTGAATGTGTTCGCGTTATGAGGTCATGTGTTCCAACTGATTTATCTTCAAAATCTTCTGAGAATGCATATGATCTCTTTACCTTCCCTTGCATCTCTAATGTTGTCATAGGTACTTGTCCGTGGGGGAATCCCTTGGTTCTCATAGTCGGCATTCATTTGCAGAGTTCTTACAGTGGCATATTGACTCACCTAAAGCCAGTTCATGTCTGACCAGTAGATTGAAGCCAAACACTGTCTTGAAGCCCTTCTGTTTGAGTCCAATGGCATCAAGCAAGTCTGCAAACAAGGGTGGCAAGAAGCGCCGTGGCAACACTGCTCTGGAACTGCCACAAGATATTTATGAGCAATACAAGTGTGACCCAGAGGAAACATATGGGGAACACAAGACTCGAGTCCAATGGATTTGCAAATACTGGGCTGAACAATGGTTTCTGTACAACTTTGTCACTGTGGACTATGCAAAGAAAAATGCAGTTAGGCCACCATGGGCCGATATTGTCTACAAGAAGCTGCACCCCAGAACAAAGACTGAATCCATTGCATAGGGATTCTATCCTTGCATGGCCAGAGGACCATAGTCTGATAATGCTGATGCCTCAAGTCTTCGATGGTGTCGTGATGATGATTTATTTGAGAAGAATCTTCAGTTTGCAAGATCTTCAGCTATGCAGAATAAGAAGGAACTGGGTACTGACTTCAATCCTGGCCCATCAGCTCCAAGGCCGGATGGTAGTCGTGAAGCCAATCAGAATAGGATTGGCCCCTTCAATGACTTCGATGGGCTCCTATCCCATATTGCTGGACAAAGGGCCACAGTGGAACAATCTCTGGAGAAGCTAATTCTGAAGATGCTCTCGAGTCCCCTAAGCTAAAGAAGATTTCGAAGGCTTCAAAACCTCCTGCTACACCAAAAGCTTCAAGAGTGAAGCCTGTGAAAACTGCACCTCCTGAATCCCGTGTGCAGTTTGAAGATCAGTCCCGCATCTCCAAGCGGACCAAGAAGCCCATGAAGATCTCTGGCCATGATCTAAGGCCAGCTAGCATTCTGTAAAATAAAGAGAATGTTATTGATCTATCTAGCGATGAAGACCTTGCTGATGATGCTCTAGAGATACTGATCCAGAGCAAGCAAGAAGCTGAGATCTTCAAATATAGGCCTCTCTTTCATGCAGATATTATGAATAACTTCATTGATGAATGGTTTGAAGATCCTACAATTACCATTGACGATCTGCAGCTGCCCATTGACATCAGCGTCAAATTTCAAGGCATCATTGGAAAGGAGCTTGCTATAGCTCAGAAAATTGTTGAGTTAAAGAACAAGGTGGCAAGTCTCAGTGTTGCTGATGTGCAAAACTTCAAGCAGATGATGATTGACCTCAAGGCTCAATTCAAAAAGAAACACGAGGAAGCCAAAGGCTCTCGTGAGCGCATGAAGTACTATGGTGAAAATGTGTTCATGCTCACAATGAGGCAGTGAAGCAGAAGACTCTTGGGCGTCCTGGCATTGACCCCAAGCTTCCTGCCAAGAAGAAGAAGCAGACTGAAGCTGAATCCGAAGCTCCAAGGCAGGAAAGGCCAAGCATTATCTTCCCTGCCAGTATTACTGGATCAAAGCCAAAGGTCCCCTCAGCAGCTTCTGAACAAAAGAAGACAAAGCTTGCTGAGGCTGAAGCCAAGAATAGGAAGCATGAAGACACGTCTAACGCTACTCCCTCCAAGAAGCGGAAGACAAAGTCTTCAAAGTCTTCACACAAAGAGCGTGTTTCTGCCCAGAATCATTGAATGTCGAACCCATTTCTGTTGCTCTCCCTCCCTCCACCAACCGCGAGCGTCGTCTCGTTGTACATGAGCCTGTTCCCACAAAGGCTCAAGTGACTGAAGAGATTCCAATTAGCGACTCCACCTCAGCTTAGACATTGGTCATGAGGACCATGTTGAAGATGATGAAGTCCTTCCTCAGATCGAGCCCAATCCAGTGGTATCATCGCCTGCTCCAACGAGTAGTGAGTTGATCAGTATTGGCCGTCCCTTGACACCACGTCGCATGACACCAATCACTCAAGAGCACCACCCCAATGAATCTCGACATGAAGCTATCTGGCACACTCCAACAGCTCAAGTCACCACTCCGGTGCTTGAGCCTACTCAAGAAATTCCTGAAGACATGGACTTTACAGTCACTTCATCTCAAGCGTAGCCCTCCTTCAAAAGGCTTTGCAAAGGTCCTAGGCCCCAGGCCTCCATGTCTAGCATTCCAAGAGGATGTGATCGTGCCTGATCCCGCAGCTCATGAAGCCACTGAAGTTGAAGTTCAGACGGCTGCCACCACTGTCACTGCTAAAGGCAATGACGAGGTCATGGCTGACGACAATGTGGACCTTGAAGCTAATGATGTCACATAAGCTATTGTGCAGCCAACCACTTCTGATTTAGCCGTTCCTCCTCCAGTGCCTCATACCATGGAACTGTCTTACAATCGTGGTGAGCTTGTTACTGTGAGGTGGCCCATTATGATTCCACCCACTGCTCCAGGTCCTCAATATGACTATCATGTGGAGCAGAGGCCTCACACGCAGAAGCCAAAGCCCAGGCTGCCAAGGCTTCCCAGCATAGTAACAACTCACGGCTCCTTCAGTGTGCTAAGCTTTAGAGAGCACAACACATTCTTCGACAGCGCCAAGAACCACTACAAGAAGCCAAAGATCACCTCAGATAGGTTTTGGAGCCATCAAGCAACGCAGTTACTACTCTTGTATACTGTACAACCAAGACATGATTTCGCCTCATTAGCGTCTTGACTGCAAAGCCATTGCTGGGCTGCCATGCCTTGAAGAGGCTCTTGACTGCTTTCGTGGAGTGGGACTTCTTCCGTTTGTCACTGCCAAAGAGCACTGAAATGAAGAGCTCCTGCTGCAGTTCTATGCCACATTACACATCCGAGGCTACAAAAGGATTCGAAGACTTGGGTCCTTGAGTGGATGACAGGTGACGTGCATCACGAAGCCAAATCCTAAGACATCATTGAGCATACCTCCCTACCCACTCCTGGTGATCTCTATGAGCCAGGTTGTCCTCCTTATGAGCGTGAGCTGCAGAGTATCTTCCAGCGGCCTGAGCCAAACATGAGTGAAATGCTCAACATGATGAAGCCTTTGCTTGTTGAAGCTGAATATCCCAAGGATTTCCTTGTCCAAGACCTTGAGTACTTTCCTCGCACTATCTATCACATCATGAGCCATACTCTGTGGCCTACCAAGGGAAATTCCTCTAGTGTAAATCTTGAAGGCACAATGAAGATATTGGTTTTCTAAATTTTGAATGGCATCAGACTCAACTCGTAAGACTTCTTTATTCGTCAGTTGGCTGCTTCAAGAATTGATCTATTTGGCCTAAAATTCTATGCTCCATGGGTTATGAGGCTTATTAAGCTTCACTCCTCCATTAACTATTAGCCTTCAGCACACAATCATGTGGTGTTTCTGCCTGATGTTGACATGTCATATGAAGCCATCTACCCAGAGCCTGCCAAGAAGCCACTGCATCTTCACAATGTTGAGTTTCAAAGCTTCACTCAGCCAATTGAAGGTATTCATGTGCAAAACCCTCCTGCTCCTGATGGCCATCTTGCTGATCAGCTTTGCCTGCCAGGCCATGCAGATACAGATGCAACTGCCAGCACAATTTCTCAAAATCCCAAGAAGTGATCTCGTGTTCTCAATGACCGAGAGCTTCTTGTATCACTTCATCAGAAACAAGATAGGCATCATGATTGGCTGAAGCGACTGATGCAGAGTCTCATTGTTGATATCAATCACATCCGCAATTTGGCTACCAAGAATTCATTCGTTGCTCATGAAGCCTATCGGCGGTCCTGGAAGAGCCTCACACTGCTCTGCTCTGAAGATGATCTTCACAGAGCACTTCAAGTTTGATTATGCCACCACAATCAGCAAGTTGGCGTCCAACTCCTTCCATTGAAGATTCAGAGTATTCATCTTCGGCTGCAAGTGATGTTGCCAGAGTCATAGATGAAGAGGATGACACCACTTCACTAGCATTGGCTTCACTTCATCAGGATTCTGCACCAGGCCCTTCTGCACCGCCCAACTCCAGCGTCGACCCTGCACCAACATCTTCTCCGCATGGGAAGGAGTAGATGCTCTATGTCTTCACACCTTTTTCGTCCTTATTGACAAAAGGGGGAGAAGCATATGAGTTGATAGTCTTCAAGCGGGTCCATATGGGTCAGTTGCTTATTTTTGCCAAGTTTTACAACTCTCGTTCTTGAAACTTTGGCTTTTGAGTTGTAACGCTTAAAACATGATGGTCGCCTATTACTTTATGCTGCTACCTTGTGATGCGATGATAAATTCTACATGTAGTCATTTTGCAGATGTCCATTTCTCATTATGCATATCATTATCTTCATTACCTTCATATATGCATGATGAATTGTCTTCATGGTTGAAGAAGATCTCCACAAAGCAAAACCTTCCATGTGCATTTGCATTCAAAGGAAAACTACTTATGTGCACATCTTCAGGGGGAGCCTATTTTAACCTATCAAGACAATGCCTATGTACCTAAACTTTCACAAACTTTTATCTCCGTTGAAAACTTCAACCAGTTTGTCATCAATCACCAAAAAGGGGGAGATTGTAAGTGCATCTAGTGCCACCCCTAGTTGGTTTTGGATTATTGACGACAAACGTGGTTGAGGGACTAATCTGTTTGTGAGAATTGCAGGATAACACATGTAGTAGTCCCTCATTGATTCGGTTTACCTACCAGAGATGACCCCTGAAAATGTATGAAGACATTGAAGACAATGGTGGTTCGTGAATACATTCACGTTGAAGATAATGACGATGAATATATTGACTTGAAGACTATGGCGTGCGAAGACATACTTTCTTTTGTAGTTTCATTTTCTTCTTTCTTGAGTCATAGGAACCACCATACTGTTAAGTGGGGTCCAAATGAAAAAAAGTCAGATGACTGAAATGATTCTCAACCAAATTCTATGTCTTTGAGTGAAGACAATGAAAGCAAGTCTTATCCAGAGCTAGATGAGTCAGCTTTGCTTGTAGCCCAAACCAAGCTGCCGCATGTGTTTGAAATACGACCGTTGGACATGTGTCGGTTCCTTAGTGACCCAGGGTCATTTCGGACATATCAGGTCGGGTTGACACTTGGCTATAAATAGCCCACCCCTTCCCTATAAATTGGTGGCTGCTCAGAGTTAGTGCATGGCTTTTGTTGTTTGAGAGCAACCCACCTCCGAAGCCTTTGGGAAAGAGATCCTTGCGAGGACAAAGCCAAAAACATCCAAAGCCAAAGAGTGTTAGGAATCACTTAAGTCTTTCTGTCTGCGTGATCTGAAGACTTGTTACACTTGAGGACTGTGCATCCTCTAGCCGGTTAGGCATGATGTTTAGAGGATCCAAGAGTCATTGTGGATTGCCCATGAACGAAGTCTGTGAAGGTTTAGAATTCTACCTTGAAGACTTACCTAAGTGATAGGGCGAGGGATAAGTGTTCTTAGCTCTATGGGAATAAGGTGAAGGCACAATTTCCCGAGTTCAATACCAGCCTCCCTAACCAGACGTACATTTGTCATAGCAACTGGAACTGGTCTACCAAATCCCTATCTTCACCAAGCAACTGGTCCTATCCCCTACTCTCCTAATTTTTCTGTTTGTCTTCGTGAAGTCATTGCTTGCCTACCAGATCCATTTAACTTCACTGTGTGAAGACCTATAACTGTTTTGGCTTCATACTGTCTTCCATTCCCATCCTTTCTACCTAGCTGCTGTTAGTCTTCGTGCTTTCACTGTATTGCTTGCTTGACTATTGCTTGCCTAGTATAGTTTACATTCTGCTGCATATCATATAGGTTTAGATTACCTGTTTGTCTTCAAAGCACTCGTGTTTTGAAGACTTCCATAAAAATCGCCTATTCACCCCCTCTAGTCGATAACTAGCTCTTTCAGTCTCCCTGCGATGCATCTCCAAGGAGCAGGGGTGCGAGATGCTGGCCTACATACACGGTGGGGATTGCGGACATCACTCCTCATCGTGCACCCTTATGGGCAAGGCGTTCCACAACGGATTCTACTGGCCCACAATGCTCAATGATGCCGCTGAATTGGTAAGATCTTGTGAAGCCTGTCAATTCCATGCTAAGCATATACACCAGCCAGTTCAGTGCCTCCAGACCATCCTGCTCTTGTGGCCACTTTCGGTCTAGGGGCTGGACATCCTGGGCCCATTTCCTCGAGCGCCCGGGGGCTACCGCTACCTCCACATTGCCATCGGCAAGTTCACCAAGTGGGTGGAGCTGGAAGCTGTCCACACCATGCAGGCCGACTCCATGGTCAAGTTCATCAAGGGCCTCGTGAGCCGCTTTGGGGTGCTCAACCGCATCATCACCGACAACAGCTCCCAATTCACAAGCAACCTCTTTAAAACATATTCTTCTAACCTTGGTACGCAGATATGCTACGCTTTCGTGCCGCATTCTCGGAGCAACGACCAGGCCGAGCGCGCCAACGCGGAGGTCTTGAGGGGCATCAAGGCAAGGAGCTTCAAGAAAAAGCTCGAGGCCTGTGGCAGGGGCTGGATCGATGAACTCCATCCGTGCTATGGTCCATCCGCACCACCGCGACCAAGTCCACAGGTGATACCCCATTCTTCCTCATCTATGGAGCTGAGGCGGTCCTCCCTCACGAGGTCAGGCATCACTCCCTGCAGGTCCTGGCATTCGACAAGGCGCGTCAGGAAGCCTTGCGGGGGATGGACCTCATGTTGGGGGAGGAACGCCGCCGCTAAGCCTCGCTCCGACCTGTGAGGTACCAGCAGGCGCTGCGGCGGTACCACTGCCGCAACCTCCGTTCCAGGACCCTCAAGGTGGGTGACATCATCCTGAGGTGGGTGCTCTCCAGGGAAGGGCTTCACAAGCTCTCCCCCATGTGTGAGGGCTCGTTCAGGGTTGCCCATGTCTCCAGGCCTAGCACCGCGCGCCTGGAGACGCAGGACGGGGTCCCCATCCAGAATGCCTGGAACATCCAGCACCTCCGGAAGTTCAACCCGTAAAGAAGGCTCCGCACCTGTGAAGGTCTCCGCTCGTGATACTCTCACGTAATAATGAGTTGGGGTTGTACACGCCCCGGAGTCTCCTGAGTGTCGCCCTTGGGCCTCACGGGGGCTCCCACCCACGTCCTAATGGCAGCACTTAGCTCCACGCTGGTGAGAATACTAGTATAGGTGCCGGACGCGGTTGTTCTTTCGCTTGCTTTCTATATCTGATTTGCATCTTCTTGAATGGAATTTGAGGTTTCAACATCTCTATTTTTTGAGGATTGGGATTTTTTTTTCTTCTTGCCTCGTTCATTCTCTCAGGCCTTGCCTCAGGAGGAGTGGCAGTTGCCCGTCGCTCCTCCTCACGAGTTCCGCGCGCGGGGGCTGGGCAGGTGTGTGCGCCTCCAGCTTGCCCGCAAACACCCCTCGCCAAAAACTCAGTCCCTGGCCTTGTGGCATATCCGTCCTCGCACGACGCTCTCAAACGAGCTCGCAGGCACTGCGCCTCTGGGGCTTTCTAGCCCTACAGCTGCAAGCCCCCCTCGTCCTAAGTCCTGGTGACCCCGGGTCACCTCTCAACAGGGAGCGCTCCCGCGGCGCGGAAATTCATCGCAGGAACCCTAAGATAAGTTATCCTAATCACAATCAATGGCAATGCGATTATCAGGAGGAAACATAGAAATAATAACATAAT
The DNA here is from genome assembly GCF_002162155.2 of Triticum dicoccoides. NCBI lineage: Eukaryota > Viridiplantae > Streptophyta > Magnoliopsida > Poales > Poaceae > Triticum > Triticum dicoccoides. The sequence goes on along the minus strand of NC_041385.1, from coordinate 308,524,066 downwards.
GGCGCAAGCGCCATAGTCCATTAGATGCCCTAGTAGGGCCCCTACTTCTTCTTCTTTTTGCAGCAGAAAGTAAGGAACAAAAGCAAGTACGCAAGAACGGCAGCTCCTGGGGCCCAGCCCAAGCGGTGCTCGGGCTCACCCGGAGTCCTCCTCCCGATTCACTGGGGCATGGCGGCAACGCAGCTTGTCTCCCCTCCCGATCCGAGCTCGGTGACGCGGCGACTCGTCGGAGTCGTCATCGCTGGAGCTTTCCATGGAGGAAGAACCACCGCTGCTGGAGGCAGCGCGACCATTGCCAATGGCGAGTTCATCACCGACGATGATGCCGTCGCTTCGTTCGCCGTCATCATCACTGTTGTCATCGTTGTCGCTCTCCGGGCAGCACCCTACGAGCGGGCCATCCTCCTCGAAGATCCTCACATAGAGGGTCGCGACGCCATCGTACGTGGAGTGGAGGGTGCATCTCCCATGCAAGTCCCATGCACGGGCAAACGGTTGCCACCCGCGGTTCAGGAACACGTTGCCGGCGGCCGTGACCTCGGCCTCCACCCACGAAGCCTTGCTGCAATAACCATCAGCCTGAAGCCAGAAGCCATCAGGCCCCCGTCTGGCAGTGCGCTCACGAAGAAGCACCGGAGCCAGAGCCAGTCGCTTGCGGGCCTCTCCGCCCACACCACGAACTCCGGGGGAGCGTCGGCTGAGTAGGACCGCGGCTGTGGCGGCGGAATGGCCACCGCATGCCTCACCTCCTCACATCGGCTTCTTTGACCGCGGCGGCTTCCGCCATAGGAGGACGTGCCCCCAAGACCACCGGAAGCAGCGCTAGCCTTTGAGGGAGGACACCCATGCACGCGAGGAGCCACTGTCGGCATTGCAGCATACTTATAGGGGCGTCCGCAGCCGCTCTTGGGCGGAGGCGAGTCCAGTCCCTCCTTGGGAGCCTTTCCTTTCTCCGCGACGGAGAACCTCCTCGTCGGTGCCATGGATGCTCTAGTGAGGCGATGGAGCGGGAAGAAGGAGAAGCAGGGGGCGAGAAGACGAAGATGGGAAGGGGTCTCTACCCCCACATTTATAGTCGAAGGGAGGTCACTCGTCGGCCTCCCATGATCTCGAGTAATGATGGCTTCTTCTTCATGTAGCAGGCAGTTGTCAAGTCGAACTGTTGCCGAGGTAGCATGGGGAAGCAGAGGTGCCCACATCCCATCAAGATCCACACGCCGACTCAGTCCGCACGCGATTGGGGCCTGCAGTGCTCCGCACTTGCCCTTTGGCTTCGCCTCGAAGCCAAGTGCGAGCGCGCCTTGGGCCCGGGGCTACTGTCGGTGTTCTGGGAACCAGGGTAACCAAACTTGCCTACCTACGGCCCACGACGTGGCTCCATCGACGGCCTGGTACGGCCCATCTTCAACGACGAAAAGTCAAGACCCTCATGAAGCGCCAAGCCTCACGAGGTGGACAACGTCAAGACCTCCTGAGGAGCGGAGATTTCTATGCAAGCCCTCACCTCATGAGGCTGAGGTGACGCCAACCATGACGACCAAGGCCAGGCGCGCGCCAGCAGGCGTAGAGCGGTAGGTTTCCTCTTTGGTGCTAAGGAGGCAAGCGCAGGTGCAGAGTCCTAAGGAATCATCCAAAGGTTGCCGTTTGCATGCAATGAGACCAGGACCGCTAGAACGATAGGATGGATGTCATCATCGAGCCCAGCACGATGTTACGATCAGAAGCTTTGCAGGCAAAGACCACCTTTCGTCAGGATACTACTTGTCCCCTTTCAAAATTGGCCACTGTGGGATCCCTTCCCGCCTAAGTTTTGGGTGAAGAGGACCGAGGACACTATACATATAGCCTAGCCACCAGCGTAGAAGGGATCAGACCCCTGAAGACCGAATCCATAGAGCTCATCACAAGAGCAAGCCTCCCGAGGTTGTTCTTCCTCTTGTACTAGTTCATCCTCAGCCCCCGCGAGGCTAATCCACCACAACACAGGAGTAGGGTTTTACACCGCAAGGTGGGCCGAACCTAGGTAAACTGCTGCGTTCATTTCCTTCCTGTTCATAGAGCTAGGTCATGAGAGCAGCAAGTCGATCATCTAGAGAGGTTGAGTTCTTCGCAAACGCCCCAGAGTTCGAACCTTTCTTGGGTCCGCGGAGCCTGAAATCCGACAGATAGTGTTATGCCTTTCTCTTTATACAAAAGACTTGATTTGAATAAAATCACACCCACTGAAATATCATTGCAAATGGCTAACAAATCAACTGCCATACCTATCGATGTCTGTGAGGATGTTCCCATTGTGGTTGCAAATGTTACTAGCTTAACAGACTTTGTTATACTTGATATGCTCAAGGACGACAACATGTCGATTATCCTTGGTAGACCCTTTTTGAACACTGCAGCTGCTGTTATTGATTGCAACAAAAGCAAGATCACTTTTCATTTCAATGGTAATGAGCATACACTACAAAAAAGACACATCTATGACATTTTGGCCCGAACGAAAACATTTTCTGTCATGGTTATGACACTTCTATGACGATAATTGTGACAAAAACACGTATCATCATAGATGTGGTGGGATCCTACTTCCATGATAGAAAATCATGACAAAAAATGGGATTTTCATCCTGGGCCAGCTGGAAACGCACCTATATGACATTCTTTGGGCTGTCTATGACGTAAAAAATCATGGTAGAAGTGAGGGCGAGGAAAATATCAGGGAGTTCCTGGTTACGGTGGGTGGTCGGGGCCAAGCAATGCAGTGTGGTTTCCGCGTTTCTCTTGTACGCGCGTGTGAGCGAGGCACTCGCTTATTGAACCCTTGCGAGGCATTCACTTCCTGAACTCAAGCGATTGCACTAGCTAGCTACATACTGAACACGAGGGATCAATCCTACTACATACTGAAGCCGGTCGGTCCATCCCTTTGCTGCTAACTGAACTCGAGCAATTCCTTTGCTGCTAACTGAATCCGGCCGATTCCTTCGCTGCTAACTGAATCTGATTGATCCTTCTCGCTGCTCACCGAAGCCGATCAAGCTCTTGTGCGATATGTAGCCACCAGGTGTGTTCGGTTGCCTCTGGATAATAGTGCCCGTTGCTGCCGCGCGTGTGCAATATGTAGAACGAGGCGAGATGTGGGGAGTCGACCTAGCCGCTTGGCTTGCTGTGGATGAACATTTCCCGGTGGGGGTTGGATATGAACAAGACCCCATCCATGCATAGGCGGTTGCCGCTGGATAAACAGGACCCCGTGGTAGTAGGCGGTTGCCGCTGGATGAATAGGACCCCGTGGTAGTAGGCGGTTGCAGCTAGATGAACATGACCCCGAGGAGACCGCCACACACCCAGCTGGTTGGGGTGGATGTATAGGACCCCGTGCAGGCTGGATGAACAGTAGCCGGTGGAGGTTGGAGGAAGTCGACGATGGGTGTTCAGTAGCCCATGTAGGATGGAGCGAGGTAGTAGACCATGGATGAACAGTAGCCCATGGAGGCTGGAGGAATTCAACGGTGGATGAATAGTAGTCCATGGAGGGTGGAGCGAGGCAGTAGACGATGGATGAACAATAGCTCGTGGAGTCCCGTTTTGCGGTATGCCACAACCCTCCCGACGAACAGGACCCTGTTTCAACTAGAGGCCCTCTAACAGAAGTCCGTCTCCTTTGTTTCACAGTACGCCACACCCCTCCTGATCAATAGGACCCTGTTTCGACTGTAGGCGGTCGAACAGAAGTTTGTTTCCTCCGTTTTGCGGTACACCGCACCCCTCCCGATGAACAGGATCCCACTTTGACTATAGGCGATCGAACAGAAGGCCGTTTCCTCCATTCTGCTGTACGCCATGCCCCGTTTTGGCTATTCCGTCCAAGCCGGTTGGATCCCGGTGAATACGATGCATTCCATTGCCTCCCGATGAACACGACGCAATTTCTCCACCAGCTAGTTTGCTGCCGAAGAATAGGACGCCATTGCTGCCATCCGCTACCACTCCATGTACATGAGTCCTGGCTGTACGTATGCGCGAGTAGGCATTCGAAACCCCGCCCGTATGTACGTACATGGCCATATTTTTTGGCATATGGCTGTATGTACGTGTACAAAGTTTAGAAGGGACTGCCTGAACTATTACGTCGGGGGCTCTACTACATGTGCTGCTGCTTGTTCGGCCACGGTTCATCATTGCGGAGAGACCGATCGACCAGTATGTACGTACGCGTTCGTGACCAGACAGACAACATTACGAACGCTTCGACCTAGTGGGACCCAACTGTCAGGGAGGATAAGGACACACTTCCTTCTGTGCGAAAATATAGATGGTGGGTCCGAGATGTTAGGGGGAGGATTCACTTTTTTGTCTGTAATAAGGAGGCACTACCTTGCATGCAAAGATGTAGCTGGTGGGTCCATCTGTCAGCCTCACCACATATAGTCCTCTTCTGATGGCTATCATTCGTTAACCACATTGACCATGTCGCATGGACAACACCTAGGTGGTGGACGATGATGAGGTGGAAGGGAACAATGTGGAGCCAGGGAAGACGAAGTAGGTGGATGCCCACACGAAGGGGATTACGAGGGTTTACTAGTTCAACTACAGTGTAAGGCTCCCGTCGTCGAAGAATAACAAGGGGTGTGGGTGAGTAGAGGGAAGGCCTGGCCAGTGGTAGTATGGTCGGGCGGTGAGGTCTGCACTGCAGCACAGCTGGCCATGGGAGGCTGGAGCAGGCAGTACGGCGAGCACTGGTTTGGGCGGCTGGAGCAAGAAGATCAGAGGTTGAAGAAGCAGCTCGGCCGTTGGATTAACATCCAACAGTCACTAGAGCTAGAATCATTTATTGACTACGTTGACAAAGCCCTGTGTATGCGTCAACTTAGTATGCCCACAAGCCAGCCTCAAAATCTGGTAGGTCCCAGCTAGCAGTGGAATCTTTTTTGCGCGTAATAAGGTGGCACTTCCTTGTGTGCGAAGATGTTTTCTTGTTTTTTAATTTCTTCTTTTTTGAGTTAGAATAAAAATAAAACAATTTAGCATCTTTGGTACAATCTATATTTTCATGAAATGGATCATAATAAAGCTGGTAGGTCCCAGCTGTCAGGGAGAGCAAACTTTTTTTTGTCTAATAAAGGAAGCACTTCCTTGCGTGCGAAGATGTAGCTGGTGGGTCAAACCTGTTAGGGGGAGAAATCATTTATTTCGCATAATAGGGAGGCACTTGATGCATCCGGCCGTGGGCCATATGGGTCCCTACTGTCAGCCACTTGATGTCCATGCCTCTTCCGATGACTGTCGTTCATTGACAAAGTTAACCACGCCACACTGAGAGAACCAACACGGTGGACGATGGCGAGGCCTAGGAAGGTAACGAACCAGAGCCAGCGAAGATAGAACAATGGATGCCTAGATGGAGGTTAGTATGAGGGTTCACTGGTTTGGCTGTTGTCAGTGTACTAGAGTAGGGGTACCCTAGTATCCCGAACTTGTGCACGAGCAGTTGCAGCGCCCCGCGGCAGGGCTTGCCGGGTGACCGCCAAGGTCCTCCATGGTTGTTTTTGGAGCCATTCAAGAACAAAGTATTTAAGCCAAGAAGACAAGGCCCCGACAAGAGGAGCTTGCCGGGAAGGCCAACCAAGGCATCTCAAGGAACTTGCCGCGACACGCCACGCGTCCCGGCAAGGCCCGGTGAGCGATAAGCTTCCGGGCGCGACAAGACAACGACCGCGGCAAGGCGCTTGCCGCGGCAAGCCACCACTCTGTACCCGCGCTCCAGCACATCCACCAACGTGTCGCCCCGGGGCCTTTCCAGGCGCGCGTGGCAAGAGGCTGTGCAGCCAGCGGTGCGCGGTGGCAAGCGACGCTGACAAGATAGCCATCGTGGCAAGCGGTGGCGTCCCTGATGGTCCTTTTCTGCACTGTTTGGGCGACGCAGACGGGCATTTAATGCCTTTGTCCCCTCCCGTTAGGGTTAGGTAGGATACACTGTACAGGTAGCTGTACCAACCGCAATTTCCTTTTCCATTTTTGCCCTTGCCTACGTTGCCACCTGTCGGAGACCCCTTGAGCATATAAAAGGAAGCCCATGCACAACGTAGAGGGGGGTTGGAAACCAGAAAACACTCACGCTCGGTCTCGTGTGTACTGTAGCACTCAGCGCTCCCGAGCAAGAACACAATACAATCAGACAAGCAGCAGTAGGAGTATTATCTCTCCGGAGAGCTCCGAAGCTGGGTAAACTGCTCGTGTGCTTCGCCTCAATCCGCTCTTCGTGCGATCTCCGCCCCCCGCTGAACCGAAAGGGGCCTGGTCCGCCGGCCCGATAGGTGTTCGTGGATCAGCTTCCTCGACATCTTTGGCGCGCCAGGTAGGGGGCGTCGAGGTTGTGTGAACCTGATCCGGCGTTCACACGAGCTAGATCTTCATTTTCTTCATCGACATGCCACCGAAGAAGAAGACTTCGGCGGCAGCTGTTCCGTCCACGTCGATCCCACCACCACCGGAGCAAACGAGTGGTGGGGTAGACGCTGGCGGAAGAACGGGCATCGACGAGGAAGCTCACGGTGCTGCCATGTCCAAGGACAAGGCTGCGCAGACCTCGGCGTCCGTACATGTACCGCGCCCATCTCAGGAGGCGCAGGGCCGACAGCGTCATGGTACTCGCAGTGCCATACGTTTGTTAGGCCAAGATCGAGCTGGTGGATCTCGGGGTGCTCAAGACTAGCATGCACGCCAACATGCTGACACAAGTGAGACATGGTCGCCTGGACGGGATACTGCTCCTTCTAACATAGTTAGAAGTCTGAGCATATCCCGCTCCTCGCACCGGTCGCCACTGCCTCCCACCACTCCAGCAGAAGCTTTGGCGCGAGCTCAACTGCTCCTGGATTACCCTCCAACGGAAGACAAGATTGACGGATGGAGGGCCACCATTCAGAGTCTCATCGGCTTCGCCAACGGTGACACTCCGCGGCAGCCGAGTACATCGCTGCCGCGGCAGGACCGCCAGGCACGAGCCGATGGCAACGAAACCGGTGGGGGTGCGACCACTCTGCACTCTCCACCCCGAAGGCCAAGATCGCCGACTCGCCGGATCCACCTCGACAGCGACTCCACCGCATCATCGGATCCACGAGCTCGTCGCGATCAACGCCAAGTTCTTCACGAACGACAACAAGAAGACGCTCGTACTCGCATCGAGCGCCGAAGAGAAGCGCGGCGTCAATCGGACCAGCGCGCTGGGCCCTCTGTCGACATGCATGCTCCAGGGGAACCAGACGACTTGCCGTACACGGTAGGATGCCCTGCGTTCACTCGTGAGCTGCGGCAAGTCCAGTGGCCCAACACGAAGAATTTCAAGCCAGACGTGCCAGAGAAGTACGACGGCAAGTCGCATCCGTCGGAGTTCCTCAGCATCTACACCATCGTGGTGCAAGCTGCCGGGGGCGAGACGACAAGATTCTTGCCAACTACTTCCCGCTGGTGCTCAAACCCAATGTCAGATCCTGGCTCATGCACTTGCCGGATAACTCCATATCCTCCTGGGCAGACCTATGCCATCAGTTTGTCGGCGCCTTTACAGGCGGCCACAAGCCTCATGGCCAAGAGAGCGACCTTCATCTGCTCGCCCTGAAGGAAGGAGAGCCCCTGCGCAAGTACACTCAGAGATTCAGCCGTGTACAACACAACATCCCAGATGTCCACCCTGCCGCAGTAATCAGCGCGTTCCATCAGAACATGCGAAACCGCAAGATGCGGGAGGAGATGGCGATGTGCAAGATCAGAGACGTCAGTGAGCTATATGCCCTGGCCGACAAGTGTGCACGTGCTGAGGAAGGGAGGAAACTCCCCGGAGAGAATATAGGAGCAGGAGGATCTGATAGTGAGGAGACTGCCCCGGCAAAGAAAAACCGGCGGCGGAACAACAGGAAGAAGAAAGGCAAAGATGTGCTAGTTGTTGAGCAGTCCGGCAACGGAGGTGGCGCCAAGAAAGCCAAAGCTGGTAGCTCCGGCAAGGAGATTGCCGCAGGCATCAACTACCAGGCTGTGGCGGTCGCCGACAAGCAGGACGGCACCAACAAGCAGTACTGCAAGATCCACCGCACCAAGGGCCATGATCTCCAGAGCTGCAAGAAGGTCGAGCAGCTTGTCGAGCAGCAAAAGGCTGAATACGAGCGACGCGACAAGGAGAAAGCCCAGGAAGGTGCTGGAGGAGCTGGCAAGAAACGCCCCGGCCGGGGAGGACGCCGCGGCAAGGCCAAGCAGCGGCAAGGAGACAGACCTCCCCGCGGCCGCGACAAGGATGAAGATGACGACGACGATGAAGATATGGATGATGATGAGACCGATGAGCAGGAGTTCCAGAAAGCCACAGAGGTCCTGTGCGTTGACGGCGGTGCTTCTCTGCATACTTCACACCGCCAGCTCAAGCAGTGGGTGCGGGAAGTCAATGTAGCAGAACCACCCGTCGAATCACGCAAGCCTCTGAAATGGTCCAGCACACCTATCGTCTTTGATATTGAGGACCACCCTGATCGCATAACTGCGTTCGGGTGCTTGCTGATGTTGGTTTCGCCAACTATCCGCAACCTCAAGGTCACTAAGATGCTAGTTGACGGCGGGGCCGGCTTGAACCTGATCTCCTCTGTGGTGCTCCAGAAACTCCAGATCCCTGATAGCGAGCTCGAAGAGACTGGCACATTCCAAGGAATCAATCTGGGAAGGAGCAAGCCGAAGGGAAAGATCACGTTGTTGGTGACATTTGGCAGCGAGTTGAACTTCAGGACTGAGAGGGTCACTTTTGACGTTGCTGACTTTCCATTGCCTTACAATGGGATACTCGGCCGTCCAGCACTCGCCAAATTCATGGCAGCCTCTCACTATGCATACAACATACTGAAGATGCCAGGCCCGATAAGTGTCATCTCTGTCCCTGGCGACAAGAAGGATGCTCTTATTTGCGCCGACAAGATTTACCGGGATGCAGCAGCCGCAATAGATCGCAAGTCACTTGCCGTTGAAGCTCCCGGGGCGAAGAAGAAGACCAAGTCCGGCAAGAGTTCTGATGCCCACTCCGGCAAGCGCACCTCTTCGGAGTGCTGCGCTACCGTCGAGGACGCACCATCGAGCTCCACTGGCAAGTGTAAGAAGACAATGGCAGCTCCACTAGAGACCAAGAAGGTGTCCGCCAAGGAGGACGACACTGGTGGTACCTTCACCATCAGTGCCACTCTCGACCCTAAATAGGAAAGCGCGCTCGTTGCTTTCCTGCGGGCGAACGTCGACGTGTTTGCGTGGCAACCGTCTGACATCCCCGGTGTTCCCAGGAATGTAATCGAGCACCATCTTGCCGTCTGCCCTCATGCGCGGCCCGTCAAGCAGAAAGTCAGGAAACAGGCAGTGGAGCACCAAGAATTCATTGCAGAAGAAATCAAGAAATTGGAAGCAGTAGGCCTTGTCAGAGGAGTGCTCCATCCTACGTGGCTGGCCAATCCTGTAGTCGTGCGTAAGGCAAACGGGAAATGGAGGCTTTGTATCGACTTTACCGATGTCAATAAAGCTTGTCCCAAAGACCCATTTCCCTTGCCGCGCATCGACCAGATTGTTGACTTCATGGCCGGATGTGACTTGCTTTCATTTCTTGATGCATACTCAGGATACCATCAGATTTTCATGGCAGAAGAGGATGAGGAGAAGACCGCATTCATCACCCCATGTGGCACATACTGTTTCGTACGGATGCCTTTCGGTTTAAAGAATGCTGGTTCAACATTTGCAAGGGTAGTCCATGACGCTTTTGAGCCACAAATACACATAAATGTGGAAGCATACATGGATGACATAGTGGTCAAGAGCAAGGACAAAGCAACTCTGATTCAAGATTTAGACGAAACCTTTGCAAATCTGCGCAAGATCAACCTCAAGCTTAACCCTGAGAAGTGTGTGTTCGGAGTCCCCTCGGGCAAGCTTCTCGGGTTCTTTGTGTCTCAGCGGGGAATTGATGCCAATCCCGACAAGATCAAGGCCATTGAGCAGATTGAAGCACCAAAGCGCGTCAAGGATGTACGAAGACTTGCCGGTTGCGTGGCTGCTCTCAGCAGGTTTATCTCTAGGTCTGCTAAGCGCGCCCTGCCATTTTTCAAAATATTGAAAAAGGCAGGTCCAATGAAATGGACTCCGGAAGCGGAGGCTGCGCTGTAAGACTTAAAGAGATACCTGTCCTCCACTCCAACACTTGTCGCACCTAAGCCACAAGAGAAGTTGCTGCTATATATAGCGGCAACCAATCAAGTGGTTAGTGCTGCGTTAGTAGCGGAGAGGGAGGCGGATGATGAGCCAGCAACCACGGCGGATGCATCCAGCGACAAGCAGGGGACTTCGCCGGCAAGCTCTGGTCCCGACAAAGATGGATCTGCGCAGGAGCGTGAGAAGATGCAGAAAAGAATGGTGCAGCGCCCAGTTTACTTTGTCAGTTCCCTTCTGCAGGGGGCTAGGTCAAGGTACTATGGTGTGCAGAAATTGCTTTTCGGCCTTCTCATGGCCTCGAGAAAGCTGCGCCATTACTTCCAAGCACATGAGATCACAGTCGTCACTCATTTTTCGCTGAAGAGGATACTGCAGAATCCTGAAGCAACAGGCAGGATTGTCGAGTGGGCACTGGAACTGTCAAGCTTTGGCCTTAAGTTTGAAAGCACTTCAACTATCCAAAGCAGAGCATTGGCAGAGTTCATAGCAGAATGGACGCCAACGCAAGATGAAGAAATTCCAGAAACAAGCATCCCCGTCAAGGAAGCAAGCAAAGAGTGGCTGATGTACTTTGATGGTGCCTTCTCGCTGCAAGGCGCTGGTGCGGGCGTACTGCTTGTTGCACCCACCGGAGAGCACCTCAAGTACGTAGTCCAGATGCACTTTCCCAAGGAGCAAGCAACGAACAATACCGCAGAGTATGAAGGTTTGCTTGCCGGTCTCAGGATCGCAGCAGACCTTGGGATCAAGAAGCTCATTGTCAGGGGTGACTCACAGCTTGTCGTCCGCCAAGTAAACAAGAATTATCAGAGTCCGTTGATGGAAGCTTACGTTGATGAAGTGAGAAAGCTAGAAGAGCACTTTGACGGCCTACAAATGGAACATGTTCCAAGAGCTCAGAATGACATTGCCGATGGCCTGTCGAAGTGCGCTGCACTTAAGTTACCTGTGGAACCAGGGATCTTTGTGCTCAAGCTGACTCAACCATCCGTAACGCCATCAATTGGACAGAGCAAGAAGAGGAAGTTGATTTCTGGTGACTATTTTCCGGCAGAGCTCCCCGAAGCCGCCGCCATGAAGGTCCTCAGGATCAACACCAAGAGTGCTGAGGGGCAGTCTGCTCCTGCAAGCCCTAGGGTTTGTTCCGTTGAAGCAGACGCTCCCGACAAGTTTTGCTCCGGCGAGCTTGCCGGGAAACATCAAGCTCCGGCTGAGCCACAGGTTCTCGCCGTAGAAGCGGATGTTCCCACAGCAGCAGAAGTGCCTTTAGTCCTTGTTGTCGAGCCGCAAGCTCCAGCATGGGCACAGCAGATTGTCCGTTTCCTTCAGACAGGAGAACTTCCCGAAGAGCAAGAAGAAGCGGAAAGAGTAGCCCGGCGGTCAAGTATGTACCAGTTTGTCGACAACACACTGTACAGAAGAAGACTCAACGGTGTGAAATTGAAGTGTATTCACCGGGAAGACGGACAAAAGCTGTTGGCGGAGATACATGGAGGCATTTGTGGTCACCACATTGGCGCAAGAGCACTTGCCGGCAAAGTGTTCCGGCAAGGTTTCTTTTGGCCGACAGCCCTCCAGGATGCAACTGCACAAGTAACCAAGTGTGAAGCGTGCCAGTTCCATTCCAAGGAGATACACCAGCCAGCTCAAGCTCTCCAGACGATCCCTTTATCCTGGCCATTTTCGGTCTGGGGGCTCGACATCCTCGGCCCCTTTCCCCGAGCTGTCGGGGGCTTTGGGTACTTGTACGTTGCAATCGACAAGTTCACAAAGTGGCCGGAAGTGGAAGCAGTGAGGAAGGTGACAACACAGTCAGCAGTCAAGTTCTTCAGGTCGATTGTTTGCCGCTTCGGGATCCCTAACAGGATCATCACCGACAACGGCACACAATTCACGAGCCGCACCTTCATGCAGTACGTCAAAAATCTTGGCGCCAAGGTCTACTTCGCTTCTGTTGCTCATCCGAGAAGCAACGGTCAAGCGGAGAGGGCAAATGCTGAAGTGCTGCGCGGGCTGGCTGCGCAAGTGCGGAAGGAACTGGATTAAGGAGCTGCCGGTGGTTCTTTGGTCGATCAGGACGACGCCAAATCGAGCCACTGGCCAGACACCTTTCGCTGGAGCAGAGGCAGTTCTCCCCACGGAACTCGTATACGGGTCACCTCAAGTGCTCGCTTATGATGAGCTTGAGCAAGAGCAGCTGCGACAAGATGACGCGCTACTCCTTGAGGAAGACCATCTTCAGGCTGCTGTACGAGCTGCTCGATACCAGCAAGCTTTGCGCCGCTACCATAGCCGCAAAGTTAATGCCAGAAGTTTCGAGGAAGGCGACCTTGTTCTTCGGCGCGTTCAGTCCGCCAAGAATTCCAACAAGTTGACGCCAAAGTGGGAAGGCCCTTACCGGGTGAAACGAGTCACTAGGCCTGGCGCTATCCGCCTTGAGACCGAAGATGGCATTCCGGTGAGAAACTCCTGGAACATTGAGCATCTTCGTAAGTTTTACCCGTAAGGCGCGGTTGCCGGAACCTGTTCCGGCAACCACCTTTTGTACAAGTCTTGCCGATGTTGCATGTAATCCTTTGTACAAAGCCGGGCGCAGAACCCGTGCATAAGTAAAGCTCATGTGCTCCGCACATCTTGTCAATTTCATGCTTTCTATTTTTTGCATGCGTTATCTGACACTTTGTGCAGCACCTACCCCCGGTAAGCAATAACGAGCCGTAAGGCTCCATATCTTTATTTTCTCTTCTTTCTTTTTCTCAAAAAGGAAAGGAAGGTTCCCTCGCACACAAGTTTGCTGGGGGGAAAGGAGAAGATAATGGTGTGGATCAGGCATCGTTCAAGGAAGTTTCGCCTTACCGGAAGGCAAACGACAGAAAAGCTAAGTTGCCAAAGTTTGAGCAATCAGTTTTAAATTTTTATGTTATCTTCCTCGAACGACCGTACTTTGTATGGAAAACCTGTGCGCGGAGGAACCAACTCGTAGCTACTTTGCGCCCTTACTTTGTTTCGAGTCCGCTCAACAACTTAAGTGAGCTGCGGCTAGTTGCGACAAGGTTTCTTATCGGTAGCGGCACCGCCGGCAGGCTGCTGACGTCCCGCTCAGCGCTCGCGGCTAAGGTGCCTGCGCTGACAAGTTCCCTAAAAGCGTAGGGCAAAAACATACAAAGGAAGGAATCAAGTAAAGGAAATAACACATCAATCTCTACTCAAAATAGAGTTATATTACAAGATAACTTGTCGCAGCTCTAACAGATTGTTCTCATGACATGTCTAGCAGCGACAAGGAAAAAGAGAAAACGGGCGGCCTAGTCTACGCGATCGCCCTCAACCCTCTTGATCTCGCTCACCTTGTCCACAATGGGTGCGACAAGGGCCTTGAGCGCTTCCAGATCAGCATCCGGCGGCAGGGACCTAAGGACGTTGGTGAGGTTGAGGCCTGGGTTGCGGAAGGCCACCTTCACCAGCACCTTTTGAAGAACTCCCGCGCAGATCTTGCGCGACTCGTCGGCCAGCTGCTTTGGGATCTTCTCCCGGAGTCGCTCAAGGGCCGTCGCCACACCTTTGAAGAACAAGCTGAGCTTGGCGCTGGGTTGGAGGTGCTCGTCGGAAGAATACCCGAGGTCCTCCATCCCCAGCTGCGCCAGCTCCCCATCGATGGCTGCGGCAACATTCACGAGACCCTCGGTCCAATGCTCCACAGTCTCCCTAAAAGCATTCTGGGCGGCAGCAGCACTCGCCAGCAGCGCCTCGTCGGCCTTGATCTTCTCCTTCAAGGCCACCTCCTGCTCCCTCGCGCCATCCAGCGTCTCGGTCAAAGTGGCCAACTTCAACCCAAGATCTGCGTTGGAGTCCTTGGCGGCGCTAAGCTCTTTGCTCCTCTCGGCGAGAAGACCCTGCAGCTCGCCATGAGTGACGGCGTCCTTCTCGCGCTCACGCTTGAGCACGGCAAGCTCCTCGCTGCTCGCCTTGAGATCGGCCTCCAGCTGCGCCACGTTTGTCTCCAGCTCCTTCTTGGCGGCCTCGGCAGCTGCGGCAGCATCCTTCGCTTCCTTGAGAGCCCTGCCAGTTGCTTGCTCGCGCGCGGCAAGCTCCTCCTCGTGGCTGTCAAGGTCGACCTTGTGCTCCGCCAACTCACCTTCCTGCGCAGACAGCTTCTCGGCAGCGAGCCGCTGTTGCTCCTCAACTTCAGCCTTCGCGAGGAGGAAAGCTTTCCGCTCCTCGGCAACCTGCTCCCGCTCCTCCGCCAGGGATCGGAGAGTTTCCTGCCTGAGACCCCGGAGCTCCTCAGCGCGTTTCTCAATGTCCACCCCCGCCCTCGCGACAAGTGCTTCTCGGGATTCCAGCTTGGCTTGTCGGGCGCGGTAAAGCGACAACAGCTTCCGCAGTAGCCGCTCTTCCTCAGACTCGTCGCTGCTGCTGCTTGGCGCATCGACCAGCGTCAGCCCAGCGGAAGCGAGCACCTCTCCATCCATGATCTCTCCCACGATGCCGCATTCGACCCGTGCCGTTGGGGGAGGGCGCGGTGGATACGGAGTAAGATACGGCGTAACCCAGGCCGCTTGCGCCCGTGCCCTGTCTTGGGCCTGGCCCAACAGCGCTCGGCACCGTGTGTGGCCCAGGCCCGGGGGCTCCTGTCGGTGTACTAGAGTAGGGGTACCCTAGTATCCCGAACTTGTGCACGGGCAGTTGCAGCGCCCCGCGGCAGGGCTTGCCGGGTGACCGTCAAGGTCCTCCGTGGTTCTTTTTGGAGCCATTCAAGAACAAAGTATTTAAGCCAAGAAGACAAGGCCCCGGCAAGAGGAGCTTGCCGGGAAGGCCAACCAAGGCATCTCAAGGAACTTGCCGCGACACGCCACGCGTCCCGGCAAGGCCCGGTGAGCGACAAGCTTCCGGGCGCGACAAGACAACGACCGCGGCAAGGCGCTTGCCGCGGCAAGCCACCACTCTGTACCCGCGCTCCAGCACATCCACCAACGTGTCGCCCTGGGGCCTTTCCAGGCGCGCGTGGCAAGAGGCTGTGCAGCCAGCGGTGCGCGGTGGCAAGCGACGCTGACAAGATAGCCATCGTGGCAAGCAGTGGCGTCCCTGACGGTCCTTTTCTGCACTGTTTGGGCGACGCAGATGGGCATTTAATGCCTTTGTCCCCTGCTGTCAGGGTTAGGTAGGATACACTGTACAGGTAGCTGTACCAACTGCAATTTCCTTTTCCATTTTTGCCCTTGCCTACGTTGCCACCTGTCGGAGACCCCTTGAGCATATAAAAGGAGGCCCATGCGCAACGTAGAGGGGGGTTGGAAACCAGAAAACACTCACGCTCGGTCTCGTGTGTACTGTAGCACTCAGCGCTCCCGAGCAAGAACACAATACAATCAGACAAGCAGCAGTAGGAGTATTATCTCTCCGAAGAGCTCCGAAGCTGGGTAAACTGCTCGTGTGCTTCGCCTCGATCCGCTCTTCGTGCGATCTCCGCCCCCCGCCGAACCGAAAGGGGCCCGGTCCGCCGGCCCCATAGGTGTTCGTGGATCAGCTTCCCCGACAGCTGTGGTGTGAGGCTGCCGTTGCCGAAGAATAATAGGAGGTGTTGGTGAGTAGAGGGATGTCCTGGACGGCGATGGGAGTAGGGTGGGCCGGTGAAGCCTGCGCGGCAGCTCAAACAACTATGGGAGTCAGTTGCAGGCAGTACCGTTGGCGGTGGTTTGGGCGGCTGAAGCAAGAATATCCGAGATTGAAGAAGTACGACGGCCGTTGGATGGACATCCAATGGCCACTGCTGCTAGAATCGTGCGTTGACTATAAGTTGACAAATCCTTGCATATGCGTCAACTTAATAGGCCCACAAGTGAGCGTCACATCTGTGGCAGAGAACATATATCCCATTTGCGATTTGTAATAATGTGCAACCAATTTTTGAATTCTAATGAAATTTACTACAACCCATTTATAGTTTTTTAAAATTATAGCCCATTTTCTAGCCAGAACAATGATTAATAATTTCAACCAGCCGCTCAAAACAGAATTCAACAAAATTTCCCTCATTTTGACGGGATCCAAAATATTTTTATCTCAAAATTTTGAGTCAGATTAAATATAATTTCAAAATAAATTTGTTCTAGGTAAAAATCCAATGAAATATTGCGCACGCAACAGGTAATGAAACTAAAATTTTCAAAATCCAAAAATAAATTTTTTGAAACTAATTACCTGTTTGGTTCTTTTTTATATTTATAGCCCAATTTTTATTATTACATCCAATTTATTATTTCTTAAAGGCCATTTTCTGGTTAGGCCTAATGCATCCGTCCTAGGAAAGATTTGCAACCCAATGGGGCGGAGAACAACAAGTTGACCTGGGTTGGGTATTCTTGAAAAAAAGTATAGCCGGGCTAGCCATTTTCACCTTGAAAATTAATATCTAGGCTGGATATTTGGTCGACATAAAATAATAGCCTGGGCTAGATAGGCCACAGCCACCCAGCTGATACCCCGCTCCTCTGAACAATAACAAAAACATCACTCAAGAAAAACTCTGCTCACACCTAAAAAAACAAATACTGCTCGAGCTGCTGGGTCCGAGCTGTCGGCCGCTCCTTGTGCAATTCTCTTGTGTATTGACTATATAGGTTGACAATGGTGTGGGACCGTGATGTGAGGAAACCAGGAGCAAGAAATTTTCTTATAGTTGTAATAAGGAGGCCCTTGCATTCGTACGACTATGGCCCTGGTTGTCCGATTCAGGGCTCCGTGGACCCAAGAAAGGTTCAAACTTTAAGGTGTGTGCGAAGAACTCAACCTATCCAACCAACCAACTCATCGCCCCACGGCCTAGCTCGATGAACAAGGAAGAAGATGGACCCAACAATTTACCCAGGTTCGGGCCACCTTGTGGTTTAAGACCCTACTCCTGCTTTGTGGTGGATTTGCCTCACAAGGGGCTGAGGATGAACAAGTACAAGGGATGAACAACCTCGCGAGGTCTGCTCTGGTGAGGGAATGAATCATGAGGTTCGGATCCCCCTCTATGGTGGTGGCTAACCTATATTTATAGTGGCCTCAGTCCTCTTCCCCCAAAACATAGGCAAGAAGGGATTCCATAGTGGCCAACTTGAAAAGAGACAAGCGGTACATCTTATCCTAACAAAAAGTGGTCTTCGCCTGCAAAGCTTCTGGTCGTGACGCTGAAGTGGGCTCATCGATGACATCCGTCCTGCCGTCCTGCTGGTCTTGGTCTTGTTGCACCAGAATGGAAACCTTTGCCAGATTCCTTGGGAACCCAGGCTGACGCTTGCCTCCTTAGAGCATATCCAATAGATGGTCCAAATTTTGGCGGTCCAAAACCGGATATGTAAACTATGGACCGCCAAATGGTGCGTTTTGGAGCTCCGAAAAATGCTCAACTCCAACAAATGGTCCAAATAGGACATGTAAAAAAAAGAGCAACTCCAACAGATGGTCCAAAACGAAGATTAGAATGACCAACTACTACTTCATCTCAACACAGTTCAAACATGAAATTCAACATAGTTTCATACACAAATTCAACTACTACTTATTCGAACTACTAGATGACACCACTCCTTGTCGTCCGAGCTACGGAAGTGCTCCCAGAACTCGTCCTTGGTCGGGACATCGCACCCCTAGTCCTCCTTAGAGTCATCCTAGTCCTCATCCAATGACTCGATAGGTATCACAGTCAAGGGGCCGGCCTCGTCCTCCTTCTTCAGTCCCTTCTTTTTCGCCTCGATGTCGCGCTTCCAGTAGCGCTCCAGCTCAGCCTGGACGTACTGCAGATGCTGTCGTGCAAACCGAGCCATTGCCGCCTCATCGCTCTTGCCCGGAGCGACGACAACCGCTGGTCTCTTCTTTGCCTTCTTCGCCGGCATCTCCTACATCCAAATGCCCTGCGGCACGAGCCAATCCGCCACCGCCTTGGACTCTATGTCCAGGAAGTTGACGTCCATCTTCGGCCGTCTGCACGCTGCACCGCCACATCGTAGGGATGTGCGGCATCATCGGCGGTGGGATACATGTCAAGCCATGATCGCCGCCTGGCGTCGGAGAACTCCACTCCGAACTTCCTGGAGGGCTTCGCCCTCACACCGAAGAAATCAGACTTGCCCTTCAGCGTCTTCTTCGGCGCCATTAGGGAGTGTGCGGCGGACGACCGGAGGCAGAGGCAGTCAGAGAGGAGGTGGACGGGGTGCGGAGGAGGCCGGAGAGGAGGCAGATGGGGTCAGGGCGGGGCGGAGGCTTCCAGAGCAGAGGTGGAGGTGGCCGGAGAGGAGGCGTACGAGGTGCGGAGACAGCCAGAGAGGGGGCAGACGGGGTCAGGGCAGGGTGGTGGCGAGTGGCGAGCAGGCGGGCGGAGAGGCCGTAGGCGGAGGCCCAGGCAGGGAATCAGTGGCTTGGGGCTGGATCTATGGCGGGGCAGCATCGAAGAGCTGCGGTGGGGCAGTGGCCGAGCGAGGAGCTGCCGTGGGGGGCGGAAGCGGAATGAAGTGGCGGTTGGGCGTTTCGCAGGTGGCCGAGGTTTTGGACCAGTTGTATCTCGTGATGTAAATTTGCATCACAAAGTTTTCAATTTTACATCACCGGTAGGCTGTGGTCCATTTTTTTATATATGGACCGTTTGTTGGAGTAGCTTTTTTTGCCCCAGACGGTCCAAAGTTATGTACTTTTACATTTGAACCATCTATTGGATATACTCTTAGCACCAAGGAGGAAACTATCCTCTCTGTGCCTGTTGGCGCCCGCCTGGCCTTGGTCGTCATGGCTTGCATCACCGTAACCTCATGAGGTTGGGCACCCGCATAGGAATCTCCACTCCTCAGGAGGCAACTCCCTTTGGAAGAATTGGCATCGTCTGCCTCACAAGGCTTGACCCCTTGTGAGGGTCTTGTCTTGATAGTCTTTGTAGATGGGCCATACCAGGCCGTCGATGGAGGCACGCCGTGGGCCGCAGGCAGGCAAGTTTGGGTACCCTGCTTCCTAGAATGTCGACAGTTGCCCCTGGGCCCAAGGCGCGCTCGGACTTGGCTTCGAGGCAAAGCCAAAGGGCAAGGGTGAAGCGCTGGGGGCCCCAATCTCCTGCGGGTTAGGCTGATGCGTAGCGCTTGATGGGGCGTGGGCGTCTCCGCTTCCCCACGCCGCCTCGACAATTGCTCGACTTGACAACTGCCTGGTGCATGCAGAAGGGCCATCATTGCTTGGAGCATGAGAGGCTGGCGGTTAGCCTTCCTTCACCTATAAATGATATAGGGGGGCTGAGCCCCCAGTCCATCTTCGTCTTCTTGCTGCCTGCTCCTTCTTCTTCCTATTCACCACCTTGCCATAGCGCCCATGGCACCAGTGAGGAGATTCTCGGCCGCTGAGAAGGGAAAGGCTCCCAAGGAGGGACCCGTCTCGCTGCCGCCCAAGAGGGGCCACGGCTGTCCCCGCAAGCACGTTGCGACGCCAGCGGTGGCTCCCCGAGGACGTGGGCACACCCCCTCGAAGGCTGGCACCATCTCCGGCAGTCATGGGGGCGCTCCCTCCCATGGCGGGGGATGCCGCGGCCGGGGTGGCCGCGGCCAAGGAGGGAGGCATGTGGCAGCCATTCGGCCACCGCGCCTGCGATCCCATTCGATCGTTGCATCCTCGGAGTTCGTGGTGTGGGCGGAGAGGCCCGCATGCGTCTGGTTCCAGCTCCGGTGCTTCTTCACAGGTGCGCTGCCGGCCGATGGTTGCTGCAGCAGGGCCTCGTGGGTGGAGGTCAAGGTGACCCCGCTGGAAACGTGTTCCTGAACCGCGGGTGGCAGCTGTTCGCTCGTGCACGCGGCCTGTAGGGGAGGTGTACCCTCCACTATAGGCACGACGGCACTGTGACCTCCATGTCAGGGTCTTCGGGGAGGACGACATGCGCCTAGGGTGCTGCCCGGAGAGCGACAACAAAGACGGCTCCTCCCCGGGGAGAGTGTCGGTGTCAAAACCAGCAGATCTTGGGTAGGGGGTCCCAAACTATGCATCTAAGGATTGAAGGTAACAAGAGGCAGGGGACACGATGTTTACCCAGGTTCGGGCCCTCTTAATGGAGGTAATACCCTACTTCCTGCTTGGTTGACTTTGATGAGTATAGGGGTTACAAGAGTCGATCTACCTCGAGATCGTAATGGCTAAACCCTAGATGTTGAACCTGTATGATTATGATGGCCTCTACGGACTAAACCCTCTAGTTTATATAGACACCAGAGGGACCTAGGGCTGTACAAAGTCGGTTTACAGAGAAAGGAAGATACATGATCCGAACGTCAAGCTTGCCATCCACGCAAAGGAGAGTCCCATCCGAACACGGGAAAAAGTCTTTGATCTCGTATCTTCAGAACCCATTAGTCTGGCCCATATCACATTGCCAGACGCCCGAGGACCCCCTAGTCCAGGACTCCCTCAGTAGCCCCTGAACCGGGCTTCAATGTCGATGTATCTGGCACATAGATTGTCTTCGGCATTGCAAGGCGGGTTCCCTCTCTGAATACTCCAAAGCAGTCTTCCGCACATAAGAGCTGTATCTGGCCCTGCTTAACACTTACAACCCTAAGCTATAAAGGCAACAATACTTAAAACAAAATAAGTCACATCCACGGGCAACTTTTTCGATGAGACATTATGTTCTACCCTTGTTATTATTCTAAACCGTTTCACAGCCCCCACTTCACGTTTTGAGGCACGGCCATTGACACATCTTGTCAAAGCAGAAATCGCATCCCCTGATCACGGGATTCTCATAAATACGGGTTTGGGTAATCCAACCATGCCGTTTGCACGTCTCCTTGGGAAGAGGCAAGGTTTAAGGCTTATGAGGGGGCGCTTGATATTCATTGCCTTTATAAGAGGACAAGGACCCATCTATTCACCTCACGCCTTCTTCCTCCTCTGCCCTTCCATCCCCGAGCTCCAGTACCCAAGTTCTAATCTTTCCCTTCGCCCCAACTTCTCCGGCTATGACTGGATCCGGTTTCCAAGGCAAGTGGATGGCCTCCTCCATAACAGAGAAGGACATCAAGGATCTACGTGAGGCGAGGTACTTGACGGCGGAGATTACACACAGGCTTCCTACCCCAGGGCAGGTCATCCCCACCCCAGAGCCCGACAAGAGGGTGGTATTTATCCCCCACTTCCTCCGAGGACTTGGGTGCGCCCTCCATCCCTTCGTCCGAGGTCTCATGTCTTTCTACGGGCTGGATTTCCACGATCTGGCCCCGAATTCCTTCCTCCACATCTCGGCGTTCATCGTCGTGTGTGAGGCATTTCTCCATGTCCCCCACACTTCGTCTTGTGGCTCAAGGTTTTTAATGTGAAGCCGAAGGTGGTAGACGGCCAACACGCCGAGTGCGGCGGTGCCATCGTGAGAAAGCTCAACCATGTTACCTGGCCCAAAGGGAAATTCGTGGATACTGTCAAGGTAATGGCAACATGAGTGGTTCTACATCACCGAACCCCGCGGCACCAAGTGGGCGGCCGCTCCTGCTTTCAGATTCGGACCTCCGCCGAGGCTCGCGTCCTGGACCAACAAGGGTCTAGACTGGGGATCCCTTGACGAAGTATTGATGCTGCAAAAGCATATCAAGAGTATGATAGAAAAGGACATCACCCTTGCTGATGTGATTCAGGTGATGCTTATCCGCCGAGCTCTTCCCTGCCAACGACGGCCTCTCAAAATGCGGGAGTTCAATCCGGAAGGGCCACAGACCCTGTAGCGATTCTTTGGCATGACGCACAAAGGGATCTGGAAGATGCTCTTCAAGAAGCAAAAGACGTGTCCAAGGACGTGTGACGACACTGGCCTCGACTGCAACAATCCGACATCCCCGGTAAGTATCATATTTCCGAACATTACTTAGCTCATCAATCTTAGGGAGGGGTACTGAAAATTCCATCCCCTGTATAGGGCTGGATAAAGAAGGGCAAGTGGATCAAATTTTCGGCCCTGCTCCCTGAAAACCTAGCTGAGCCTCTGTTGATGAGGATGCTGGTCCCGGTGCCATACCAAACGCCGGTGAAGAAGGACAAGAAGAAGAATAGCAAGGAGGTCGAAGGTGGCCTCCATCACGAAGATACTTTAGGCGCTATGTCCGGAGGGATCGAGGCTCCTTCCTCTCATGAGTGATACGAAGACAAGGACAAGGAGGAGGATGAAGAAGAAGAGAACCCTCCTCTCAAAGGGAAAAAGAGGGAGGCCTCCGTAGATCCGGAGGAGGGGGTGTCCAAGAGGGGGAAAGATATCCCTCTCAGATGACTCGGATTCGGATACTGAAGCTATCCCCAAGCACCGCCACCGAGCCAAGCCTCTTGCCGAATCGTAAGTACCTTAGGATGCCTTACAAATATCCAATATTCTATAAATTATAAGAATAATATCAAATCATGTGTTTCAGTCCGACCCGTGATATCCCTCAAGAATCATCGTCATCGGGGGATCTTCCGCCGGAGATGATGGAGAGCTAGACACCTCCACAAGCTTCCCCGCCTCGTAGGGCGGACGGCACCGAGGTGTTGTCCCAAAGGATCTCTTCGGGCTTCTAAGAAGTGCGGGAGAGGACCAAGACGGTGCCAGAGGATAACGCCTTGGCTGCCGAGAACATGAGGGTCTTGGATCATCCGACCCCGGCCGGATACTGTTCTGGAGATACAAACGGCTTCGGAGTCGAATAAGCAGCCCCCTCCGATGGAAGAGAAAGAAGCTATCCCGATGGTGACCTCTACTAATGCATAGGCGCCGAACATGCTGATGGACGCTCTGCAAAGTGCATCCGTCTTGGAGGAGCATCGTACCTTGATGGGTACAGTGTTTGAGAAGATTTAGTCCGCTAAAAGCGGGCTGAATGAAGCCTTCATGAGCCTACCACATACTTCTTGGTATGTGTTGTAATGTCTTTAGCCGCTTTCCATATGAAAAATATGCCTGTACATAGATAGTAGCTCCTGAGACTTTGTTTGGACCATGAAGAAGGGTGAACAAAGGATCTATAGACATTCGCAGGAAATAACATACTTATCTTTTTGGTAAAAAATAGGCTTCATTTTTAGCGGCGATCGCTCAGGCCGCCAAAGTTTCCGAACTTGAGCGGAAACTGCAGCTGGCCAACGAGGACAATATCCTTATTAACAAGCAGCTCGACGAGGCGCAATGTTTGTTTCAAGTACACCGTACATGATTGTATTAATTTGTAAATGCTAAGTTGATGCTTACCCGTTGCTATAAGCATAATTGCAGATGGCGCTGCCGAGGTCGAGACCCTTAGGGGTGACCTAGCCCGGGAGAAGGAACAAGCAAGGGTGAGCAATGCAGCCGCTGATAAAGCGGCTGCAGATTTAAAGTCTGAACAGGCTACCCGGCGCTAGTTCGAGGAGTGGGTTTCCAAAGTGGAGCAAGAGCTCAAGGATGCGACTCGTAGGTGCGAGATCCTCGAGGAGGAGAATAAAGCTAAGGTGGACGAACTCACCAAGGCCCTATAGGAGGCCCAAGAGGTGAGGTACAAATACCGAGCGGCTCGCGAGGCGATCTGACAGGCCAGACAGATAGCGGCTAGTAAGCCCTTTCTTTTACAGTCTAAGTTTGGCGATCAGAGGTATGCCTTGCCTAATCAACTATGGAGTTTTCTAGACGCATTTGTGGATCTCCCAAAGAGTGCCGCCGACGTCGCACAGTTCTTCCGAGCACAGGAGGGGCATGCGACGGAGAAGCTATTCTGGTCACAGTTCGTGACGCAGGAGTGCTCGGCTCTGTTGAACAACTAAGTGGTGCAGTGGCCCGCGCTACATAAGATGTTTGGAGTGGCCATGCAGGATGTCATAGTCCGGCTGTGGCCAGCCGAGCCCATTCCGAGGAGCTATTTTGGCCTAGTGCGGCGACTCGTCGATGCCTTGCCCCGCATTAAGGCAATCAAGTAGTCAGTGTGCATAGAAGGTGCACGGATGGCCTTCGCCTGTGTCAAGATGCACTGGGCGAAGATGAAGGCCGCCATTATTGCAGTTGAGGGTCCTCCCAGAGGAAAGGACCACCGCACGCCGGAGCACTACTTAGAAGACGTCCTAGAGGGCGCTCGCTTGATAGAGGGTCAATGCTCAAAGGACATTATATTCGAATGAATGTATCCGATTGACCTGGACACGTTTATTATATATATTAAGGCTTTCTGATATATTTGTGCCATTGTTTGAAAGTTCTTTCCTCCTGTGCGACCGTTTTTGTATTCATGAGAGTTTTCCAGTCGTCGGGTTTGGCCCCCACGTAGATACTACGGGGGTGTTCGGAATGGCACATGAGCACACTTCACCCAACGTCTTGGTTCATAAAGGAGGTGCGGCGAACTAGGCAATCGGACTATATGGCTTTACCACTCTCACTTAGCCATAGGAGTTTGACGATGGGGATATAAGATAGCCCCTGGTATGTACGTGGCTATCCGGGTGCGGATGCGTTGACCGGAAAAATAGTCCTTCGTAGAATACGGAAAAAATCACTAAATATTTAGTAAGTCGCCGAGTGACTGACCAGCTCTCGCCACATCATGACAGTCAGTTTTCGGCTTTCTCTACTAAGGTGCTTGACCGGATGAAGCAGAAACACAATCGCAGTAGTTCTCCATTTACTACCCTAGCTGAACAAACGGAACATAAGGTAGTAAACACAGGAGCCGGGCAACCCAACTATTGACCAAAGACATGATTCGGAGCCGATGCATATAATGCCAAGTTTGGGACACAGAAGTGTGCTATAACGCTATTCTGTCTTTTTGTTTGACGACACATATGTGGCCACATAGATCCCCTGGCAATGGGTGTCGAGGTGTGTTAGTGAAACAACCGGGGAAACGGAATACCGTATTATGAGTAAGGTCGATACCAAAAAACTTGTCCTCACTATAATCTGATTGATACGTCAAAACGTGATCTTACAGAGGGAACCATAAGTACCAAAGCCATTTTACATGCCGGGGGTCTAAAAATAAGGATAAGAGCTCGATACAGGTCCTTTGAATAAGGTTGATCTAAAGAATCCTTTGGACATCCCGCCGCACGTCTGCACTACTTTCGCCTTGGAGAGAGTGGTTCCTTAAGAGGAATGGTCTTTGGCTATCGTATGGGACTGGGCTCGAAAAAGAGTCCTTGTAAGTCCATAGGATATATAGGTTTGAATGAACCTATGGTAGATGAGAAAAAATAATTGAAGAAAACAGGTGGAGGGTCATTTAGGGTCAAACCATACTATAGACATGTCTGTATTTTGCCTTCGTTGACGCCCAAGGTATTTTGAGTGCATAGTTATGCATGCGCGGTACAAACTCCACGGGTGTGTGTGACGATTGACGGAGGCAAAATTGCTAGTCGAGCTCTAGAATGACCGAGCTATCATCATGCGGAACTGACCGGACTCGTTTAACAATGTCCGACGGTTTGATGGACGATGAGGTGTGCGGCTTGATAGGACCGCTCTATACTTTGGTTGCGAGGGTCGCGGTATGCTCCTCCGTACGGAGGGAGCATTCCACGTTTCCATTGACTGTTATGATGCCACGTGGACCAGGCATCTTGATCTTTAAATAAGCATAGTGTGGGACCGCGTTCAATCGAGCGAAAGCGGTTCATTCGAGCAGTGCGTGATAACCACTTCGGAAGGGGACGGTATCGAGTATCAAGTCTTCACTGCAGAAGTTCTCCAACGAGCCGAAGATGACTTCCAATGTTATTGAGCCTGAACAACGGGCCTCTACACCAGGTATTACTCCTTTAAAGGTAGTTTAGTGGGCTTGATTCTTGACGAATCAATACCCATTTTGCGGACAGTGTCCTGGTAAAGCAGGTTAAGACTACTGCCGTTGTCCATAAGGACTCGCGTGAGGTGGAATCTGTCGATGATTCGGTCGAGGACCAAAGCTGCCGAACCTCCTTGACGGATACTAGTCGGGTGGTCCTTTCGATCGAAGGTGATCGGACAAGCCGACCATGGGTTGAATTTTTGGGTGACCGGCTCTAGGCGTAGATGTCCCTTAATGTGCACTTGTGCTCCCGCTTGAGGATGTGAGTGATGTAGATCATATTCACCGTTTTGACCTCATGGAGAAATTTCTACTGTCCCCCCCATGTTCGATGGGAGAGGCTCTTCATCGTCGTCATCACTGGGCGGCTCTTTCCCCTTGTGTTCAGTGTTGAGCTTGCCGGCCTGTTTAAAGACCCAACATTTTTTGTCTGTATGATTGGCAGGTTTATCGTGGTGCCATGAATCTGGCAAGGCCGGTCAAGTATTCTGTCCAAACTGGAGGGACCATCTTTATTTCCTTGAATGGCTTCTTCCGTTGTCCGGACTTGGAGCACCGGTGTTGACCGCCATGTCTTCGTTATTGTTTCGACGCTTGTGCTTATTGCGTCGTGGCTTGCCGTTTCCATCCCTGGCTTCGGATGTGCCCGGGTCGCTGGTACTGTTACTTCTACGAGCTAGCCATCTATCTTCTCCCGCGCAAAAGTGGGTCATAAGTTCGGTAAGGGCTACCATGGACTTCGGTTTTTCTTGACCGAGGTTTCGGGCGAACCACTCATCTCAGACGCTGTGTTCGAAGGCCACGAGGGCTTTGGCGTCCGGACAATCCACAATCTGGTTCCTTTTAATTAAGAACCTGATCCAGAGCTTCCGGGCTGATTCTCTGGGTTACTGGATTATGTGACTAAGGTCATCGGTGTCTGGGGGCCGAACATAGGTACCTTGGAAGTTGTCTCCGAAGGCATCCTCTGAGTCTTCCCAGCTACCAATAGAGTTTTTTGGAAGGCTATTCAGCCAGTGCCGCACTGGTCCCTTGAGTTTTAGGGGGGAGGTATTTGATGGCGTGTAAATCGTCACCACGAGCCATGTGAATGTGGAGAAGAAAGTCTTCAATCCATACTACGGGATCTGTTGTGCCATCGTATGATTCAATGTTTACGGGTTTAAACCCTTTGGGAACTGGTGCTCCATTACCTCATCGGTGAAGCATAGGGGGTGTGCAGCGCCCCTGTATCGGGCAACGTTACGACGTAGTTTGGATGAAGTCCATATGCGGTTTTCACCCCGGGTGAGGTTGTGCTTGTCACGCCAGGTCTGATGGCGGTCTTCTCGTGCTGGGACATTCCCCCTTGATCTATATATTGATCTGGTCTGACCGGCTCTATTGTCCAGGTCCTGTCATAGGTCATAAGTGTATCCTGCAGCCGTTGTTTCTCTGCCTCTACGGCAGGGTAGAGTGGCCTGGTGTTCAGCTTGAGTTGCCGCTCTGTCACGGCCACGTGGTGGTCGGTCAGGTCCGTCGGCGGTGTTACACATTGGCGGTATAGGATCCGGGGCCTCATCGTCGAATTGGGGTAACAACTTGCGCTCCGGGTAACTCTTAGTTGGGCGTTCGAGGCCGTATTCCTCGGCTGCCAGGACATTAGTCCATCTGTCATTGAGTAAATCCTGATCAGCTTGAATCTGTTGCTGCTTCTTTTTCAGGCTTCTTGCAGTGGCTATTAGCCGGCGCTTAAAGCGCTCTTGTTCGAGGGGTTCCTCTGGCACGATGAAATCTTCATTGTCGACGCTCTCGTCCTTTTCGGAGATCGGTAGGTAGTTATTATCCTACGAATCCTCACTCCTGACAGGATCGTCGGGGTTAACTTGCCCATCCTCCCAACCATCCTACTCGGATGTTGGCTCGATAGGGGCTTCTTGGTATTCGGGGTTCTCCGGAGTATTATTGTCTCCGGTGCCGGTAATGCTATCTTTTTCGTGACGCGATTTTGATCGGCACCGCTAACATCGACGCTTCGGAGGTGCTTCAATAGGCTTGTCCTCTAGATTCTTCCCACCATTGCCGTCATCCTCTTTGGGTGTGTCCACCATGTACACATCATATGAGGAAGTGGCCGTCCAATGTCCGGTGAATGGCGGGTTCTGGATCTTCTCATCTCCGGTATTGTTGTCCATACCGTTGATGTCTTCAGAATCGTAGTCGAGCGTGTTGGTTAAATTCTCGATAGTGGCTATGAAGTGGGTGGTGGGTGGGACGTAAAATTCCCCGTTCTCAGCCCCTAGTATGGGCTGGGCATAGTGAGAGATCGCATTAAGTCCAGGGCCTCGTTTAAGAGCGAGGTTTGGACGGGGAATCAAGAGTCCGTGGAGTTGGGCGGGACGGAAGTTCCCTGGCTGAGCTCGCATGACACAGACCTCGAGAGTTCGGAGCTAGTGTCTGGAGGTGAGTCCGGCTTCATGATAATGAAGGGAGCCTGGCGTGATCCCGGGCCTGCCGGTGACACGACCCCCTCCGATTTTCCGGTGTTAAGGTCTATAGATGCAGAGAGTCCGATGGGCTTTAAACTCCTGTCTTCGGACCCGCTCCGGATCTGAGGCCAAATCTGTGGTTGGGGCTGCGAACCCTTGGAAGATCAAGTCTCCTCGGATATCAGCGACATAGTTTAGATTTCCAAAGCTGATCTGATGACCAGGCGCATAGCTGTTGATCTGCTCCAAATGGCCAATCGAGTTGGCACGCAGTGCGAAGCCGCCGAATACGAAGATTTGGCCGGGGAGAAAAGTCTCCCTCAAGGCGGTATTGTTGTAGGTGATCGATGGAGCCATCAAGCCTTCTAGCGACGTCACAGTGTAACTCTCAATGAAAGCACCAATGTCTGTGTTAAAATCGCAGATCTCAGGTAGGGGGTCCCGAATTGTGCGTCTAAGGACCAAAGGTAATAGGAGGCAGGGGACACGATGTTTACCCACGTTCGGGCCCTCTTAATGGAGGTAATACCCTACTTCCATCTTGATTGACTTTGATGAGTATAGGGGTTACAAGAGTCGATCTACCTCGAGATCATAATGGCTAAACCCTAGATGTCTAGCATGTTTGATTATGATTGCCTCTACGGACTAAACCCTCCGGTTTATACAGACACTGGAGGGACCTAGGGTTGTACAGAGTCGGTTTACAGAGAAAGGAAGATACATGATCCGAACGCCAAGCTTGCCATCCATGCAAAGGAGAGTCCCACCCGGACACGGGAAAAGGTCTTTGAACTCGTATCTTCACGGCCCATTAGTCTTGCCCATATCACATAGCCCGGACGCCCGAGGAGCCCCTAGTCCAGGACTCCCTCAGAGAGCACGAGCGACGGCGACTACGCCGAGCCGCCTCGATGCCGAGCTCGGACCAGGGAGGGCGATGAGCTGCCTCACTGCCGTGCCCCAGTGAAGCAGGAGGAGGACTCTGACTGAGCGTGGGCGTTGCTGGAGCCGGGTCTCGGGAGCCACGGTGGTCGCGTGGCCGCTTTTGCTTCTCTCTTTTTCCTGCAGAAAAAGTAGAAAGCCCAACAGGGGCATGCAATCGACCATGGTGCTTGCGCTGTTAAATTATCATTTTTATATTGTGACCTGACATCCGTGTTACTACTAATTGACAGGTTCTTGCTGATCGTGATTGGGATGACTTAGTTCAGTGTGCTTAGTAGATTCCCGTACCGCGAGAGCATGCTTCTCTGGAGCTTGTACCTCATGCGCGCCCCTCGTTCTAGAGAGGTCCTACCATGGGTTTCCTACCTGAGAATTCGAAGGTCCTCAGGCCTCGGGAGGCACCCGATGGCTGCAGGGTTAGGGGACCTATGGAGGTGCCGTGCCCCGCGCGAGCCCCCGAATGTGGGCCGTTTGTACACCATGTGGCGATGCCCAAAGGCACGGACTCGGGAGGGGGTGCGTGCCCGTTGGCTCGTTTGAGGTGTCGCGCGAGGATTAAGATGCCGAAGGCTAGGACACCAAGGCTCTGGCTTGGTGTGTTCACGGGCGGGCCCAAGTGTACACACCGTGCCCAGCCCCCACGTCGAGACGCAGGAGGAAGAGCGATGGGCAACGACCACTCTCCCTAAAATGAGACCTGAAAGTGCAAATGCTACAAGGAGAAAAAAATTCCCAACCCTTTCAAATAAGGACGTCAAAACTTAAAATTTCATTCCAAGAAGTGGCAAATCAGATACAGAAAGCAAGCAAAAAGAACAGGCACGTCCGGCACCTACACTAGTCTTCTGGTCTTCCCGCCAGCGCAGAGCATGGGGCTTCCACTAGGACGTGGGTGGGAGCCCCCATGAGGCCCAGGGGCGGCACTTAGGAGACTCCGGGGCGTGTACAACCCCACTCATTATTATTTGAGAGTGTTACAAGAGGAGACTTGAGAGGCGCATGGCGCTTGCTAGTCACGGATAGAACTTCCGGAGGTGCTGGATGTTCTAGGCATTCTAGATGGGAAAACCCGTCCTATGCTCCAGGCATGAGGCGCCTAGCCTGGAGACACCAGCGATCCTGAACGGGCCCTCCCACATAGGCGAGAGCTTGTGAATCTCCTCGCGCGAGAGCACCCGTCTCAGGACGAGGTCACCCACCTCGAGCGTCCTAGAACTGACACTATGAAAGTGATACCGCCACAACGCCTGCTGGTACCTCGCGGCACAAAGAGCGGCTTGGTGGAGGCCCTCCTCCCCGAGCACGAGGTCCATCACCCGTGAGGTGTCCTGGCATGCCTCGTCAAACGCCAAGACCCATAGGCAACAATGTTTGACCTCATGAGGGAGGACCGCCTCAGCCCCATAGCTGAGGAAGAACGGGGTCTTGCTGATGGGCTTAGTCGCGGTGGTGCGGATGGACCACAGCACTGACTGAAGCTCATCGAGCCAACCCCTGCCGTAGGCCCCGAGTTTCTTCTTGAAGATCCTCGCCTTGAGGTCCCTCAGGACCTCCGCGTTGGCGCGTTCGTCTTGGGCGTTACTCCGTGGGTGCGCCACCGAAGCGTACCATATCTGCATTCCAAGGTTAGCACAATATGTTTTGAAGAGGTTGCGCATGAACTGAGATCCATTGTCAGTGATGATACAGTTGGGGACCCCAAAGCGGCTCACGAGGCCCTTGATGAACTTGAAGGCCGAGCCAGCTAGGATGGTGCGCACGGGCTCCACCTCCGCCCACTTGGTGAACTTGTCGATGGCGACGTAGAGGTAGTGATGCCCCCAGCTGCTCGAGGAAATGGGCCCAGGATATCCAGCCCCAAGACTGCAAATGACCACGAGAGCGGGATGGTCTGGAGTCCCTAAGCGGGCTGGTGGATCCGTTTGGAATAGAATTGACATGCCTCACAAGATCTCACCAGCTCAGTGGCATCGTTGAGCGCCGTGGGCCAGTAAAAACCGCTGCTGAACGCCTTGCCCACGAGGGTGCGTGATGAAGAGTGATGCCCACAATCCCCACCGTGAATGTTAGCCAACAGCTCGCACCCCTGCTCCTTGGAGATGCACCACAACAAGGCGTCGTTTGGGTGTCTTTGGTAGAGCTCGCCGTCCTGCAGGCAGTAAGCGGTGGCCTGACGTGCCACGCGCTCTGCGTCTTCCCCCTTCTCCAGCAGGGTGCCTCAAAGCAGGTACACCTTGAACACCTCAGTCCAGCATGCCTCCTAAGGTTCGAGCGCCAGGAGCAGGCTGGCTCCTGAGGTCAGGCCACATGCCGCGGCGCCCGAGGAGCGGGCCGGGGGCGGTTCCTCCCGAAGCAGCACCGGGCCTGTAGTGGGGGGGGGATGGCTTGAAGAGTCGTTCCTCGAAGACGCCATGCTTCTGGGTTTGCGCCGGGACACCCTCTTGGCGATGTCGTCCACCTCCTTGTTCGTGCCATGCGGTACATGCTGCAATTCCAAGCCCACGAATTGTTTTTCTATTTTGCGTACCTCTTCTAGGTATGCCTCCATGTGCTCGTCCATGGGCTTGTATTCCTTGTTGGAGAAGTTGACGAGGAGCTAAGAATCGCCCTTGATGGTGAGACGCCTGACCCCTAGGGATGCTGCGGCCCTGAGGCCGGCGATCAAGCCCTCGTATTCCATGATTCTATTGGAGATCTTCTTGCCATGCTGGAAGCGAGTTGCACGGCGTAGTAGAGCTTGTCCTGGGTCGGCGAGGTGAGTACGGATCTGGCCCCAACACCGTCAAAGTACATGACCCAGCCATCGAGCGCCTCGTCTCCGGGCGTGAGGGAGCAATCCTCACCCATTCCCAGTCAGGGGCGTCAGTCCATTCCGCCACAAAGTCAACAAGGGTCACGCCCTTGATGACCCTGGTGGTGCTGAACTCCAGCTGGAACGCTTGCAGCTTGATGTTCCATTCGGCAACCCTCCCCACGGCATTAGGGATGCGGAGCACCTTCTCCAGGGGGTACACGGAGAGGACCTTGATGGGATGGCCTTGGAAGTAGTGTTGCAGTTTCCTAGAGGTGACGTGGAGTGCGAGCAGGAGCTTCTATGGCATGGGGTAGCACGTGCGCCCGTCAGACAACACTGTGCTGACGAAGTACATAGGGGTGCTCGACGAGGGTGAAGGTGTCAACGGCGTCCGGTAATACCTGAGACGTGGGGTCTCAGGAGCCTCACCGTCTGATGGGGTAGTCGAGGTCTCATGAGTGCCGTCCTGAGGTGGCAATGGTGTGTCTATAGACGGAGTGGCGCGCCTCGCACCTGCGCCTGTATGCTCTTCCTGGACCGCCATGAGTGTCACGCTAGCCGAGTGGGGTGTGGCGGCCAGATAAAGCACCATGGGCTCAAGAGGTCGAGGCGCCACCATCTCCAGAGGGCTGGTGAGATACCTATTGAGGTCTTGAAAGGCAGCCTCGGCCTCCAGAGCACGCGAACGGGCCCTTCTTTTTCATCAGCTTGAAGAATAGAAGGGCGCGCTCGCCGAGCTTGGAGATGAAATGCCCCAGTGAGGTCACGCAGCCCGCAAGTTTCTGCATTTCCTTGAGGGTTTGCAGAGGGCTCATCCTTTGTAGTGCCTTTATCTTCTCCGAGTTAGCCTCGATCCCTCTGTGTGACACCAGGAAACCCAACAACTTGCCGAACAGGACACCGAACACGCACTTCTCCAGATTCAGCCGCAGGTTTACCTTGCGCAAGTTGGCGAATATTTCTTCCAGGTCTTCGACGAGGGTCCTTGCTTCCTGTGAGTTGACCACTATGTCGTTGACATACGCCTTGGCATTCCTCCCGAGCTGCCAGCCTAGGGCGATGTGCATCAATCACTGGAAGGTCGTGCCGGTGTTGCGCAGCTCGAACGACATGCAGTTGTAGCAGTACACCCCCCATGGGGAAATTAAGGCTATTTTCTCGACGTCCTGCACCGCCATCTTGATATGGTGGTAGCCTGAGAAGGCGTCCAGGAAGCACAGCAAGTCGCACTTGGCGGTGGAGTCAACGATTTGGTCGATGCGCGGAAGAGGGAAAGGGTCCTGATGGCAAGCTTTGTTGAGGCTCGTCAAGTTGATGCACATGCGCTCCTTTCCCCCCTTTTTGGGAACGACAACCGGGTTGGCCAACCAATACGGGTGCCGTACTTACCGGGTGAGGCCGGCTTCTTGTAGCTTGTGGACCTCCTTGATGATGAACGATTGCTTCTCCGAGGCTTGACGCCGTGCCTTTTGCTTCATCGGGCACGCGTTGGCGCAGACCATCAAATGGTGCTCAATCACGTCTCGTGGGATGCCAAACAGGTCCGTCGCCTCCCATGCAAATACATCTTTGCTTGCACATAGGAGACCGACCAGCGCCTCTTCTAGATCTGGGGGGAGGATGGCGCCTATGGTGAAGGTGGAGCCTGAGCCCCCGTCGTCGACTGACACCTGCTCCATCTCACCCCTGTCCTGAGAGAACAATTGGTTCTTCGCAGGCGCGGCCTCCGCTGTAACATCGCAATTTTCAATTTGGATGTTATACATAGGTCATCATATGCATATCATATTTTATTTTGCATTTTGGTTGTGTCCTAGAAATCTTAAGCAACTCAAGGACCCAAGGAGAGAGTTGGAGGTTTCACAAAATTCATATTTGAATTTATTTCAAATTTGAATAGAGGATCAATTTGATTTTAATATATTTCTTTCCAATTATTTCCAATAATAAACATAAATGAGAGAATAAAATATGACTTCTTCAACTTATGAGAAATATTGGTGAAGAAATTTTAAAATCAAATTATTATTTTTATTGCTATTTTATTTGAATTAGAAAAACTTGCATTTTTGAAAATTGCATTTTAGTCCAGAAAAATTGCATCTGGAATTTTTAGATTTTTTTATATTTATTTAGGATTTTTCTTTCGCGGCGTAATTATTTTTAAAAAAACTTCCCAGACCGCAAGTCTGGAGCCCCCTTGAGGCCTTTATATACCGCCGCCGCTGCCCCTCCTCTCCCCCAAGCCGCCCACCACCCAAGCCGCCGCCGCAGTAGGTCGCCGCTGCCGCCGCTCGCCATCGCCGCCCGCGCCACGCCGCACCTCGCCTCGCCCCGCCCCGCGCCACCGCTCGATGCCGCCGCCGCCGATTGGATCCGCCGCCATAGCCGTTGCTTTTCTGACGAGAACCGGTAAGAACCGCCCGGTTCGAACGGTTTTATTCCGTTTTTTTGGGTTTTAGGGTTAGATCCGTTTTTCTTTTTATTCTAGTTATTTAGTAAACGTTCACTGGATCGCTCGTTTTAACGAAGCTTTTTCGTTCGTTAGTTTCTGCTAACAAATGTTCGCGCAGTAGATTTTAGTTTTATTTTCGGCCAGGGACCTATCAGCGAATAAGTTTTATCGTGATTTAGCCCCTCATCTTAAAACTAGCGTAACTTTTTGCTCGTTTGTCCATATTAGATGAAACCAGCGCCTAAATCTTCGTCACGATCTCATCTTTCCAATTAACCAACTAGAACCTGTTTTTGACAATTTAAAATCTGAGTTTAGTTCAGGTTAGTAAACTATCTTGTTTCGTTCGTATCTTGAGTTTCGTTACTCTATTTGAGTTGTTTCTTTTTGCAAATCGTAGCTAATCACCTATACTTACTGTTAAGATCTAATCCACATGATAGTAATGTTGTTAGGTTTTGTTTTCTGTTTAGTTTAGATGTTTGCTTGTTTCGTGTTTGATTTGGATCTTTTCTCGGTTTCTCTTTGTTTCGTTTGAGTGATTGCTTATGTATGCTACTGTTTGTCTATGCTAGATTACCCGGAGTGCAAAGCTTGTTACTACGAATCTCTAGAGTTTGCAGATCATCAACAAGGCAAGTTACACTTAGATCATACTCTTCTATACCCAGTTTTTTACTATGCATTAGTATTGCTCCTCAAATATTTGCATGAGTAGGATTGAGAACATGTGGGTTGGTTGTAGTACTTGAGATAGGAACCTAATACCTTTTGATCACCCCGGGAATATACGTTATGCTTTATTATCACTTAGCCATGCTCGTAGATGGGGATTGGATCGCGATTCACATGGGAGTTTTGAGAGTTATTAATCTTGGATAACATTAAGGTGGCAACTTTAATACACATCTGGGTGAAGGTAAATTTATTCCTTTGTTGTAAGGAAAAACTAGCTTTATGCAAAATCATAAACTTAGAGCCTCCACTAGCCAAATATTGCATGTAGATATAGTTCTTGCATTTCATTGCTTTACAGTGTAACTCTGCCAGCATATTCAATGTGCTGACCTACACGGCTGCAACGTCTCATGTTGGAGACTACTCAGATGACGAATAAGGTGCGATAGGTCCTTGTCTTGCACTCAGCTATGCCGCTGGAGTTGATGGACTCATTTACCTTCGAGCTTTCGCAGTTATTTAGTTTAGATGGCCTTCAGCCATGATATTTTTGTGTAATCATACTCCTTATGAAGACTCGATGTAATAAGTGTGTGATTTAACTTTGTTATAATTCCTCGAGTACTGTGTGTGTCACATTACCGATCCAAGGATGACACTGAAACACAAAGACTTGGGTCCATTGGGATCGTGGTCGCTACAAGCTGGTATCAGAGCACACGCTCACTGTAGGACATGACCACTAGAATAAGCCATAGGAATTCTCTTCTTTGCTCATTTTTAATTCTCCTCTATTTCTACTCCATAGATGGCGGACCCCAGGAACAAGATCACTCAGCCGGATGGCAACACGTCTTTCGGACGACACTTGAAGGAAGTCACTAACTACTTGAACATCGGACTACCAAGCTTCACGGGGACTTTCTCTACAACTGTATCGGAAGAGGAGTGCTAGAAGATCAAAGTCTGGGTACCTGGGAGGACGTTCGCGCCAACAACGGAGCCTATTGATTTCTACCTAGATGCACGAAGCTGGAGTTTGGGAAAGAGCATGGCCGCCCATACCACCTTTGGATGCATATGTGAGGTGTATCACAAGGAGCTGGAGAACACTATCTACCAAATATGTGGCCGCCGAGACAAAGAATGGGAGATGATTCGTACCAGGAGGGATGGATCAATTGCAGCATACATTCAGGAGATGGGTGTTCTCATTCGTCGACAAGGGAATCAACTATGCTTCAACATGAAGAAGATCAAGTAGCTGATGAAGAAGAATCACGAGCTAGAAGAGGAACTCAAGTTTACACGCGATGGATATCAGGAAGAAATTTTTGTACTACTGGAGAGTCATGAATATTTGAAGAGGAAGCTAGGAGTACCAGTGGAGAATCACAAGCGAGAACCAGCAAAGGAGATCCGTTCGGAGGACTACATCATCTTGGACGACACTAACATGGATAGTGATGCAAATGACAACAGTGATGACGACTATGTTGACGAAGCTGGAGCAGATATCATGGAGTCTTCTTCCGATCAACATTTCTAGATGACCACCATGTTACTAGTAGTATTCTTCCAAATAGTTAGCATCGATCGAGTTTGTAATCGTAGTTTCGATCGTTTGTGTGAACCTTGTGTGCTATTGAATGAACTGAATCGATTATGTTTGTCTCATGAGCATATGGGTAGTGAATCTCTCTGAGACCTTATTCTATTCTGTTTTCTCACCCCTTCTAAACCATTAGATGCCTCCGAGATGTTACAATGGACTCGTGTTCCCACCGGAGCTCACTCAGTTGATCCAGCAGCAGAATGCCTTGATGCAGATGCTAGTTTAGAACCAGAACCAATGCAACAACAACAACAACAACAACAACAACCCACCACCACCCCCTGTGGACTACCTAGCCCGTCTTCTGAGGTTGAATCCGCCGGTGTTCTCTAGCAGCACCGAGCCGATTGTTGCAGATGATTGGCTCCGCAAGATTGGAAGAGAGCTGACCACTGCAGGATGCACAGATGCGGAAATAGTGCACTTTGCCGCACATCAACTTGATGGACCCGCAGAATCTTGGTGGGATAATTTCACTGCCACTTACCCCATTGATACAGTTACATAGGATTAGTTTCAGCAGGCTATCTGCACCGCCCATGTTTCAGCAGGAGCTATGAGCATGAAGAAGCGTGAGTTTTGCAACTTACGCCAAGGTGGTCGTACAGTGGGACAGTACGTGGATGAGTTTAGCAAGTTAGCACACTATGCCCCAGATGACGTGGCCACATATGCCGCCAAGCAGGAGAAGTTTCTTAAGTGACTCAATGATGAGCTGAGTATGCAGTTGATGGTGGCAACATTCAACAACTACCGGGAGTTGGTAGACAGGGCCCTCATGATAGAAGGCAAGCAACAACAGATTGACAATCACAAGAGGAAGTATGGACAGGGGAAATATACTTCTGGAGCTCAACAGAAGCCCCGCTACTCGGGAGGACATACTCATAACCATGGAGGCCATAACCATGGAGGACACACGCACAATGGAGCAAGTTCGCAAAACCACAGTGGCCCCAAGAATGGCAATGGGAATGGAGGAAGCAGCAGTCATAACCGTTCCAACCCCTCAACACCAGCCAAGAGGGATCTGAGCCACATTACTTTTTCAAGTGCTAGAAGACCGGACATTATGCCAATGATTGTCCTGAAGCCAACAATGGAAATGGAAATAGAGGTTCTGCCAAGAAGCCGAACCCCTTCACCAAAGGTCATGTGAACCACGTCAGTGTGGAGGAGATTGAGGATCAACCCGAAGCAGTTGTCGGTAAGTTTTTGATTAATGCATTTACCATAATTGTTCTTTTTGATACTGGTGCATCACATTCATTCATATCAAGGGGATTTGTGGATAAGCATAAATTGCCAATAGTAGCCCTTAAGTCACCTATGTTAGTAAGTTCCCCAAGAGCGGAGTATATGGCTAGTAGGGGATGCTACCAGTTGCTAGTAACCATAGGTAGACATGTTTTCCCCACTGACCTGATTGTTCTGGAGTCACAAGTATTGGATATGATACTAGGCACGGATTGGGTATCCAAGTTTGCGGGAAACATCAATTGCGCCAGTAAATCAATTCTTCTCACCACCCCGGAAGGAAAGAGGATCAAGTACGTATCTAGGCATGCACCAAGGAGGACTCAGGTGAATTCCTTATCAGTAGTTATTCAGGCGGAAGTACCAGTGCAGAAGGATTATGCCGACGTATTTACAGAAGAGTACCAGGCGTGCCACCAGGTCGAGACATTGAGTTTTTGATTAAGCTATTGCCAGGCACCGGACCAATATCAAAGAGATCGTATCGGATGCCCGCAAAGGATCTGGAGGAAATCAAGAAGTAGATAAAGGAGTTAATGGAGAAAGGCTAAATCTGACCAAGCTCATCACCTTGGGGAGCCCCAATGCTTCTAGTGGAGAAGAAGGATGAATCTTTGAGGATGGTTGTTGATTATCGTGCACTAAATGAGGTGATGATCAAGAGCAAATACCCTCTGCCAATGATCAATGATTTGTTTGACCAACTGCAAGGAGCTAAAGTTTTCTCCAAGATCGATCTTCGATCAGGTTATCACCGGTTGAAGATCCGAGAGCAGGATATACCTAAAATAGCTTTTACCACGAGGTATGGGCTATATGAGTATATGGTTCTGTCATTTGGTTTGACTAATGCCCCTGCCTAATTCATGAGTATGATGAACAAGGTGTTCATGGAGTTTCTGGATAAGTTCGTTGTGGTGTTCATTGATGACATATTGGTCTACTTGACTAATGAAGAGGAACATAAGGAGCATTTGCGTTTGGTTCTTGAAAAGCTCAGAGAACATCAGTTGTATGCCAAGTTCAGAAAATGTGAGTTTTGGTTCAGGGAAGGTGGATTTGTCGGACATGTTATATCCGGAGAAGGAATAACAGTAGACCCTACCAAGGTTGCTTCTGTCACTAAATGGTTGGCACCCACCTCAGTGGGAGAGCTCAGAAGTTTTCTTGGACTCGCAGGTTATTACGGGAGGTTTATTGAGAATTTCTCTAACATTGCAAAGCCCATTACCGAGTTATTGAAGAAGGACACCAAGTTTAAATGGACTGACGATTGTGAGGCCAGTTTTCAAGAGTTGAAGAAACGGTTGGTTACAGCCCTAGTGCTGATTCTCCCAGACCAACACAAGGATTTCCAAGTGTATTGCAACACTTCACGTTGAGGACCTGGAGGAGTGCTTATGGAGGAAGGAAGAGTTGTTTCATATGCCTCACGACAACTTCGACCTCACGAGTTGAATTATGCTATAAATGATTTGGAGTTAGCAGCCGTAGTGCATGCGCTGAAGACATGGGGACATTTTCTGATCGGAAACCGTTGTGATGTTTACACGGATCATAAGAGTTTGAAGTACATCTTCACGCAGAAGAAGTTAAACCTTAGGCAAAGGAGATGGTTGGAGCTCATAAAGGATTATGATATGAGATTGCATTATCATCCAGGAAAGGCCAATGTCATAGCAGATGCGTTGACCCGCAAGAGTTATGTTAACACGCTCATAACCGGAGGATTGCCTAAGGAGTTAGCAGACGACCTTCGAGAATTGTGCTTGGAGATAGTTCCGAGAGGTTATGTTGCAACATTGGAAGTTCCGTCCACTTTGTTGGGTAAGATCAGGGAAGCCCAGAAGACGGACAAGGAGATTGCTGAGATAAAGGAAGGGATGAGTAAAGGAAAGGCTAAAGGATTTCGTGAGGATGAGCATGACACCTTAGGCCTCGTTTGGTTGGTGTGGATCCCAGGGGGATCCCTTCCAATTCCCCGTGTGGGAAAACCATGGGTCGAATTGGCCCCCGGTGAGCCCACGAC
Source organism: Triticum dicoccoides (assembly GCF_002162155.2). Lineage (NCBI taxonomy): Eukaryota > Viridiplantae > Streptophyta > Magnoliopsida > Poales > Poaceae > Triticum > Triticum dicoccoides. Next base: position 308,483,795 of record NC_041385.1, on the reverse strand, counting down.
GCTATTTGGTCACACATGACCCCTGTCCTTTCCCCGGGCCTTCCCCGGGAGAGACTTCCACGCATCAATAGGTCGGGGAGGAAACCCTCGAGCTCGAGAGGCGACCGACCGGATCCATGCCTCCAACCCTCCCAAGATTGTCCCTCGACGACCGGCGGCGATGCCGCGAAGGGCTGCACCTCCACGCTCATGCCCTCCGGCAACATCGACGGCCCCGGCTATCGTCATCCTCCATCCTCCGAGCTCAACTCAGCCACTAGCTCTTCTCCCCTGGGGCGACACCGGCGGTGACAGAGATAGCATGCCATTCCTCTTCCAACTGCAACCAAGGTTATCCCCATTCTCCTCTCCCCCCTCATCTCTAGTTTTCTTCTCCGTGTTGATGCCTTCCTCCCTTCGCCATGTGCAGTCTTATTGCTCGAGATCCATAGGCAACCTCTGGCTCTGCTTTCTTGCTGCATCTGTAGTGACTTTGGCAGTTGTAGATTAGTAGAGGTAGGTGTCTCTCGATTAGATCAAACACTTCAACCAGGACCAGGCCATCTCAATTTGTTATGTCGGGCTTATGATATATAGATTCTAACATTCTTTGGCCCGTTGGACTTTTGACAGGAGATAAAATCTCCCACTCTTGGCATTATTTTTTTATTTATGTTTTAGAATCTGTTGGCATTCTTCTCAAATATCATACTTTTACAAAATATATAAATTCATATACATTTGGTCTCTTCTAACAAAGTTAACAGAGAAAATACAATGATATTCTACATGATGTTGACAATGTATAATATACTTCTGCAATTTAACATCAGTTTTAAGCCAAAGAAAATTACTTCAGGTTTCGTGGTGGTCTAAATATTGCGGCTACTGTGCTCATATGCTGAACTTAATACGCAGTTTAATCCTTCGATTCATATATCTAGCTATGCTTAGTCTCAGACTTGGGTTCCTGAACAATCTTGTGATGTGATGTTATGCTACATGCCTAGTGTGTTTGTGCTAAACTAGATACATGCCTATTGTCTCTGTATATATATAGTCATGCAAAGATTAGGATGTGGTCTGAAAAATAACATATGGAAGGGCTAGCCATGTCCTAATTTTAACTCTGAATCATTAGGATAACCTGAAGTTTGCTTGTCTTGCCCATAATAATGGTGTATCCAATTAATTGCGTAGAAGTATTAACTACTGTAATTTAATTTCACTCGTGAAAGTAGGGTATCTAGTTTTTTTGGCAGGGAGTACTAGTATTAATTAAGCTAACAGTTCAATTTAACCATCGAGAACGTTGAAAGTTAATCCCATTCAAGTTGTTCCCACCTGTACTAGGCAACTGAACCATGGTTTATTTTATTTCAAGCCTATTATGTTTGAGCATAGGCAAAAACTTCAGGTAGTATGTTAGAGCATCTACAACCAGAATTGCCTAATATGAGTCCCTAATACAGGTCGAACGATAAATTTAGAGCACAGTTCATTGCCAATCGGACCCAGAAGACATTGTTCGTCGGATTACTACAAAGAAGGTAAAACTAGATAAAATGTAAAACACAGAGCTGGACTAAAGGTGCTAGCGCCGGAGGGGAAGGGACACACCCTCCCTGCTCCGTATCTTGAGCGGCGCGGAGCGGGACTAGAGGTGCTGGCGCCAGAGGGGAAGGGGCACACCCTCCCTACTCCGGATCTTGAGGGGCGCATAGCAGGGCGGGCGGGCGACCACGATCCTCATTTTGCCGGAGGGAGGTGGAGGAGGTAGCGGACGCGACGGAGCTTGTGCTCCCGCCAGTGTCTAAGCGTGAGCGCTTGATGGCGATGCAGAGCACGGGCTCCTCCTCGTCCGGCACGCCACTGCTAGATCCGTCGTCCTCCTTCATGAGACCATCCCAATCCATGGGATCGGGCTCGCTGCCGGAATCCTGACCGGACTTGGCCATGGCGGAGGGGAGGAGATGGATTTGGGAGGAAGCGGAGGCGATGAGGGAAGCGTATAAGACGAGTGTGGACTGAGAAAGTGAGGGTATGACTAGGGTTCGTCCAACGGGGGTCGGGTATTTTTGGGGCCATCAGTGGGGGCGGCGCGGGTCCTAGCCAACCGATCCGACGTGGTGCATGTGTCTGGGCGCGTTCGGGTGTCCCCATATCCGCCCCGGCAGCAGCGTGCCCGTCTCCCTGTACCTTTGGCAGACCTCGGCCTTGACTTACGGACATAGCATTAAACGTGCGGTCTATACAGACAGACGCGAGCAGGATGGGGTCGTGCGTTGGAGTTGGCCTCATCTATTATCTTTGTCCATTTTACACTTTTCTCATAATAAATTGGACTAGTGTCTATAAAATTGAAGCTATAAGGATTGTTTCAAATTTGTTTTCAGTTTAACATTCTTTTCTTGCCAAACGATACCTTTCATGAAGTGTGCATCCAACAATCGAAGAGAATTTTTTTTATTCATAACAACTTAGAATCAGTGTCTGCTTATTATGTTTATATCTACTCCTTTCGGAAACATACATGTAAGTAAAAAAATATGTGCTTATATCTAGTTTCAAATTTTATATTGTATAGTAACTATATTGTTCGTTTTTGATTTGGAGGTTTCCTAAAGCTAGCAAATGATTTTTTTTAAAGAAGTTAATGGTGAAAGCTTTAGACTCTTCCAATAGCAAAACATTTGACATGGGGCAGTCACATATAGGCATCTTTTTAATGAACTGAATGTTAATTATTGCTTGATATCTAATTGTAAGTATTTGTGATGGTAAGACCATGATTAACACATTAATATACTTGGTGCAGTGTTACTCGTGGGAATTTGACATGTATAGCTTATGGTCAACATGTATGATTGGGTTGAATTATTTTACCGTTGTGCTGATTATGTGTATATTTCATGTTTCCTACTTTTCTTTGAAATTCCTGAATTATTCTCAATTTTCTCAAGAAATTTGTGTCATTCCTGAATTTTCTGGATTTGTAAGGAAATATATATGCATTTTAACTAATTTTGAACTGAAATGATGCTTGTGTAGAAAGAACCATGGTTTGTTTACATGTTTTTGGACATTCTAATTTTTCCCAAGAAATTTGCCAATTTTATGGAATTTTCCTGCACATATTCCCCTCCCCCACCTCGTCACCAAACTCACATGGTGATCTCCCCGTGGTGGGAGGGGATCCCGGGTGACCATGGATATTACCCCCGAGGGGATTAGAGCCCTGGGATAATCTCCACTTTCAACCAAACGAGGCCCTATGGTTTGAGGATCGTATTTATGTGACCAATGACCCAGAGATCAGGAAGTTGATTCTTTAGGAGGCTCATGATTCGTCTTACTCGATTCACCTAGGCAACACCAAGCTGTACCTGGATTTGAAGGAATTTTTTGGTGGACAGGAATGAAGAAGGATATTGCCGAGTATGTAGCAGTATGTGATGTATGTCAGAGAGTTAAGGCACAGCATCGGAATCCAGCGGGATTGCTACAGCCGTGCTGATACCCGAACGGAAGTGGAATAAGCTGGGCATGGATTTTATCACTGGATTACCCAGGACTTGATCAGGCTATGACTCTATCTGGGTTGTATTTGATCGCCTGACTAAAGTAGCCCATTTCATCCCGGTGAAGACAACTTATACGAGTGCTAAGTTGGCGAAGATATACATGACCAGGATCGTATGTCTGCATGCAGTTTCGAGGACCATTGTATCAGATAGAGGAACACAATTTACTTCAAAGTTTTTGAATCAGTTGCATGAAACTTTGGGTACCAGGCTAGAGTTTAGTACAACCTTTCATCCACAGACAGCTGGACAAACCGAGAGAGTGAGTTTGATTCTGGAGGACATGTTGAGAGCTTGTGCGCTAGATTATGGATCCAGTTGGGATGACAATTTTCCCTATGCAGAGTTCTGTTATAACAACAGTTATCAAGCAAGTTTGAAGATGGCCCCTTTCGAAGCTTTATAAGGAAGGAGGTGTAGGACACCATTATCATGGGATGAAGTTGAAGATCGACAGTTGTTCAGACCAGACTTAATCAAAGATTACAAGGAGAAGGTTAAGTTGAGACAGACTCAAAGTAGCCCAGTCAAGGCAGAAGAGTTATGCGGATAAGAAACACAAGGAGATAGTCTATGAAGTCGGAGACAGAGCATATCTTCGTGTGTCTCCACTTGGAGGAGTTAAACGTTTTGGGGTCAAGGGAAAGCTAGCGCCATGTTTTGTTGGACCCTACAGTGTTTTGGAATGCATGGGAGAAGTTGCGTACAAGTTGGAATTACCCGAAGGATTGTCAGGAGTTCATGATGTGTTTCACGTTTCCTAGTTGAAGAAGTGCCATGCAGAGATGGCTGACATTCCTCTGGGAGATACAGTGCCACTGGAAGCAATTCAGTCGGATAGTGATCTGACCTATGAAGATAAGCCAGTCAAGATTCTCGATTTTTATAGTCGAGTTACTCGCAGCAAGGTTATCAAGTTTTGCAAAGTTCAGTGGAGCCACCATACCGAGGAGGAAGCCACCTGGGAGCGAGAAGAAGATCTTCGCAAGGACCACCCGAACCTTTTTACTGACCAACCCAAATCTCGAGGGCGAGATTCATCTTAAGGGGGGTAGGTTTGTAACATCCCAATTTTCAATTTGGATGTTAAACATAGATCATCATATGCATATCATATCTTATTTTACATTTTGGTTGTGATCCTAGAAATCTTAAGCAACTCAAGGACCCAAGGAGAGAGTTGGAGGTTTCACAAAATTCATATTTGAATTTATTTCAAATTTGAATAGAGGATCAATTTGATTTTAATATATTTCTGTCCATCTATTTCCAATAATAAAAATAAATGAGAGAAGAAAATATGACTTTTTCAACATCAGAGAAATATTGGAGAAGAAATTTTAAAATTAAATTATTATCTGTATTTGTATTTTTATTGCTATTTTATTTGAATTAGAAAGACTTGCATTTTTGAAAATTGCATTTTAGTCCAGAAAAATGTCCATTTGTCCTAAATATTAGGTTTGGATGGTGAAAATTGTTTCTGGGATTTTTAGAATTTTTTAATATTTATTTAGGATTTTTTCTTTCGCGGAGTAATTATTAAAAAAATACACTTCCCGGATAGACTAGGCCGAAACCTAGCCGGCCCAATCCGCGCGCACCACCTTCCGCCGCCGCGAGCCGTACGGGCGCCAGACTCTCGCCGGAGTCCGGGTCGGCCTCGCCTTCGCGCCCCTCACGCAAGTCGGGAGCCCCCCCAGAGGGCTTTATATACCGCCGCTGCTGCCCCTCCTCTCCCCCAAGCCGCCCCGTCACCAAAGCCGTCACCGCCCCTCTTCGCCGAGCACCGCCGCAGTCGTAGGTCGCCGCTGTCGCCTCCTACTGCAGCAGCCGCTGCTGCGCCGCTGCTCGCCGTTGCCGCCCGCGCCGCGACGCGCCGCACCTCGCCTCTCCCCGCCCCGCGCCACTGCCCGCCACCACCGCTGCCAATCGGATCTGCCGCTGTCGCCGCCGATTTTCTGACGAGAACCGGTAAGAACCGCCCGGTTCGAACATTTTTATTCCGTTTTTTTGGTTTTTAGGGTTAGATCGGTTTTCATTTTTCCTCTAGTTATTTAGTAAACGTTCACTTGTTCATTCGTTTTAACGAATGGTTTTCGTTTGTTAGTTTCTGTTAACGAACGTTCGCGCAGTAGATTTTAGTTTTATTTTCGGCCAGTGACCTATCCGCGAATAAGTTTTATAGCGATTAAGCCCCTAATTTTAAAACTAGTGTAACTTTTTGCTCGTTTGTCCAAATTAGATGAAACCAGCGCCTAAATCTTTGTTACGATCTCTTCTTTCTAGTTAACGAACTTGAACCTGTTTTTGACAATTTAAATCTGAGTTTAGTTCAGTTTAGTAAACGATCTTGATTCGTTTGTATCTTGAGTTTTGTTACTCCGTTTGTGTTGTTTCTTTTTGCAAATCATAGCTAATTACCTATACCTACTGTTAAGATCTAATGCACATGATAATAATGTTGTTAGGTTTTGTTTTCTGTTTAGTTTAGCTGTTTGCTTGTTTCGTATTTGATTTGAATCTTTTCTTGGTTTCTCTTTGTTTCGTTTCAGTTATTGCTTATCTATGCTACTGTTTGTCTATGCTAGATTACCCGGAGTGCGAAGCTTGTTACTACGAATCTCTAGAGTTTGCAGACCATCAGCAAGGCAAGTTACACATTGATCATACTCTTCTATTCCCAGTTTTTACTATGCATTAGTATTGCTCCTCAAATATTTGCATGAGTAGGATTAGGAACATGTGGTTTGGTTATTGTACTTGAGGTAGGAACCTAATACCTTTTGATCACCCCGGGAATATACATTATGCTTTATTATCACTTAGCCATGCTCGTAGACGGGGATTGGATCGCGATTCACATGGGAGTTTTGAGAGTTATTAATCTTCGATAACATTAAGGTTGCAACTTTAATACACATCTGGATGGATTGATTGGGGCACCTGAGGAACCCAGTGTTGTCCATTAAGGGAAATCCTGGGGTATCCATGTGATTTTTCCTTGGTTCGCCACCTAGGCTCAAAGGGATCATATGATATTTCATGCCTAGAAACTTCTGTGTGCAGCCATAAGCCATTATGGGCTCTGGCATAGTTGAGTAAGTTGTATGAGCTCTCGCAGTGGTGAACTAGCAGATGTAGAGGGAAATTAGCTGTACCGGTCTGCCCGGAGTAGAGAGTTAATGCTTCAGAAAGATTATGTCTCGATCTTTCGATCATGGATGCGGTCGAGTCTTGTGGGGAAAAGTGCGCAACCTCTGCAGAGTGTATAAACTAATCATGGTTAGCCGTGTCCCCAGATATGGACATCTTGAGTATCTGGAATTGGATATTATTGTTGATCTCATCACTCTTTAATTAATTGAATTAGGTTTAATGATGATACTTTTAACTGGGATTTGAGTTTGAGGAAGCTTCTCAAATATTGGTACAGCTTCAGAATAGTTAAATAAATGTATTCCTTTGTTGTAGGGAAAAACTAGATTTATGCAAAATCACAAACTTAGAGCCTCCACCAGCCAAATATTGCATGTAGATGTAGTTCTTGCATTTCATTGCTTTACAGTGTAACTCTGCCATCATATTCAATGTGCTGACCTACACGACTGCAACGTCTCATGTTGCAGACTACTCAGACGATGAATAAGGTGCGATAGGTCGTTGTCTTGCACTCAGCTATGCCGTTGGAGTTGATGGACTAATTTACCTTCGAAGCTTCCGCAGTTATTTAGTTTAGATGGCCTTCAGCCATGATATTTTTGTATAATCGTACTCCTTATGAGGACTCGATGTAATAAGTGTGTGATTGAACTCTGTTATAATTCCTCGAGTACAGTGTGTGTCAGCATTACCAATCCAGGGATGACACTGAAACATGGAGACTTCGGTCCATTGGGATCGTGGTCGCTACATCCGGGATCTCCAGAGTGCCTTCCATGTCTGGCTGCATGTCCGCCGCAGTCTTGAAAGCGAGCTTGAGGGCCAGGACTGCATCCTTGGTCTCCCACCATAGTGAGGATGCCGCTGCTCCTAGGCCTCTTGATGACGTTGTAGCTGGGGTGCCTCGCCGTCATGAACTTGGCAAGGGCTGGATCCCAAGGATGGCGTTGTATGGGAGGTTGATGTGGGCAACATCAATGAGCTCGGTGCGGTAATTGCAGCACAGGCTAAAGGTGACGGCGAGGCGGATCTGCCCCAGGGTAACGATGGAGCCATCGACCACCCGTGAAAAGGGTCTGGTGGGGGCGAGCCGGTCGTAAGGCACCTGGAGCAGGTCGAAGGCTTCCACGGAGAGGACGTTGAGGCCAGAACCAACATCAATGAGCATTCTGGTAACCGCGACACTGCTGATGGTGGGTGTGCATAACAAGGGGAGCACGCCGGCGCTGACCATAGTCTTGGGGTGATCCCTGGAGTCGAAGGTGTTATAGATCACAGGCGCCGCCCCGCCTGGAGGAGCCCCCTGCCATGGCAAGGTGGCCCCCACTTGTCGAAAGAGATGCTTGACGTGGCGGCCTGAGGCCGGCGCCTGCGACCCACCGCACCAGCTCTTGGCGGCGGTGCCACGAAAAGCGCGATGAACAAATTGCGCAGCTCCTCCTAAGAGGCTATCGAAGACTCCGGTAGGTTAAGCATCCAGGAGCATGACACGCCCGTGAGAGCCATGGGGAGCCAGTTCGCCATGGCCTTGTCGTCGTTGTTCGCCACCTTGATGCTCATATCATACATGCGAAGGAACTCCATGGGGTTCCCCGTATCGTTGTACCATGTTGGAAGCATTGGCGTGAACTTCAGCAACCACTAGACCTACCACAGGGCGGGGGAAAAGGCCCGATGGCCCATGACATCTTCAAGTGCACCTGGCGGCTCGGCGGATGGGGCGGCACCTGCCATGGGAACCACACACCATGGGCGGAGCGCAGCCGATGGAGAGGCAGAGCTTCGACATGCCGCTACCTGGCGCGCCAAATGTCGGATTTAGGGCTCCGCGGACCCAAGAATGGTTCAAATTCTAGGGTGTGTGTGCGAAGAACTCAACCTATCCAGCCAGCCAACTCATCACCCCACGGCCTAGCTTGATGAACAAGGAATAAGATGGACTCGGCAATTTACCCAGGTTCGGGCCACCTTGCGGTGTAAGACCCTACTCCTGCTTTGTGGTGGATTTGCCTCACGTGGGGCTGAGGATGAACAAGTACAAGGGCTGAACAACCTCGCGAGTTCTGCTCTAGTGAGGGAATGAGTCAAGAGGTTCAGATTCCCCGTCTATGGTGTGGCTAACCTATATTTATAGTTGCATCGGTCCTCTTCCCCCAAAACATAGGCGGGAAGGGATTCCACAGTGGACAATTTGTAAGGGTACACGCGGTACATCTTATCTTGACAAAAGGTGGTCTTCGAGTGCAAAGCTTCTTGTCGTGACGCTGCGGTGGGCTCGGCGATGACATCCGTCCTGCCGTCCTGGTGGTCTTGGTCTTGTTGCACCGGAATGGAAACCTTTGCCAGATTCCTCGGGAACCCACGCCCGCGCTTGCCTCCTTAGCACCTCACGAGGCTTGACCCCTCACGAGGGTATTGTCTTGATAGTCTTTGTATATGGGCCGTACCAGGCCGTCGATGGAGCCACGCCGTGGGCCGTAGGCAGGCAAGTCTGGGTACCTTGGTTCCCAGAACACCGACACTGGTGGGTTCCTACTATCATCCTCTCCACGTAAAGTCATCTTTGTTGACCCATGTTGACAACATGAGACAGCGGCGCCACGGCGAGCGCAACAACTCGAAGGACGATGGAGAGGGCCTCGCGGGCCCTACAGATGGTTTGATACGACGCTCGCTGCTCATTTAGGAAGCCAGGATCATAGGTCCATGTCGGTGTACAAAAGTAGGGGTCTCCTTTTGACCCCTTTACTTGTGCACGGGCAGTCAGAGCCACGCACCATGGCCGCACATAGCAGGGCAAAGGAGGGAAGCCGGAGAGAAGCTGAATGCACAAGACAAACAAGGCAACACCAAGGACCAAGGCCACAAAGTGCAGACGGGCGAAGCAGGTTTCCCCGTTGAGGCCCTTGTCGGGGTAGCTCGCCCACACCAGCGGAGCAAGCCACCCTCGAGCCACGGTATCCAATGCCAATGACCACATTGGGCCAAGGCTCGGGAGGCACCTCCATGGTGGAATGTAGATCTTTGTGAAGACAAAGAATACTCAAGACCAGATAAGGATTGGAGGGCAACAATCCTCGTCAAGATTCTTACCAAGGAAAACCCACAAGACCCCCGGCTAGACCCTTGCCGGGGACGACAGCGCGCCACGGCAAGACCCTTGCTGGGTCACCCGGCAAGACCCTTGCCGAAGGCGACAACAGGGCCACTGCCAGGCCCGCACCAACCAAATCCCCACCGCCGTTCACATGCAGCTACCAGCCCGACCAGCTGGGCAGGCACCTGCGTGGCAGCATGCAGCTTCCAGGCCAACTCAGCACACACCTGCGTGGCGGCATACAGATCTTTGTGGAGGCTCCACCACCGCGCCACCTCAGCTGCATGCCTTCCTACATGGCACCACATGCATCACTGTCCAGAGCGCGTGTCGAAGCGAGGAGGAGCGGCGACGGACGGGACGGGCCTCGCTCCCCGTCCCCGAAAAAGTGAAGGGACACCTAAGCCACGCATTAAATGCGTCTTGTCCTGTAATACGAGCGATAAGCTCGCGACACTGTAGGCCTTTCCACCTCCTGTGTGCCACTGTGGCAGCCCCTTTCGACTATAAAAGGAGGCCCATGGCGTACTAGAGAGGGATTCGGCTCTTTGGAAGCACTCAGCTACCGTAGCTCGTTCAGGAGCTCAAGAACACTCAATACATCCACCAAAGCAGGACTAGGGTTTTACGCATCCTCGTGGCTCAAACCTGGGTAAATGATCCTTGTGCTGGCTACAGATCCTGCTCTTTTCACAATCCCGCGCTCCACAACCATAGTAGGGATTCTTGTGATCCCATAGGTGTCGTTTCCCACCGACATCTTTGGCGCGCCAGGTAGGGGGCGCAATTGTGAGGATCTGGTCTAGTAGTTGGCCTAGATGTTCTTCATCGCGATGGCTCCTAAGAAGAAGACCACGGCGATCGGTTCATCCGGGACCGGATTGCCAGTACTGGTGCGGACAAGTAGCGGGCCAGTCGCGGAGAGAACCCGTGGCACGGCCCGCGAACATCCACATCACCCTGGCAGTCCAGGCCTGGTGAGCAGCGTCGTTTGTACGCCAGGCGATGAGCCACACAATGCGGGCTCTGGAGACGGAGTCGGGCCTCCCGCAGGCGGCATGGGGCCCTCCAGGGGTGCCATCGTGTCGCCAGACGGTGGCGCGGCGGCCTCCAAGACGCCAACACCAGCGCCCACGACGCGCTCTTCTCAGGTCATGTGCGATGAGCAGCGCCACCCTGCTGGTGACCCTGTGCGCCGCCCTGGGAAGAGTCCCATGCGCCCATCACATGATGAGGAGGGCCAGCATGCATGCTAAGGTGCTGACTGAGGTGGGGAACGGCTGTGGGGCCGTGACGTGGCTCCTTCTAACGCGGTTAGAAGTCGAGGCGCATCGCGGTCCACACAGCTTTCGCTGCTGCCCACGCCAGCAGAAGCCCTAGCACGCGCGTAGCTGCTCCTCAATTTTCCTCCCGCTGCGGAGAAGCTCGACGAATGGAGGGCCACCGTCTGGAGCCTCGTCGGCATCGCCAACAACGATGAGTTGCGGTCGGCGGGACCCATAGGACGTCGCTCCGTCGGGCCACCGCATGCCACGGTGCACTCCCCTCCTCCATCCGACCACCGCGGGTGTCGATCCATCGCGACGATGCTCATGATGATATCTCCATAGCATCGTCCGACCCGCGAACCAACCACGACCAACGCCAAGTTCTTCGGGAGCGAGTTCATGAAGACGCTCGAATCACCATCGAGCGTCGGCATGACGCGCGCCACTAGTCGGATAGGCGGGCAGGGCCCACTATGGACCACCTAGCACCGGGAGGCTACAGTGGCCTACCTTACGAGGTGGGTTGTCCGGCCTTCACCCGTGAGCTGCGGCTGTTCCAGTGGCCCTCCCACCCTATGTTCAAGTGCGACGTTGGCGAAAAGTACAACGACAAGACTCACCCGTCGAAGTTCCTCAGCATCTACACCATCGCGATGCAAGCTGCTGTGGCCCGCGACGACAAGGTGCTTGCAAATTACTTTCCATTGGCACTCAAGCCCAATGCTATGTCATGGTTGATGCACTTGCCGGTAGACTCCATTTCTTCTTGGGCAGATCTATGTCATGAGTTTGTTGGTGCCTTTACCGGAGGCCACCAAGCTCATGGCCAGGCAAGTGATCTGCATGTCATCCCCCAGAAGGAAGGAGAAACTTGCGCAAGTACATCCAAAGGTTCAGCCGAGTGAAGTACAACATCCCTGACGTTCATCATGCCGCCGTGATTAGTGCATTCCATCAGAATGTGCGCAATCGTAAGATGCATGAAGAGCTGGTGATGAACAAGGTCAGGGATGTGGCCGAACTTTATGTTCTGGACGATCGGGCTCGTGCTGAAGAGGGAAGGAAGTACCCCGGCGAAGACGCCGGCATGGAAACCGACTCCACGGATGATACCGCCACCCCGGCGAAGAAGGGCCGGTGCCGTAACTGGAAGCGCAGCGGCAAGACCGTGCTTGCCGTCGATGGGTCCAACGACACCGGCACCACCAAGAAACCCAAGGCAAGTGACCCCGGCAATGAGGTTGCCGGGTGTGCCGCTTGCCGGGCCTTGGCGGCTGCCGATAAGCCAGGGGGCTCCGACAAGCAGTATTGCAAGATCCACCGCACCAAAGGCCACGATCTCCAGAACTGCCGGCAGGTTTAGCTGCTCGCTGAGAAGCAGAAAGCCGAGTATGAGCGACAGGACAAGGAGAAGGGCCAAGAGGGTGCCAAGGGATCCAACAAGAAGCGTGGCGGCCAAGGAGGCCGCCGTGGCAAAGATAATCAACAGGAGAGGCCCGCCCGGGGCCGCAACAAGAAGCAGGAAGATGATGATCATGACGAGGACAATGAGTCCGGCGACCACGAGTTCCAGAAAGTCACAGAGGCCATGTGTGTCGATGGTGGTGCCTCGCTGCATACATCCCACCGCCAGATCAAGCAGTGGGCGCGTGAGATCACATTGGTGGAGCCGTCACTCGACACACGAAAGCCGCTGAGGTGGTCCAGCACGCCTATCATCTTCGACACGAAGGACCATCCTGATCGCACGACTGCGGTCGGGTGCTTGCCGTTGTTGGTCTCGCCAACAATCTGCAATCTCAAGGTGACAAAGATGCTGGTTGACGGCGGGGCCGGTCTAAACTTGATCTCGCCTGTTGTGATCAAGAGGCTGCAATTCCCTGATGGAGACCTCGAGGAGACGGGCACGTTACAAGGGGTCAACCCAGGGAGGAGCCAGCCGAAGGGAAAGGTCACGCTGCCCATGACGTTCGGAGGTGAGCTGAACCACATGACGGAGAGGATTATCTTTGATGTAGTTGAGATCCCCTTGCCCTACAATGGGATCCTCGGTCACCCGGCACTAGACAAGTTCATGGCGGCTTCAGAATACACCTACAACATGCTGAAGATGCCCGGACCGATGAACATCATCACCGTCCCCTCCGACAAGAAATATGCGTTGATTTGCGCCGACCAACTCTACCGGAAGCAGTTGCAGCAGCTGCCGCCAAGGCACATGCTCCTGCCGACGGAGCCCCGGGAGGGAAGAAGACCAGTGAGACCCCTCGCACCTACTCCGGTAAGTGCACCTCTTCGGGGTGTTGCGCTCCCGTTGACGACGTGCTAGAGAGCTCCACCGGCAAGAGCAAGAAGTCCAGAGCTGCACCACCAGAGACCATGAAGGTACCCGTCAAGGAGGGCGGTACGGGGGAAGCTTTCACCATAAGCTCCACCCTCGACAGCAAATAAGAAAGCGAGCTTGTCACTTTCCTGCGGGGGAATGTCGATGTGTTTGCATGGCAAGCCTCCGACATCCCCGGCGTTCCCAGGGAAGTGATTGAGGACCATCTTGTCGTCTGTCCGCATGCACGGCCCGTCAAGGAGAAGGTCAGGAAGCAAGCTCTGGAATGGAAGGAGTTCATCACGGAGGAGATCAGAAAACTAGAGGCGGTAGGCTTGGTAAGAGGAGTACTCCATCCGACATGGTTGGCCAATCCGGTAGTGGTGCACAAGGCAAACGGGAAGTGGAGACTGTGTATTGATTACACAGACATCAATAAGGCTTGTCCAAAAGGATCCCTTCCCATTACCGCACATCAACTAGATTGTTGACTCCACGGCTGGTGTGACCTGTTATCATTCCTCGACGCCTACTCAGGATACCACTAGATCTTCATGACAAAAGAGGATGAGGAGAAGACAACATTCATCACCCCATGTGGTACGTATTGCTTTTTACGGATGCCTTTCGGGTTGAAGAGTGTTGGCTCAACCTTTGCAAGAGCGGTCAAAATTGGTATTGAGCCCCAGCTAAATAGAAATATGGAAGCCTATATGGATGACATAGTGGTCAAAACCAAGGACAAAGCAACACTTGTGCAAGATCTGGAGGAAACGTTTGCCAACCTGCGCAAGATCAACCTCAAGTTGAACCCGGAGAAGTGTGCCTTCGGCGTCCCGTCCGGCAAACTTCTCGGGTTCTTTGTGTCACAGCGTGGGATCAAGGCAAACCCAGATAAGATCAAGGCCATTGAGCAGATTGAGGCACCCAAGTAGATCAAGGATGTGCGTCGGCTCACTGGCTGCGTCGCCACCATGAGCAGATTCATCTCCAAGTCCGCGGAGCGTGCCCTTCCCTTTCTCAAGATCTTGAAGAAAATGGGCCCAGTGGAGTGGACCCCAGAGGCCGAGGCAGCGCTGCAAGATTTGAAGAAGTACCTCTCCTCTACCCCGGTGCTGGTTGCGCCCAAACCACAAGAACCGTTGTTGCTGTATCTAGCGGCGACGAATCAGGTGGTTAGCGCCGCACTAGTGGCACAGAGAGAGGTCAATGAAGAGGCAGCGGTAGCGGCAGAGTCAACAGATGGCGAGCCGGAACCCTCCCCGGCAGGGCTCGGTCCCGGCAAGACTGAGTCCCCGGTGGGGGCTGACGCCAGTGCAACAGGGTCCACGCGACCAGGTGAAGTGGCGCAAAAGAAGAAAATGATGCAGCACACTGTTTACTTCGTCAGCTCCCTCTTGCAGGGGGCTAGGTTGAGGTACTCAGGTGTGCAAAAGCTGCTCTTCAGCCTCCTTATGGCCTCGAGGAAGCTACGCCATTACTTCCAAGCACACGAGATCACAGTGGTCACCCGCCTCCCATTGCAGCGGATACTGCATAACTCAGATGAAACGGGGAGGATCGTGGAATGGGCCGTGGAGTTGTCAAGTTTCGGTTTAAAGTTCGAAAGTACCTCGACGATTCAGAGTAGAGTCTTTGCGGAGTTTGTTGCAGAATGGGCCTCGACGCTTGACGAAGACGTGCAGGAGACCACTCTCCCCGGCAAGGAAATGAGCCGTAACTAGATCATGTACTTTGATGGGGCCTTTCCGCTGCAAGGCGCCGGTCTTGGTGTGCTGCTTATCGCACCCACTGGAGAGCACCTCAAGTATGTCATCCAGATGCACTTTCCCCTGGAGATGTCAACTAACAACACCGCCGAGTACGAGGGTTTGCTTGCCGGTCTCAGGATCGCGACGGACCATGGAGTCAAAAAGCTCATCGTTAGGGGCGACTCACAGCTTGTCGTCAGGCAGATCAACAAAGATTATCAGAGCCCATTGATGGAAGCTTACGTAGATGAGGTGAGGAAACCGGAGGAGCGCTTTGGCGGTATACAAGCGGAGGAAGTCCCTCGGACGGAGAACGACATCGCCGACTACCTGTCAAAGCGCGCTGCCCTCAAGCTACTTGTGGAAACAGGTACTTTTGTGCTTCAGTTAACTCAACCGTCTGTCGAGCCGTCAACCGGGCAGAACAAGCGGAGGAAGCTAGGCTCCGACAAGTACTTCCCCACGAGCTCCCCGGAGCCGCTGGCGAAGATGTTGCCATGGATGCCGATCCTGCCGCGGGGCAACCGACTCCGGCAGGGCCTCAGGTCATGGCCGTAGAGAGGGCCGCTCCCGTGGCAGAAGAGATTCCTTTGGTCCTTATCGTCGAGCCACAGGCTCCGGCATGGGCGTAGCACACCATCCGATTCCTCCAAAAAGGAGAGCTTCCTGAGGAGCAAGAAGAGGCAGAAAGAGTAGCCTGCCGGTCTGCTCTGTACCAATTCGTTGACAACGTATTGTACGGAAAAAGACTGAATGGGGTGAAATTGAAGTGCATCTCCCGGGAGGAAGGACTAAAGCTGTTGGCAGAGATACATGGAGGCATATGTGGCTCCCACATAGGGTCGAGGGCCCTTGCCGGCCAGGCTTTCCGGCAAGGTTTCTTCTGGCCCACCGCCCTCCAGGATGCGACGGCACTAGTAACCAAGTGTGAAGCGTGCCAGTTCCATTCGAAGAAGCTTCATCAACCAGATCAAGCCCTTCAAACTATCCCTCTCTCCTGGCCCTTCTCGGTCTGGGGGCTCGACATATTGGGCCCCTTCCCCTGTGCTATCGGGGGCTTTGAGTACTTGTACGTTGCAATCGACAAGTTCACAAAGTGGCCAGAGGTGGAAGCAGTGAGGAAGGTGACGGCGCAGTCAGCCATCAAGTTCTTCAAGGGACTAGTGTGCCGTTTTGCGGTACCAACAGGATCATCACCGACAACGACACACCGTTCACAAGCCATGCCTTCATGCAATACATTGAGGATTTTGGCAACATGGTCTGTTTTGCTTTCGTGGCACATCCATGGAGCAACGGCCAAGCGGAGAGAGCAAATGCTGAAGTTCTGTGAGGCTTAAGAACGAAGACTTTTGACAGGCTGTGCAAGAGTGGAAGGCGCTGGATTGACGATTTGCCGGCGGTTCTTTGGTCGATCAGAACGATGCCAAATCGAGCCACCAGTCAGACACCCTTTGCCCTGGTCTATGGGGCTGAAGCAGTTCTCCCCACGGAACTCATATACGGGTCACCTGAAGTGCTCTCTTATGATGAGCTTGAGAAAGAGCGATTGTGGCAAGATGACGCGACGCTCCTTGAGGAAGATCATCTCCGGGCGGTTGTTAGAGAAGCACGATACCAGCAAGCCTTGCGCCGCTACCATAGCCGTATGGTTCATCCCCGGAGCTTTGAGGAAGGCTCGAAAAAGAGTCCTTGTAAGTCCGTAGGATATATAGGTTTGAATGCACCTGTGGTAGATGAGAAAAAATAATTGAAGAAAACAGGTGGAGGGTCATATAGGGTCAAACCATACTATAGACATGTCTGTATTTTGCCTTCGTTGACACCCAAGGTATTTTGAGTGCATAGTTATGCATGCGCGGTACAAACTCCACGGGTGTGTGTGACGATCGACAGAGGCAAAATTGCTAGTCGAGCTCTAGAATGACCGAGCTATCATCATGCGGAACTGACCGGACTCGTTTAACAATGTCCGATGGTTTGATGGCCGATGAGGTGTGCGGCTTGATAGGACCACTCTGTACTTTGGTTGCGAGGGTCGCGGTGTGCTCCTCCGTACGGAGGGAGCATTCCGCGTTTCCATCGACTGTTATGATGCCACGTGGACCAGGCATCTTGATCTTTAAATAAGCGTAGTGTGGGACCGCGTTCAATCGAGCGAAAGCGGTTCATTCGAGCAGTGCGTGATAACCACTTCGGAAGGGGACGATATCGAGTATCAAGTCTTCGCTGCGGAAGTTGTCCGACGAGCCGAAGATGACTTCCAATGTTATTGAGCCTGAGCAACGGGCCTCTACACCAGGTATTACTCCTTTAAAGGTAGTTTTAGTGGGCTTGATTCTTGACGAATCAATACCCATTTTGCGGATAGTGTCCTGGTAAAGCAGGTTAAGACTACTGCCGTTGTCCATAAGGACTCGCGTGAGGTGGAATCTGTCGATGATTCGGTCGAGGACCAAAGCTGCCGAACCTCCTTGATGGATACTAGTCGGGTGGTCCTTTCGATCGAAGGTGATCGGACAAGCCGACCATGGGTTGAATTTTTGGGTGACCGGCTCTAGGCGTAGACGTCCCTTAATGTGCACTTGTGCTCCCGCTTGAGGATGTGAGTGACGTAGATCATATTCACCGTTTTGACATCATGGAGAAATTTCTACTATCCCTCCCATGTTCTATGGGAGAGGCTCTTCATCGTCGTCATCACTGGGCGGCTCTTTCCCCTTGTGTTCAGCGTTGAGCTTGCCGGCCTATTTAAAGACCCAACATTTTTTGTCTTTATGATTGGCAGGTTTATCGGTGGTGCCATGAATCTGGCAAGGCCGGTCAAGTATTCTGTCCAAACTAGAGGGACCATCTTTATTTCCTTGAATGGCTTCTTCCGTTGTTCGTACTTGGAGCACCGGTGTTGACCGCCGTGTCTTCGTTATTGTTTCGACGCTTGTGCTTATTGCGTCGTGGCTTGCCGTTGCCATCCCTGGCTTCGGATGTGCCTGGGTCGCTGGTACTGTTACTTCTACGAGCTAGCCATCTATCTTCTCCCGCGCAAAAGTGGGTCATAAGTTCGGTAAGGGCTACCATGGACTTCGGTTTTCCTTGACCGAGGTTTCAGGCGAGCCACTCATCTCAGACGCTGTGTTTGAAGGCCACGAGGGCTTTGGCGTCCGGACAATCCACAATCTGTTTTTTTAATTAAGAACCTGGTCCAGAGCTTCCGGGGTGATTCTATGGGTTACTGGATTATGTGACTAAGGTCATCGGTGTCTGGGGGCCGAACATAGGTACCTTGGAAGTTGTCTCCGAAGGCGTCCTCCGAGTCTTCCCAGCTACCAATAGAGTTTTTTGGGAGGCTATTCAGCCAGTGCCGCACTGGTCCCTTGAGTTTTAGGGGGGAGGTATTTGATGGCGTGTAACTTGTCACCACGAGCCAAGTGAATGTGGAGAAGAAAGTCTTCAATCCATACTACGGGATCTGTTGTGCCATCTTATGATTCAATGTTTACGGGTTTAAACCCTTCTGGGAACTGGTGCTCCATTACCTCATCGGTGAAGCATAGGGGGTGTGTAGCGCCCTTGTATCGGGCAACGTTACGACGTAGTCCGGATGAAGTCCGTATGCGGTTTTCACCCCGGGTGAGGTTGTGCTTGTCACGCCAGGTCTGATGGCCGTCTTCTCGCGCTGGGACTTTCCCCCTTGATCTATATATTGATCTGGTCTGAGCGGCTCTATTGTCCAGGTCCTGTCATAGGTCATAAGTGTATCCTGCAGCCGTTGTTTCTCTGCCTCTACGGTGGGGTAGAGCGGGCTGGTTTTCGGCTTGAGTTGCCGCTCTGTCACGGCCACGTGGTGGTCGGTCAAGTCCGTCGGCGGTGTTACACATTGGCGGTATAGGATCCGGGGCCTCATCATCGAATTGGGGTAACAACTTGCGCTCCGGGTAACTCTTAGTTGGGCGTTCGAGGCCGTATTCCTCGGCTGCCAGGACATTAGTCCATCTGTTATTGAGTAAATCCTGATCAGCTTGAATCTGTTGCTGCTTCTTTTTCAGGCTTCTTGCAGTGGCTATTAGCCGGCGCTTAAAGCGCTCTTGTTCGAGGGGTTCCTCTGGCACAATGAAATCTTCGTCGTCGACGCTCTCGTCCTTTTCAGAGATCGGTAGGTAGTTATTATCCTCCGAACCCTCGCTCCTGACAGGATCGTCAGGGTTAACTTGCCCATCCTCCCAACCATCCTATTCGGATGTTGGCTCGATAGGGGCTTCTTGGTATTCGGGGTTCTCCGGAGTATTATTGTCTCCGGTGCCGGTAATGCTGTCTTTTTCGTGACGCGATTTTGATCGGCGCCGCTGACATCGACGCTTTGGAGGTGCTTCAATAGGCTTGTCCTCTAGATTCTTCCCACCATTGCCATCATCCTCTTTGGGTGTGTCCACCATTTACACATCATATGAGGAAGTGGCCGTCCAATGTCCGGTGAACGGCGGGTTCTGGCTCTTCTCATCTCCGGTATTGTTGTCCATACCGTTGATGTCTTTAGAATCGTAGTCGAGCGTGTTGGTTAAATCCTCGATAGTGGCTATGAAGTGGGTGGTGGGTGGGACGTAAAATTCCCCGTTCTCAGCCCCTAGTATGGGCTGGGCATAGTTCGGCAGTGATTCTTCTGCAATCGTGAGAGATGCATTAAGTCCAGGGCCTCGTTTAAGAGCGAGGTTTGGACGGGGAATCGAGAGTCCGTGGAGTTGGGCGGGACGGAAGTTCCCTGGCTGAGCTCGCATGACACAGACCTCGAGAGTTCGGAGCTAGTGTCTGGAGGTGAGTCCGGCTTCATGATAATGAAGGGAGCCTGGCGTGATCCCGGGCCTGCCGGTGACACGACCCCCTCCGATTTTCCGGTGTTAAGCTCTATAGCTGCAGAGAGTCCGACGGGCTTTAAACTCCTGTCTTCGGACCCGCTCCGGATCTAAGGCCAAAGCTGTGGTTGGGGCTGCGAACCCTTGGAAGATCAAGTCTCCTCGGATATCAGCGACATAGTTTAGATTTCCAAAGCTGATCTGATGACCAGGCGCATAGCTGTGGATCTGCTCCAGATGGCCAATCGAGTTGACACGCAGTGCGAAGCCGCCGAATACGAAGATTTGGCCGGGGAGAAAAGTCTCCCTCAAGGCGGTATTGTTGTAGGTGATCGATGGAGCCATCGAGCCTTCTAGCGACGTCACAGTGGAACTCTCAATGAAAGCACCAATGTCTATGTTAAAATCGCAGATCTCAGGTAGGGGGTCCCGAATTGTGCGTCTAAGGATCAAAGGTAATAGGAGGCAGGGGACACGATGTTTACCCACGTTCGGGCCCTCTTAATGGAGGTAATACCCTACTTCCATCTTGATTGACTTTGATGAGTATAGGGGTTACAAGAGTCGATCTACCTCGGGATCATAATGGCTAAACCCTAGATGTCTAGCATGTTTGATTATGATTGCCTCTACGGACTAAACCCTCTCTAAACCCTCTGGTTTATATAGACACTGGAGGGACCTAGGGTTGTACAGAGTCGGTTTACAGAGAAAGGAAGATACATGATCCGAACGCCAAGCTTGCCATCCACGCAAAGGAGAGTCCCACCCGGACACGGGAAAAGGTCTTTGAACTCGTATCTTCACGGCCCATTAGTCCGGCCCATATCACATAGCCCGGACGCCCGAGGAGCCCCTAGTCCAGGACTCCCTCAGAGAGCACGAGCGACGGCGACTACGCTGAGCCGCCTCGCCGCCGAGCTCGGACCAGGGAGGGCGACGAGCTGCCTCACCGCCGCGCCCCAGTGAAGAAGGAGGAGGACTCTGACTGAGCGTGGGCATTGCTGGAGCCGGGTCTCGGGAGCCACGGTGGTTGCGTGGCCGCTTTTGCTTCTCTCTTTTTCCTGCAGAAAAAAGTAGAAAGCCCTGCAGGGGCATGCAATCGACCATGGTGCTTGCGCTATTAAATTATCATTTTTATATTGCAATCTGACATCCGTGTTACTACTAATTGACGGGTTCTTGCTGACCGTGATTGGGATGACTTAGTTTAGAGTGCTTAGTAGATTCCCGTACCACGAGAGCATGCTTCTCTGGAGCTTGTACCTCATGCACGCCCCTCGTTCTAGAGAGGTACTACCATGGGTTTCCTACCTGAGAATTCGAAGGTCCTCAGGCCTCGGGAGGCACCCGATGGCTGCAGGGTTAGGGGACCAATGGAGGTGTCGTGCCCCGCGCGAGCCCTCGAGTGTGGGCCGTTTGTACACCATGTGGCGATGCCCAGAGGCACGGACTCGGGAGGGGGTGCATGCCCGTTGGCTCATTTGAGGGTGTCGCGCGAGGATTAAGATGCCGAAGGCTAGGACACCAAGGCTTTGGCCTGGTGTGTTCGCGGGTGGGCCCAAGTGCACACACCGTGCCCAGCCCCCACGTCGAGACGCAGGAGGAAGAGCGATGGGCAACGACCACTCTCCCTAAAATGAGACCTGAAAGTGCAAATGCTGCAAGGAGAAAAAAATTCCCAACCCTTTCAAATAAGGACGTCAAAACTTAAAATTTCATTCCAAGAAGTGGCAAATCAGATACAGAAAGCAAGCAAAAAGAACAGGCACGTCCGGCACCTACACTAGTCTTCTGGTCTTCCCGCCAGCAC
This sequence comes from Triticum dicoccoides, assembly GCF_002162155.2. Taxonomy (NCBI): domain Eukaryota; kingdom Viridiplantae; phylum Streptophyta; class Magnoliopsida; order Poales; family Poaceae; genus Triticum; species Triticum dicoccoides. The sequence goes on along the minus strand of NC_041385.1, from coordinate 308,461,971 downwards.
GGAGCATGGGGCTTCCACTAGGACGTGGGTGGGAGCCCCCATGAGGCCCTGGGGTGGCACTTAGGAGACTCTGGGTCGTGTACAACCCCAGTCATTATTATGTGAGAGTGTTACAAGAGGAGACTTGAGAGGCGCATGGCGCTTGCTAGTCACGGATAGAACTTCCGGAGGTGCTGGATGTTCTAGGGATTCTAGATGGGGACCCCGTCCTGTGCTCCAGGCATGAGGCGCCTAGCCTGGAGACACCAGCGATCCTGAACGGGCCATCCCACATAGGCGAGAGCTTGTGAATCTCCTCGCGAGAGAGCACCCATCTCAGGACGAGGTCACCCACCTCGAGCGTCCTAGAGCTGACATTATGAAAGTGATACCGCCACAACGCCTGCTGGTACCTCGCGGCACAAAGAGCGGCTTGGTGGAGGCCCTCCTCCCCGAGCACGAGGTCCATCACCCGTGAGGTGTCCTGGCATGCCTCGTCAAATGCCAAGACCCACAGGCAACAATGTTTGACCTCATGAGGGAGGACCGCCTCAGCCCCATAGCTGAGGAAGAACGGGGTCTTGCCGATGGGCTTAGTCGCGGTGGTGCGGATGGACCACAGCACTGACTGAAGCTCATCGAGCCAGCCCCTGCCGTAGGCCTCGAGTTTCTTCTTGAAGATCCTCACCTTGAGGTCCCTCAGGACCTCCGCGTTGGCGCGTTCGTCTTGGGCGTTACTCCGTGGGTGCGCCACCGAAGCGTACCATATCTGCGTTCCAAGGTTAGCACAATATGTTTTGAAGAGGTTGCGCATGAACTGAGATCCATTGTCAGTGATGATACAGTTGGGGACCCCAAAGCGGCTCACGAGGCCCTTGATGAACTTGAAGGCCGAGCCAGCTAGGATGGTGCGCACGGGCTCCACCTCCGCCCACTTGGTGAACTTGTCGATGGCGACGTAGAGGTAGTGATAGCCCCCAGCTGCTCGAGGAAATGGGCCCAGGATATCCAGCCCCAAGACTGCAAATGACCACGAGAGCGGGATGGTCTGGAGTCCCTAAGCGGGCTGGTGGATCCGTTTGGCATAGAATTGACAGGCCTCACAAGATCTCACCAGCTCAGTGGCATCGTTGAGCGCCGTGGGCCAGTAGAAACCGCTTCTGAAGGCCTTGCCCACGAGGGTGCGTGATGAAGAGTGATGCCCACAATCCCCACCGTGAATGTTAGCCAACAGCTCGCACCCCTACTCCTTGGAGATGCACCACAGCAAGGCGTCGTTTGGGTGTCTTTGGTAGAGCTCGCCGTCCTGGAGGCAGTAAGCGGTGGCCTGACGTGCCATGCGCTCTGCGTCTTCCCCCTTCTCCGGCAGGCCTCAAAGCAGGTACGCCTTGAACACCTCAGTCCAGCATGCCTCCTAAGGTTCGAGCGCCAGGAGCAGGCTGGCTCCTGAGGTCAGGCCACATGCCGCGGCGCCCGAGGAGCGGGCCGGGGGCGGTTCCTCCCGAAGCAGCACCGGGCCTGTAGTGGGGGGGGATGGCTTGAAGAGTCATTCCTCGAAGACGCCATGCTTCTGGGTTCACGCCGGGACACCCTCTTGGCGATGTCGTCCGCCTCCTTATTCGTGCCATGCGGTACATGCTGCAATTCCACGCCCAAGAATTGTTTTTCTATTTTGCGTACCTCTTCTAGGTATGCCTCCATGTGCTCGTCCTTGGGCTTGTATTCCTTGTTGGAGAAGTTGACGAGGAGCTAAGAATCGCCCTTGATGGTGAGACGCCTGACCCCTAGGGATGCTGCGGCCCTGAGGCCGGCGATCAAGCCCTCGTATTCCATGATGCTATTGGAGATCTTCTTGCCATGCTGGAAGCGAGTTGCACGGTGTAGTAGAGCTTGTCCTGGGTCGGCGAGATGAGCATGGCTCTGGCCCCACACCGTCAAAGTACATGACCCAGCCATCGAGCGCCTCGTCTCCGGGCGTGAGGGAGCAATCCTCACTCATTCCCAGTCAGGGGCGTCAGTCCATTCCGCCACAAAGTCAACAAGGGTCGTGCCCTTGATGACCCTGGTGGTGCTGAACTCCAGCTGGAACGCTTGCAGCTTGATGTTCCATTCGGCAACCCTCCCCGCGGCATTAGGGATGCGGAGCACCTTCTCCAGGGGGTACGTGGAGAGGACCTTGATGGGATGGCCTTGGAAGTAGTGTTGCAGTTTCCTGGAGGCGACGTGGAGTGCGAGCAGGAGCTTCTATGGCATGGGGTAGCACGTGCGCCCGTCAGACAACACTGTGCTGACGAAGTACATAGGGGTGCTCAACAAGGGTGAAGGTGTCAACGGCGTCCGGTAATACCTGAGACGTGGGGTCTCAGGAGCCTCACCGTCTGATGGGGTAGTCGAGGTCTCATGAGCACCGTCCTGAGGTGGCAATGGTGTGTCTGTAGACGGAGTGCCGTGCCTCGCACCTGCGCCTGTATGCTCTTCCTGGACCGCCATGAGTGTCACGCTAGCCGAGTGGGGTGTGGCGGCCAGATAAAGCACCATGGGCTCAAGAGGTCGAGGCGCCACCATCTCCAGAGGGCTGGTGAGATACCTATTGAGGTCTTGAAAGGCAACCTCGGCCTCCAGAGCACGCGAACGGGCCCTTCTTTTTCATCAGCTTGAAGAACAGAAGGGCGCGCTCACCGAGCTTGGAGATGAAATGCCCCAGTGAGGTCACGCAGCCCGCAAGTTTCTGCATCTCCTTGAGGGTTTGCAAAGGGCTCGTCCTTTCTAGTGCCTTTATCTTCTCCGGGTTAGCCTCGATCCCTCTGTGTCACACCAGGAAACCCAACAACTTGCCGAACAGGACACCGAACATGCACTTCTCCAGATTCAGCCGCAGGTTTACCTTGCGCAAGTTGGTGAATATTTCTTCCAGGTCTTCGACGAGGGTCCTTGCTTCCCGTGAGTTGACCACTATGTCGTTGACATACGCCTTGGCATTCCTCCCGAGCTGCCGGCCCAGGGCGATGTGCATTAATCACTGGAAGGTCGTGCCGGTGTTGCGCAGCTCGAATGACATGCAGTTGTAGCAGTACACCCCGCATGGGGAAATGAAGGCTGTTTTCTCGATGTCCTGCCCTGCCATCTTGATCTGGTGGTAGCCTGAGAAGGCGTCCAGGAAGCACAGCAAGTCGCGCTTGGTGGTGGAGTCAATGATTTGGTCGATGCGCGGAAGAGGGAAAGGGTCCTGATGGCAAGCTTTGTTGAGGCTCGTCAAGTTGATGCACATGCGCTCCTTTCCCCCCTTTTTGGGAACGACAACCGGGTTGGCCAACCAATACGGGTGCCGTACTTACCGGGTGAGGCCGGCTTCTTGTAGCTTGTGGACCTCTTTGATGATGAACAATTGCTTCTCCGAAGCTTGACGCCGTGCCTTTTGCTTCATCGGGCACGCGTTGGCGCAGACCATCAAATGGTGCTCAATCACGTCTCGTGGGATGCCAAACAGGTCTGTCGCCTCCCATGCAAATACATCTTTGCTCGCACATAGGAGACCGACCAGCGCCTCTTCTAGATCTGGGGGGAGGATGGCGCCTATGGTGAAGGTGGGGCCTGAGCCCCCGTCGTCGACTGACACCTGCTCCATCTCATCCCGGTCCTGAGAGAACAATTGGTTCTTCTTCGCAGGCGCGGCCTCCGCTGTAACATCGCAATTTTCAATTTGGATGCTATACATAGGTCATCATATGCATATCATATTTAATTTTGCATTTTGGTTGTGTCCTAGAAATCTTAAGCAACTCAAGGACCCAAGGAGAGAGTTGGAGGTTTCACAAAATTCATATTTGAATTTATTTCAAATTTGAATAGAGGATCAATTTGATTTTAATATATTTCTTTCCAATTATTTCCAATAATAAACATAAATGAGAGAATAAAATATGACTTCTTCAACTTATGAGAAATATTGGTGAAGAAATTTTAAAATCAAATTATTATTTTTATTGCTATTTTATTTGAACTAGAAAAATTTGCATTTTTGAAAATTGCATTTTAGTCCAGAAAAATTGCATCTGGAATTTTTAGATTTTTTTATATTTATTTAGGATTTTTCTTTTGCGGCGTAATTATTTTTAAAAAAACTTCCCAGACCGCAAGTCTGGAGCCCCCCTTGAGGCCTTTATATACTGCCGCCGCTGCCCCTCCTCTCCCCCAAGCCGCCCACCACCCAAGCCGCCGCCGCAGTAGGTCGCCGTTGCCGCCTTTCGCCATCGCCGCCCGCGCCACGCCGCACCTCGCCTCGCCCCGTCCCGCGCCACCGCTCGATGCCGCCGCCGCCGATTGGATCCGCCGCCATAGCCGTTGCTTTTCTGACGAGAACCGGTAAGAACCGCCCGGTTCGAACGGTTTTATTCCGTTTTTTTTGGGTTTTAGGGTTAGATCGGTTTTTGTTTTTATTCTAGTTATTTAGTAAACGTTCACTGGGTCGCTCATTTTAACGAACAGTTTTCGTTCGTTAGTTTCTGCTAACAAACGTTTGCGCAGTAGATTTTAGTTTTATTTTTGGCCAGGGATCTATCAGCGAATAAGTTTTATCGTGATTTAGCCCCTGATCTTAAAACTAGCGTAACTTTTTGCTCGTTTGTCCATATTAGATGAAACCAGCTCCTAAATCTTCGTCACGATCTCATCTTTCCAATTAACCAACTTGAACCTGTTTTTGACAATTTAAAATCTGAGTTTAGTTCAGGTTAGTAAACTATCTTGTTTCGTTCGTATCTTGAGTTTCGTTACTCTGTTTGAGTTGTTTCTTTTTGCAAATCGTAGCTAATCACCTATACCTCTTGTTAAGATCTAATCCACCTGATAGTAATGCTGGTAGTTTTTTTTCTGTTTAGTTTAGATGTTTGCTTGTTTCATGTTTGAATTGGATATTTTCTCGGTTTCTCTTTGTTTCGTTTGAGTGATTGCTTATGTATGCTACTGTTTGTCTATGCTAGATTACCCGGAGTGCAAAGCTTGTTACTACGAATCTCTAGAGTTTGCAGATCATCAACAAGGCAAGTTACACTTAGATCATACTCTTCTATACCCAGTTTTTACTGTGCATTAGTATTGCTCCTCAAATATTTGCATGAGTAGGATTGAGAACATGTGGGTTGGTTGTAGTACTTGAGATAGGAACCTAATACCTTTTGATCACCCCGAGAATATACGTTATGCTTTATTATCGCTTAGCCATGCTCGTAGACGGGGATTGGATCACGATTCACATGGGAGTTTTGAGAGTTATTAATCTTGGATAACATTAAGGTGGCAACTTTAATACACATCTGGGTGAAGGTAAATTTATTCCTTTGTTGTAAGGAAAAACTAGCTTTATGCAAAATCATAAACTTAGAGCCTCCACTAGTCAAATATTGCATGTAGATATAGTTCTTGCATTTCATTGCTTTACAGTGTAACTCTGCCAGCATATTCAATGTGCTAACCTACACGGCTGCAACGTCTCATGTTGGAGACTACTCAGATGACGAATAAGGTGCGATAGGTCCTTGTCTTGCACTCAGCTATGTCGCTGGAGTTGATGGACTCATTTACCTTCGAGCTTCCGCAGTTACTTAGTTTAGATGGCCTTCAGCCATGATATTTTTGTGTAATCATACTCCTTATGAAGACTCGATGTAATAAGTGTGTGATTGAACTTTGTTATAATTCCTCGAGTACTGTGTGTGTCACATTACCGATCCAAGGATGACACTGAAACACAAAGACTTGGGTCCATTGGGATCGTGGTCGCTACAAGCTGGTATCAGAGCACACGCTCATTGTAGGACATGACCACTAGAATAAGCCATAGGAATTCTCTTCTTTGCTCATTTTTAATTCTCCTCTATTTCTACTCCATAGATGGCGGACCCCAGGAACAAGATCACTCAGCCGGATGGCAACACCTCTTTTGGACGACACTTGAAGGAAGTCACTAACTACTTGAACATCGGACTACCAAGCTTCACGGGGACTTTCTCTACAACTGTATCGGAAGAGGAGTGCTAGAAGATCAAAGTCTGGGTACCTGGGAGGACGTTCGCGCCAACAACGGAGCCTATTGATTTCTACCTAGATGCACGAAGCTGGAGTTTGGGAAAGAGCATGGCCGCCCATACCACCTTTGGATGCATATGTGAGGTGTATCACAAGGAGCTGGAGAACACTATCTACCAAATATGTGGCCGCCGAGACAAAGAGTGGGAGATGATTCGTACCAGGAGGGATGGATCAATTGCAGCATACATTCAGGAGATGGGTGTTCTCATTCGTCGACAAGGGAATCAACTATGCTTCAACATGAAGAAGATCAAGTAGCTGATGAAGAAGAATCACGAGCTAGAAGAGGAACTCAAGTTTACACGCGATGGATATCAGGAAGAAATTTCTGTACTACTGGAGAGTCATGAATATTTGAAGAGGAAGCTAGGACTACCAGTGGAGAATCACAAGCGAGAACCAGCAAAGGAGATCTGTTCGGAGGACTACATCATCTTGGACGACACCAACACGGATAGTGATGCAAATGACGACAGTCATGACGACTACGTTGACGAAGCTGGAGCAGATATCATGGAGTCTTCTTCCGATCAAAATTTCTAGACGACCACCATGTTACTAGTAGTATTCTTCCAAATAGTTAGCATCGATCGAGTTTGTAATTGTAGTTTCGATCGTTTGTGTGAACCTTGTGTGCTATTGAATGAAGTGAATCGATTATGTTTGTCTCATGAGCATATGGGTAGTGAATCTCTCTGAGACCTTATTCTATTCTGTTTTCTCACCCCTTCTAAACCATTAGATGCCTCCGAGATGTTACAATGGACTCGTGTTCCCACCAGAGCTCACTCAGTTGATCCAGCAGCAGAATGCCTTGATGCAGATGCTAGTTTAGAACCAGAACCAATGCAACAACAACAACAACAACAACAACAACCCACCACCACCACCCCTTGTTGACTACCTAGCCCGTCTTCTGAGGTTGAATCCGCCGGTGTTCTCTAGCAGCACCGAGTCGATTTGTTGCAGATGATTGGCTCCGCAAGATTGGAAGAGAACTGACCACTGCAGGATGCACAGATGTGGAAAGAGTGCACTTTGCCGCACATCAACTTGATGGACCCGCAAAATCTTGGTGGGATAATTTCACTGCCACTTACCCCATTGATACAGTTACATAGGATCAGTTTCAGCAGGCTATCTGCACCGCCCATGTTTCAGCAGGAGCTATGAGCACGAAGAAGCGTGAGTTTTGCAACTTGCGCCAAGGTGGTCGTACAGTGGGACAGTACGTGGATGAGTTTAGCAACTTAGCACACTATGCCCCAGATGACGTGGCCACATATGCTGCCAAGCAGCAGAAGTTTCTTAAGTGACTCAATGATGAGCTGAGTACACAGTTGATGGTGGCAACATTCAATAACTACCAGGAGTTGGTAGACAGGGCCCTCATGATAGAAGGCAAGCAACAACAAATTGACAATCGCAAGAGGAAGTATGGACAGGGGAAATATACTTCTGGAGCTCAACAGAAGCGCCGCTACTCGAGAGGACATACTCATAACCATGGAGGCCATAACCATGGAGGACACACGCACAATGGAGCAAGTTCGCAAAACCACAGTGGCCCCAAGAATGGCAATGGGAATGGAGGAAGCAGCAGTCATAACCGTTCCAACCCCTCAACACCAGCCAAGAGGGATCTGAGCCACATTACTTTTTCAAGTGCCAGAAGATCGGACATTATGCCAATGATTGTCCTGAAGCCAACAATAAAAATGGAAATGGAGGTTCTGCCAAGAAGCCGAACCCCTTCACCAAAGGTCATGTGAACCACGTCAGTGTGGAGGAGATTGAGGATCAACCCGAAGGAGTTGTCGGTAAGTTTTTGATTAATGCATTTACCGTAATTGTTCTTTTCGATACTGGTGCATCACATTCATTCATACCAAGGGGATTTGTGGATAAGCATAAATTGCCAATAGTAGCCCTTAAGTCACCTATGTTAGTAAGTTCCCCAAGAGCGGAGTATATGGCTAGTAGGGGATGCTACCAGTTGCTAGTAACCATAGGTAGACATGTTTTCCCCACTGACCTGATTGTTCTGGAGTCACAAGTATTGGATATGATACTAGGCATGGATTGGGTATCCAAGTTTGCGGGAAACATCAATTGCGCCAGTAAATCAATTCTTCTCACCACCCCGGAAGGAAAGAGGATCAAGTACGTATCTAGGCATGCACCAAGGAGGACTCAAGTGAATTCCTTATCAGTAGTTATTCAGGCGGAAGTACCAGTGGTGAAGGATTATGCCGACGTATTTACAGAAGAGTACCAGGCGTGCCACCAGATCGAGACATTGAGTTTTTGATTAAGCTATTGCCAGGCACCGGACCAATATCAAAGAGATCGTATCGGATGCCCGCAAAGGATCTGGAGGAAATCAAGAAGTAGATAAAGGAGTTAATGGAGAAAGGCTAAATCTGACCAAGCTCATCACCTTGGGGAGCCCCAATGCTTCTAGTGGAGAAGAAGGATGAATCTTTGAGGATGGTTGTTGATTATCATGCGCTAAATGAGGTGACGATCAAGAGCAAATACCCTCTGCCAATGATCAATGATTTGTTTGACCAACTTCAAGGAGCTAAAGTTTTCTCCAAGATCGATCTTCGATCAGGTTATCACCAGTTGAAGATCCGAGAGTAGGATATACCTAAAATAGCTTTTACCACGAGGTATGGGCTATATGAGTATATGGTTTTGTCATTTGGTTTGACTAATGCCCCTGCCTAATTCATGAGTATGATGAACAAGGTGTTCATGGAGTTTCTGGATAAGTTCATCGTGGTGTTCATTAATGACATATTGGTCTACTTGAGGAATGAAGAGGAACATAAGGAGCATTTGCGTTTGGTTCTTGAAAAGCTCAGAGAACATCAGTTGTATGCCAAGTTCAGAAAATGTGAGTTTTGGTTAAGGGAAGTTGGATTTGTCGAACATGTTATATCCGGAGAAGGAATAACAGTAGACCCTACCAAGGTTGCTTCTGTCACTAAATGGTTGGCACCCACCTCAGTGGGAGAGCTCAGAAGTTTTCTTGGACTCGCAGGTTATTACGGGAGGTTTATTGAGAATTTCTCTAACATTGCAAAGCCCATGACCGAGTTATTGAAGAAGGACACCAAGTTTAAATGGACTGACGATTGTGAGGCCAGTTTTCAAGAGTTGAAGAAACGGTTGGTTACAGCCCCAGTGCTGATTCTCCCAGACCAACACAAGGATTTCCAAGTGTATTGCGACACTTCATGTTGAGGACTTGGAGGAGTGCTTATGCCGGAAGGAAGAGTTGTTTCATATGCTTCATGACAGCTTCGACCTCATGAGTTGAATTATGCTATGCATGATTTGGAGTTAGCAGCCGTAGTGCATGCGCTGAAGACATGGGGACATTTTCTCATTGGAAACCGTTGTGATGTTTACAAGGATCATAAGAGTTTGAAGTACATCTTCATGCAGAAGGAGTTAAACCTCAGGCAAAGGAGATGGTTGGAGCTCATAAAGGATTTTGATATGAGATTGCATTATCATCCAGGAAAGGCCAATGTCATAGCAGATGTGTTGAGCCGCAAGAGTTATGTTAACACGCTTATACCCAGAGGATTGCCTAAGGAGTTAGCAGACGACCTTCGAGAATTGTGCTTGGAGATAGTTCCGAGAGGTTATGTTGCAACATTGGAAGTTCAGTCCACTTTGTTGGGTAAGATCAGGGAAGCCCAGAAGACGGACAAGGAGATTGCTGAGATAAAGGAAAGGATGGGTAAATAAAAGGCTAAAGGATTTCGTGAGGATGAGCATGACACCTTAGTCCTCGTTTGGTTGCGGTGGATCCCAGGGGGATCCCTTCCAATTCCCCGTGTGGGAAAACCACGGGTCGAATTGGCCCCCGGTGAGACCACGACGCTATTTGGTCACACACGACCCCTGTCCTTTCCCCGGGAGAGACTTCCATGCATCAACAGGTCGGGGAGGAAACCCTCGAGCTCGAGAGGCGACCGACCGGATCCATGCCTCCAACCCTCCCAAGATTCTCCCTCGACGACCGGCGGCGATGCCGCGAAGGGCTGCACCTCCACGCTCGTGCCCTCCGGCAACATCGATGGCCCCGGCCATCGTCATCCTCCATCCTCCGAGCTCAACTCAGCCACAAGCTCTTCTCCCCTGGGGCGACACCAGCGGCGACAGAGGTAGCATGCCATTCCTCTTCCAACTGCAACCAAGGTTATCCCCATTCTCCTCTCCGCCCTCATCTCTAGTTTGCTTCTCCGTGTTGATGCCTTCCTCCCTTCGCCATGTGCAGTCTTATCGCTCGAGATCCACAGGCAACCTCTGGCTCTGCTTTCTTGCTACATCTGTAGTGACTTTGGCAGTTGTAGATCAGTAGAGGTAGGTGTCTCTCGATTAGATCAAACACTTCAACCAGGACCAGGCCATCTCAATTTGTTTTGTCGGGCTTATGATATATAGATTCTAACATTCTTTGGCCCGTTGGACTTTTGACAGGAGATAAAAGCTCCCACTCTTGGCATTATTTTTTATTTATGTTTTAGAATCTATTGTTATTCTTCTTAAATATCGTACTTTTACAAAATATATAAATTCATATACATTTGGTCTCTTCTAACAAAGTTAACAGAGAAAATACAATGGTATTCTACATGATGTTGACAATGTATAATATACTTCTGCAATTTAACATCAGTTTTAAGCCAAAGAAAATTACTTTAGGTTTCGTGATGGTCTAAATATTGCGGCTAGTGTGCTCATATGCCGAACTTAATACGCAGTTTAATCCTTCGATTCATATATCTAGCTATGCTTAGTCTCAGACTTGGGTTCCTGAACAATCTTGTGATGAGATGTTGTGCTACATGCCTAGTGTGTTTGTGCTAAACTAGATACATGCCTATTGTCTCTGTATATATACAGTCATGCAAAGATTAGGATGTGGTCTGAAAAATAACATATGGAAGGGGCTAGCCATGTCCTAATTTTAACTCTGAATCTTTAGGATAACCTGAAGTTTGCTTGTCTTACCCATAATAATGGTGTATCCAATTAATTGTGTAGAAGTATTAGCTATTGTAATTTAATTTCACTCGTGAAAGTAGGGTATCTAGTTTTTTTGGCAGGGAGTATTAGTATTAATTAAGCTAACAGTTCAATTTAACCATCGAGAATGTTGAAAGTTAATCCCATTCAAGTTGTTCCCACCTGTACTAGGCAACTGAACCATGGTTTATTTTATTTCAAGCCTATTATGTTTGAGCATAGGCAAAAACTTCAGGTAGTATGTTAGAGCATCTACACCCAGAATTGCCTAATATGAGTCCCTAATACAGGTCGAACGATAAATTTAGAGCACAGTTCATTGCCAATCGGACCCAAAAGACATTGTTCGTCGGATTACTACAAAGAAGGTAAAACTAGATAAAATGTAAAACACAGAGCTAGACTCGAGGTGCTGGCGCTGGAGGGGAAGGGACACACCCTCCCTGCTCCGTATCTTGAGTGGCGCGGAGCGGGACTAGAGGTGCTAGCGCCGGAGGGGAAGGGGCACACCCTCCCTACTCCGGATCTTGAGGGGCGCATAGCAGGGCGGGCGGGCGACCACGACCCTCATTTTGCCGGAGGGAGGTGGAGGAGCTAGCGGACGCGACGGAGCTTGTGCTCCCGCCAGTGTCTAAGCGTGAGCGCTTGATGGCGATGCAGAGCATGGGCACCTCCTCGTCCGGCACGCCACTGCTAGATCCGTCGTCCTCCTTCGTGAGACCGTCCCAATCCATGGGATCGGGCTCGCTGCCAGAATCCTGACCAGACTTGGCCATGGCGGAGGGGAGGAGATGGATTTGGGAGGAAGCGGAGGCGATGAGGGAAGCGTATAAGACGAGTGTGGGCTGAGAAAGTGAGGGTATAACTAGGGTTCGTCCAACGGGAGTCGGGTATTTTTGGGGCCATCAGTGGGGGCGGCGCGGGTCCTAGCCAACCGATCCGACGTGGTGCATGTGTCTGGGCGCGTTCGGGTGTCCCCATATCCGCCCCGGCAGCAGCGTTCCCGTCTCCCTGCACCTTTGGCAAACCTCGGCCTTGACTTACGGACATAGCATTAAACATGCGGTCTATACGGACAGACGCGAGCAGGATGGGGTCGTGCGTTGGAGTTGGCCTCATCCATTATCTCTGTCCATTTTACACTTTTCTCATAATAAATTGGACTAGTGTCTATAAAATTGAAGCTATAAGGATTGTTTCAAATTTGTTTTCAGTTTAACATTCTTTTCTTGCCAAACGATACCTTTCATGAAGTGTGCATCCAACAATCGAAGAGAATTTTTTTTATTCATAACAACTTAGAATCAGTGTCTGCTTATTATGTTTATATCTACTCCTTTCGGAAACATACATGTAAGTAAAAAAATATGTGCTTATATCCAGTTTCAAATTTTATATTGTATAGTAACTACATTGTTCGTTTTTGATTTGGAGGTTTCCTAAAGCTAGCAAATGAATTTTTTTAAATAAGTTAATGGTGAAAGCTTTAGACTCTTCCAACAACAAAACATTTGACATGGGGCAGTCACATATAGGCATCTTTTTAATGAACTGAATGTTAATTATTGCTTGATATCTAATTGTAAGTATTTGTGATGGTAAGACCATGATTAACACATTAATATACTTGGTGCAGTGTTACTCGTGGGAATTTGACATGTATATCTTATGGTCAACATGTATGATTGGGTTGAATTATTTTACCGTTGTGCTGATTATGTGTATATTTCATGTTTCCTACTTTTCTTTGAAATTCCTGAATTATTCTCAATTTTCTCAAGAAATTTGTGTCATTCCTGAATTTTCTGGATTTGTAAGGAAATATATATGCATTTTAACTAATTTTGAACTGAAATGATGCTTGTGTAGAAAGAACCATGGTTTGTTTACTTGTTTTTGGACATTCTAATTTTTCCCAAGAAATTTGCCAATTTTATGGAATTTTCCTGCACATATTCCCCTCCCCCACCTCGTCACCAAACTCACATGGTGATCTCCCCGTGGTGGGAGGGGATCCCGGGTGACCATGGATATTACCCCCGAGGGGATTAGAGCCCTGGGATAATCTCCACTTTCAACCAAACGAAGCCCTATGGTTTGAGGATCGTATTTATGTGACCAATGACCCTGAGATCAGGAAGTTGATTCTTTAGGAGGCTCATGATTCGTCTTACTCAATTCACCTAGGCAACACCAAGATGTACCTGGATTTGAAGGAAATTTTTTGGTGGACAGGAATGAAGAAGGATATTGCCGAGTATGTAGCAGTATGTGATGTATGTCAGAGAGTTAAGGCACAGCATCAGAATCTAGCAGGATTGCTATAGCCGTTGCTGATACCCAAACGGAAGTGGGATAAGCTGGGCATGGATTTTATCACTGGATTACGCAGGACTTGATCAGGCTATGACTCTATCTGGGTTGTATTTGATCGCCTGACGAAAGTAGCCCATTTCATCCTGGTGAAGACAACTTATACGAGTGCTAAGTTGGCGAAGATATACATGACTAGGATCGTATGTCCGCATGCAGTTTCGAGGACCATTGTATCAGATAGAGGAACACAATTTACTTCAAAGTTTTGGAATCAGTTGCATGAAACTTTGGGTACCAGGCTAGAGTTTAGTACAACCTTTCATCCACAGACAGATGGAGAGACCGAGAGAGTGAGTTTGATTCTGGAGGACATGTTGAGAGCTTGTGTGCTAGATTATGGATCTAGTTGGGATGACAATTTTCCCTATGCAGAGTTCTCTTATAACAACAGTTATCAAGCAAGTTTGAAGATGGCCCCTTTTGAAGCTTTATAAGGAAGGAGGTGCAGGACACCGTTATCATGGGATGAAGTTGAAGATCGACAGTTGTTCGGACCAGACTTAATCAAAGATTACAAGGAGAAGGTTAAGTTGATTCAAGACAGCCTCAATGTAGCCCAGTCAAGGCAGAAGAGTTATGCGGATACTAAACACAAGGAGATAGTCTATGAAGTCGGAGATAGAGCATATCTTCGTGTGTCTCCAGTTGGAGGAGTTAAACGTTTTGGGGTCAAGTGAAAGCTAGCACCATGTTTTGTTGGACCCTACAGTGTTTTGGAATGCATGGGAGAAGTTGCGTACAAGTTGGAATTACCCGAAGGATTGTCAGGAGTTCATGATGTATTTCACGTTTCCTAGTTGAAGAAGTGCCATGCAGAGATGGCCGACATTCCTCTGGGAGATACAGTGCCACTGGAAGCAATTCAGTCGGATAGTGATCTGACCTATGAAGATAATCCAGTCAAGATTCTCGATTTTTATAGTCGAGTTACTCGCAGCAAGGTTATCAAGTTTTGCAAAGTTCAGTGGAGCCACCATACTAAGGAGGAAGCCACCTGGGAGCGAGAAGAAGATCTTCGCAAGGACCACCCGAACCTTTTTATTGACCAACCCGAATCTCGAGGGCGAGATTCATCTTAAGGGGGTAGGTTTGTAACATCCCAATTTTCAATTTGGATGTTAAACATAGATCATCATATGCATATCATATCTTATTTTACATTTTGGTTGTGATCCTAGAAATCTTAAGCAACTCAAGGACCCAAGGAGAGAGTTGGAGGTTTCACAAAATTCATATTTGAATTTATTTCAAATTTCAATAGAGGATCAATTTGATTTTAATATATTTCTGTCCAGCTATTTCCAATAATAAAAATAAATGAGAGAAGAAAATATGACTTTTTCAACATGAGAGAAATATTGGAGAAGAAATTTTAAAATCAAATTATTATCTGTACTTGTATTTTTATTGCTATTTTATTTGAATTAGAAAGACTTGCATTTTTTGAAAATTGCATGTTAGTCCAGAAAAATGTCCATCTTGTCCTAAATATTAGGTTTGGATGGTGAAAATTGTTTCTGGGATTTTTAGAATTTTTTACTATTTATTTAGGATTTTTTCTTTCGCGGAGTAATTATTAAAAAAAACACTTCCCGGATAGACTAGGCAGAAACCTAGCCGGCCCAATCCGCGCGCACCACCTTCCGCCGCCGCGAGCCGTACGGGCGCCAGACTCTCGCCGGAGTCCGGGTCGGCCTCGCCTTCGCGCCCCTCACGCAAGTCAGGAGCCCCCCCAGAGGGCTTTTTATACCGCAGCCGCCGCCCCTCCTCTCCCCCATGCCGCCCCGTCACCCAAGCCGTCGCTGCCCCTCTTCGCCGAGCACCGTCGCAGCCGTAGGTCGCCGCTGTCGCCTCCTGCTGCAGCAGCCGCTGCTGCGCCACTGCTCGCCGTTGCCGCCCGCGCCGCGCCACGCCGCACCTTGCCTCTCCCCGCCCCGCGCCACCGCCCGCCGCCACCGCTGTCGATCGGATCTGCCGCTGTCGCCGCCGATTTTCTGACGAGAACCGGTAAGAACCGCCCGTGTCAGGACCCCGACTCGATGTCACATCGATCTAGCCGATAACACCTCATATCACTTTGCGGCCTCACGCACGGTATCCCCACGGGTGTCGCCTTACCTTTGCCCGGGACCGTTTGCGCCTTTTGGCTCACGTATATGATAGTGGCGCTAGCATCCATATGATAAAGAGCCCGGGCTGACATGACTAGTCGTAAACCCAAAGCGGCACAGACTTACAGGGACAGGCATCCATGACCCAGCTTCGAACGTGTCAGTCATCAGCAAGTGGGTCCGGGCTGTAGCACTGGGCTAGCAGGACTCCGGTAAACCGGGCTGTAGCGGGCTAACAGGACTCCGGTACTCAAAGCGTGACATTTCCCAGAAGGGACAGACACAGGAACGAAGAAGGACACATGCCGGCCAGCCTAAGTGTTCCAGAGGAGTAGCAAGCTACCATGGCTCAGCGGTAACACTAGGAGACATTTCCCGGTAAGAGAGGCTACTAAAGATAAACAACTAGATAGTCAGATCCCACACATACCAAGCATTTCAATCATACACACAATATGCTCGATATGTGCAAATACAACGAAGCATCACAACATGACTCTACGACACAAGTACTTTATTTTAAGGCTCAGGGAGCCATACATAACATACACAAAGGTACGGGTCTCACGACCCAACATACAAGTCATACAGTCATACAAACCAGCAGCGGAAGTGACTTGTCTGAGTACAGACAACTAGTAAAATAAAAGAGGCTTGGGAAGCCTAGCTATACTACAAGGTCCTTCACAAGCTCAGGGTCACCACCTGGGTCTTTAGCCTACTCGTTGATGTCAACGTCTACATAGAACCCATCAGAAGGGGTTGCAGCGTCTTCTGTAAAAATGTAAATTATAGCAACATGAGTACAAAGGTACTCAGCAAGACTTACATCAGATCCTACATACATGCTTAGTATCAAGAAGGGTTGGTGGGGTTATTGCAGCAAGCCAGCTTTGACTCTTGGCTAGGCTATCCTACGATACTCCAACTTGAAATGGTTTTGCGCACACGAGTCCACTACTCACCACTTCAATACACTACCGAGGATCCACCTCCGTCTTCCTACGGAAGAGCCATCCTCGGCACTCACACTTATCTTGAGGCTTTTAACAGTTTCCATTTACTTGTCTATGAACTGTATAGGCAACCAAGTAGTCCTTTACCGCGGACGCGGCTATTCGAATAGATTATGATAACCCTGCAGGGGTGTACTTCTTCATACATGTTTCCACCACTTAGCGTCTGCACACGACATGTGCTCGGCAGACTTCAAGCGAAAGCCGACCTGGGTGTAGACCACGACCTACCTAAACACTTAAGCCTCTAGTCCAGGTTTATCGCCTATTCAGGTTCCATCCGCAGGGAGTCCGGCCGAGGTTTCCCATACGGCCCCGAACGATGTGAACAGGGTTCCCGAGATACCTAACGGGTATTCGGTACACCCGGCCACGTACCTACCGCATCACAGCCCACCCCTACGGTCAGCGCTGTCCACGGCCTCCAGTAGGCTACAAACACCAGAAACTACTTGCAACTCCTGGACAGAGAGCTAGGGTGAATAAGAAGTCGAGCGGGGTCATATTTCAGGGCCCAATGCATGGTAGTAGCTGTATCTTAAATCACGCATACAGATCTCAGTGCTTAAGGTCGGCTTCAATGAAACAACCCACCATGTACTCCTACATGGCCTCTCATCGATACCTTTACCAAATCGTGTTCACCACACTACTCTCATTATCGACATAATCATTTCACTCTAGCCCATCACACCGATGAACCAGACCTGACACGACTCTAAGCATAGCAGGCATAGCAAGGTAGGATCAACACATACATATGGCTCAATCAACTCCTACACATGCTAGTGGGTTTCATCTAGTTACTGTGGCAATGACAGGTCATGCAGAGGAAATGGGTTCAACTACCGTAACACACAGCAGTTTGAATCACGTTGTCTTAATGCAGTAAAAGAGAGCAGGAGCGAGAACATGGGATTGTATCGATATGATCAAATGGTTGGTTGCTTGCCTGATGGTTCGATGCACTGATACGGTTCTTCATTAGGGTAATCACGGTATTCCTCGGAGACAGAACCTGCCGCAGAGAGCACCGATACACAAACATTACCAAACAGTATGCAACAATATGATGCATGCATGAGACATGGCAAAATGAGTGTATTGGGCTAATGCAACTAAAACCAGAAGGGTTTGAACAAATTTGAATCAAGGATTCAAATTTCAAATTCAAATATGGCCTTTTAAAGTGCTTTTCCTTGTTCTGCTTAAAACATCAATTTAACTTGTTTGATCATGCATGAAAATAGTACAGATGGGTAGATTGGATTTTTCTGATCATTTTTCATATATAATTTGTCCAATTTGGAGTTACAGAATAAAAGTTATGAATTTTTGAAGTTTAAATAATATTCTGGAATTTCCTGATTTAAATTAAATCCAGAAATTATAGTTATTGCGCCAGCATGACGTCATCATGACGTCAGTGGTCAACTGCGGCTGGCTGAGGTCAAACCTGACGTGTGGGACCCACACTTCAGTGACAGGGGGTTAAACAGGGTTAAATTAATTCTAATTACTAATTAGTGGCGCTGGGGCCCACTGGTCAGTGTCAGGGGTTAACTAACAGTGGTTAGCGCTAATCCTAATTAGCTACAGGGCTGGGCCCACCTGTCAGGGACTCAGGGGGTCCTGCCGTGGTCAAGGTGGGTCAAACCCACCGGCGACGTGACGCCGGCGAGGTCCGAGACGGCGGCGCGTCGCAGGATCGCGCTACAAGGCACGGGCGAGGCCGTGCTTGGGCTCGTTGGAAAGCCCTTGCTCCCGCGCGTCGAACGGTGGCCGTGGCTGGGCCTGGGGTGGCCGGAGTCGACGGCGGCGAGCTCGGCTGCGGCCGCCGGAGTTCGGGTGCGGTCGGGATCGATGTTGCAGGGGGTTTGGGGAGGCGTTAGTGTGTGCTGCGTGATCCTAGTGAGGTGTGGAGCACGATAGTGTGCTCGGTTGGGTGCTACGGTGACCGTGGCCACGACGGCGACATCACCGGCGGCGTGGAGCTCTCGGCCAAAGTGGGGCTAGGGCCTAGAGGTCAGGAGAGACCAGGGGAGAAGGGGGAAACGATCCGGGGCTCACCGCGGAGCTGCAGAGGTGGTTAGCGGGCTCGGGGACGCGCTGGAGACGACGAATTCGACGGCGACGATGATCGGAGCCCGAAGAGGGGAACGGCGACGTGGCGGCGATGCAGGGCTTCCGGAGGCCCGTGGAGCAGTGGGGAGGAAGAGGAGGTTGTGGCGGAGCTCCTGAGCTAGTCGGGGGAGCGAGGGGTGGCCGGAGATGGCTGCTATGGCGAACGGCGGCGACGGTGGTGTTCGGCCGTGTGAGAGAGAGAGCGAGGGAGAGGAGGGGGGAGCCGGGGGAGAGTGAGAGAGAGCAGGGGG